>NW_021703776.1:28709218-28862247 GCF_005190385.1 Monodon monoceros | reverse complement strand
AAAGAAAGAAAGAAAGAAAGAAAGAAAGAAAGAAAGAAAGAAAGAAAAGAAAGAAAGAAAGAAAGAAAGAAAAGCAACTAACAAACGAATGAGCAAAAATCCTGTCACAGCTGTGTCCTACTATCCAGCCCATTATGACTACCAGGTCCAGCAGTAACAAGGAGATGCCCTCTTCACTTATAATTCAAGCCTTGGGAATAAGGCTTGAATTAAGATTTGTTCAGTGAACTTAGATTTATTCTGGAAATAAGATACACAATGATTTTCCAATCCAAAGCAAAACTCAAAACCAAAATAGAACACAAAATTTAAGGCAAGACCCTACTATTGCAGCCCCACTAATTCTTTTTTTAAATTTTTATTTTATATTGGAGTATCATGGATTTACAATGTTGTGTTAGTTTCAGGTGTACAGCAAAGTTACACCTATACATATATCCATTCTTTTTCAGATTCTTTTCCCATATCGGTTATACGGAATATTGAGTATAGTTCCCTGTGTTATATACAGTAGGTCCTGTTGATTATCTATTTTGTATATAGTAGTGTGTATATGTTAATTCCAACCTCCTAATTTATCCACACCACCCCCCCTACTTTTCCTCTCTGGCAACCATAAGTTTGTTTTCGAAGTCTGTAAGTCGGTTTCTGTTTTGTAAATAAGTACATTTCTATCATTCGTTTAGATTCCACATATAAGTGATATCATATGATATTTTTCTTTGTCCGACTTGCTTCACTTAGTATGAAAATCTCTAGGTCCATCCATCTTGCTGCAAATGGCATTATTTCATTCTTTTTTATGCAGCCCCACTAATTCTGCTTCTATACTTTGAGACTGTTCTGTGGACTGGCTGCTGGTATAAGCTCCATGAAGCTGGGACCCCGTGTGTCTTGTTAACTGTTGGGTCCCCAGGTCCCAGCATAAAGTCTAAACTTATCTTTGGAATCACTGGCTACATTCAGGACCTTATGGTTTGCTCTGTCACCTATTTACTATGTGATCTTGGATAAATTTCCTGTTGTGTAAAATTCTCAGTTTTTCCATTCTCAAACATTTTAACCCAGGCCTGCAAATCACGCGAAGGAACGTTATGAGTGTTATTCCTAACATAATGCATCCTCGACGCCGGCTGTGTCTTGGAGCACCTCTGGCAGTATGCACAGTAAGTGGGAGTGCTTTCTTATTGCTTTTCATTTGGGTGCACTCTGGTTACCACGTCACCTGACAGTTGAGTTCACTTTTATGTGCTTCAGTAAGTGAAGATCTTAATGCTGACATCCTGAATTTCCACCTCTGTCAAGTGAGCAGTAGAAGCAAGTTTCATCTTTCAGGAAGGCCTTTTGTAACTCTATGATTTTAGTCTATTCCATTTTCTGGAACTCGTCTCAGAATAAAAAGTGAGAGAGGTTATATTGTACTGTGAACACATAAAATGACAGTGACATTGCATTTCTTTAAAAGTTTAATAGCCCTCTCTGTTTCCTCTGTCTGGAACTGCCTTGGGTAGTTTAAGCTTTCCTTTTACATGGTAAGTGCATGGAATTTTATTCAAAATAATTTGGAAAAGTCTCATGCCACGAAACATAATTCTCATTTAAATATTTATTTTAGAATTCAAGATGACATGGCTCTTTCAGATGGAGAAATTTTACTAATAAAAAATGCTTTGAAGCTTTTTTTTTTTTAATATCCTAAGGTGTAGAGTCTGAGGCTCACCTTCCAAAGTTTGGGTGTTTTATGAATCACCTTAGCTCCAAATAATTGAGAAAGTGTCCCAGGAGCATTAAAGGGATAATAAAAAGGAGCACAGAAGAAACCTATTTTGAACTCATTTACTGATCGTCTTTCATTCCTTTAATAAACATTCCATTAATAGTGAGAGTATGTCAGAAACTGTGTTAGGTGTTTGGGATCAAAGTCCTCAACTTCCCAGAGTTCTTGGGTTACGTATAAAAGCAGCACTGGATCTGATGACTTGGATTTCAACCTTGTTCCCTGCCACTAACCAGATGATGATCTTGGGCAAATCACCTTCACTTTTGGGGCTTCATCTATAAAACAGGGACAAACAAGAGATCCACTGCTAATGCTCTTTGGTTTTAATTTTGCCTCAAATATGAAGATAGAACATAACTAATGGACGGTGCTTAGGTTAAAAAAAAAGCCAGCCATTCTAGAAGGCACATACTTTTCTTTCTTGAAATTAATTTGTTAATGAAAAAAAATACACATTTAATTTTCACAAAAAGAATCACATTATAAATCTATCGACTGTTTTTCTCATTCTGTATTCCTTCAGTAAACATTGATATAATGTGCAACTCTGTACCCGAAAATGTGTTGGGTATTTGAGATCAAAGATGAAACATATGTTCTCTGCCTTGAAAAAAGCTCACAATCTAGTAATGGAGATAGAGAAGGAAATATGAATTTGGGTGTTAAGAGCTATTTATAATCAACAAATATTTACTGAATATCTATTATGCTTGGGCTACATCAGTGAATAAAACCGACAATAATTTCTGTTTTCATGGAGTTTATATTCAAGTGTGAAGATCAAACAATAAAGAATAAACATGAAAATGTTCATGTGGTATGAGAGAAGGTGAAAAAATCATGGAGTAAATAAAAGTAGAGCAGGTTAAAGGGAAATAGGGCACATGTGGTGGGGTTGGAGGCAGTGAGTTGCAGTCTTAAGAAGGATTGCCAGGTGGGTCTCAATAAGAGGCTGGGGTTTAAGTAAAGCTTGACGGAAGTAAGATGTCTGGGGAAAGGGCATTACAATCAGAGGGAACTGGGGGTGGGAAAGCCCTAAGTTTGGAAACAAAGGTGGCTGGAGTGAAGTGAGCAAGAGAGAGAGTAAAAGGTGATGACAGAGGAGCAGCAAGGGATTGTGGGGGGAGGGCAGATCAGGTAGGATGTTGTAGAACACTGTAAGGACTTTGACTTTGACTGTGAGTGACATGGGGGAACTCCCTAAGAGGTTTTGAGCAGAGGAGTGACTCGCTCTGGCTTACACTATGAAAGGGCATCCTGGCTGTTGTGTTGTGGCTGTGTTGGAGGTGGCTAAGAGTAAATCAATTTGGAGACTATTCTGGGGATGCAGTGTTGAGGTGTTGCTGGCTTGGACCAGGGTAGTAGCAGTTGAGATGGAATAAGTGAAGGTGCTAGATAGGGCAGAAGGGGCTGGGGTGGGAGTGTTCTAGGTGGAGGAAACAGCATAGACAGAGGGCACAAAGGCAAAAATAAAGGCGCGTGCTTGGCGAACTACAAGTGGTTCCTTAATGGAAGGAAGGGTGAATGCTGGGTGTGTGGCAGGAGATGAGTCTAGAGAGGTCGTTAGATCTTACACCGGGAGAATTTACTGTTTAGAAGAATCTTTAGCAAAGCATACTTCTGCCAAATCTCTTTTGCAAAAGGAATATTCATATTGGGTTAACTTCAAGGAATACTCATGGTGGCCATTGCTGGAACTTGCTAGTAGGGATATACCAAGGGACAGAGGAGTATTCTCAGGAGGCTTAGCTCTTCCATCCTGAGAGGGCTAGAGCTCTAAGGGCATTGGCTACAACTGTCTGTCAGAAGAATCCCGGAGTAAATGCATGGACTACAGGCAGCTGGCTGGAAGAGGACTTTTCTGACCTGAGCAAAGATTGTGTAGTGTTTGCTAAGTGTTCACTATTGTGCCTAGTCCACAACCTCAATATTCAAGTTAGAAAATCAGAGATACTGCTTCAGAAAAAAAATGTAAAACAGACGTGCTTTTCAATAGCTGACTAGGTTAGCCTTATTATTTAATATACATATTAGCTAATTCATCATCTCAGTATCCTCCAGTAGTAAGGCCTTTTCTAGTCCAAGTCTCACTGCTATGCATATGTACCTGGTGGCTGGTCTAAATTCCCTCTTTTCTGTAGTTGGAGTCTGTTTTCTCACCCTTCTATTCTCTTCAGAGATGGAGAATGATTGGCAATTTTGAGCAAATTGAGAAGGTGAAAATAGCACTTTGTGGTCAGGTCTGCACAGCCAAACTAAATTGTAGAATCAAAGTCAGTAACTGAACAAGGAGACAAAAAGAAGATCCTGTTGGGTGATGCTCTCGGCCTGAACCAAGATGACGGAGTAGAAGGACGTGCTCTCACTCCCTCTGCAAGAACACCAGAATCACAACTAGCTGCTGGACAGTCAATGACAGGAAGACACTGGAACTCACCAGAAAAGATACCCCACGTCCAAAGACAAAGGAGAAGCCACAATGAGACGGTAGGAGGGGCGCAGTCACAGTAAAATCAAATCCCATAACTGCTGGGTTGGTGACTCACAGACTAGAGAACACTTACACCACAGAAGTCCACCCACTGGAGTGAAGGTTCTGAGCGCCACGTCAGGCTTCCCAACCTGGGGGTCTGGCAACAGGAGGAGGAATTCCTAGAGAATCAGACTTTGAAGGCTAGTGGGATTTGATTGCAGGACTTCAACAGGACTGGGGGAAACAGAGACTCCACTCTTGGAGGGCACACACAAAGTAGTGTGCGCATCAGGACCCAGGGGGAGGAGCAGTGACCCCTGGGGAGACTGAACCAGACCTACCTGCTAGTGTTGGAGGGCCTGCTACAGAGGCGAGGGGTGGCTGTGCCTCACCGTGGGGACGAGGACACTGGCAGCAGAAGTTCTGGGAAATACTCCTTGGCGTGAGCCCTCCCAGAGTCTGCCATTAGCCCCACCAAAGAGCCCAGGTAGGCTCCAGTGTTGGGTTGCCTCAGGCCAAACAACCAACAGGGAGGGTACCCAGCACCACCCATCAGCAGTCAGTTGGTTTAAAGTTTTACTAAGCTCTGCCCACCAGAGCAACAGTCAGCTCTACCCATGACCAGTCCCTCCCATCAGGAAACTTGCACAAGCCTCTTAGATAGCCTCATCTACCAGAGGGAAGACAGCAGAAGCAAGAACTGCAATCCTGCAGCCTGTGAAACAAAAACCGCATTCACAGAAAGATAGACAAGATGAAAAGGTAGAGGGCTATGTACCAGATGAAGGAACAAGATAAAACCCCAGAAAAACAACTAAATGAAGTGGAGATAGGCAACCTTCCAGAAAAAGAATTCAGAATAATGATAGTGAAGATGATCCAGGACCTCGGAAAAAGAATGGAGACAAAGATCGAGAAGATGCAAGAAATGTTTAACAAAGACCAAAAAGAATTAAAGAACAAACAAACAGAGATGAACAATACAATAACTGAAATGAAAACTACACTAGAAGGAATCAGTAGCAGAATAACTGAGGCAGAAGAACGGATAAGTGACCTGGAAGACAGAATGGTGGAATTCACTGCTTTGGAACAGAATGAAGAAAAAAGAATGAAAAGAAATGAAGACAGCCTAAGAGACCTCTGGGACAACATTAAATGCAACAACATTCGCATTATAGGGACCCCAGAAGGAGAAGAGAGAGAGAAAGGACCCAAGAAAATATCTGAAGAGATTATAGTCGAAAACTTCCCTAACATGGAAAAGGAAATAGCCACCCAAGTCCAGGAAGCGCAGAGAGTCCCATACAGGATAAACCCAAGGAGAAACACGCTGAGACACATAGTAATCAAATGGGCAAAAATTAAAGACAAAGAAAAATTATTGAAAGCATCAAGGGAAAACTGACAAATAACATACAAGGGAACTCCCAAAGGTTAACAGCTGGTATCTCAGCAGAAACTCTACAAGCCAGAAGGGAGTGGAATGATATACTTAAAGTGATGAAAAGGAAGAAACTACAACCAAGATTACTCTACCCAGCAAGGATCTCATTCAGATTCGATGCAGAAATCAAAAGCTTTACAGACAAGCAAAAGCGAAAAGAATTCAGCACCACCAAACCAGCTCTACAACAAATGCTAAAGGAACTTCTCTAAGTGGGAAACACAAGAGGAGAAAAGGACCCACAAAAACAAACCCAAAACAATTAAGAAAATGGTCATAGGAACATACATATCAATAATTACTTTAAACGTGAATGGATTAAATGTTCCAACCAAAGGACACAGGCTTGCTGAATGGATACAAAAACAAGACCCATCTATATGCTGTCTACAGGAGACCCACTTCAGACCTAGGGACACTTACAGACTGAAAGTGAGGGGATGGAAAAAGATATTCCATGCAAATGGAAATCAAAAGAAGGCTGGAGTTGGGCTTCCCTGGTGGCGCAGTGGTTGAGAGTCCGCCTGCCGATGCAGGGGACACAGGTTTGTGCCCCGGTCTGGGAAGATCCCACATGCTGCAGAGCGGCTGGGCCTGTGAGCCATGGCCGCTGAGCCTGTGCATCCGGAGCCTGTGCTCAACAACGGGAGAGGCCACAATAGTGAGAGGCCCACGTACCACAAAAAAAAAAAAAAAAAAAAGCTGGAGTAGCAATACTCATATCAGATCAAATAGACTTTAAAATAAAGAATGTTACAAGAGACAAGGAAGGACACTACATAACGATCAAGGGATCAATCCAAGGTGAAGAGATAACAATTATAAATATATATGCACCCAACATAGGAGCACCTCAATACATAAGGCAACTGCTAACAGCTATAAAAGAGGAAACTGACAGTAGCAGAATAATAGTGGGGGACTTTAACACCTCACTTACACCAACGGACAGATCATCCAAACAGAAAATTAATAAGGAAACACAAGCTATAAATGACACAATAAACCAGATAGATTTAATTGATATTTATAGAATATTCCATCCAAAAACTGCAGATTACACTTTCTTCTCCAGTGCGCACGGAACATTCTCCAGGATAGAACCCATCTTGGGTCACAAATCAAGTTTCAGTAAATTTAAGAAATTTGAAATCATGTCATGCATCTTTTCTGACCACAACGCTATGAGATTAGAAATCAATTACAGGGGAAAAATCCGTAAAAAACACAAACACATGGACGGTAAACAACACGTTACTAAATAACCAAGAGATCACTGAAGAAATCAAAGAGGAAATCAAAAAGTACCTAGAGAAAAATGACAATGAAAACATGACGATCCAAAACCTATGGGAGGCAGCAAAAGAAGTTCTAAGAGGGAAGTTCATAGCTATACAAGCCTACCTCAAGAAACAAGAAAAATCTCAAATAAACAATCTAAACTTACACCTAAAGGAACTAGAGAAAGAAGGACAAACAAAACCCAAAGTTAGCAGAAGGAGAGAAATCATAAAGATCAGAGCAGAAATAAATGAAATAGAAACAAAGAAAACAATAGCAAAGGTCAATAAAACTAAAAGCTGGTTCTTTGAGAAGATAAACAAAATTGATAAACCATTAGTCAGACTCATCAAGAAAAAGAGGGAGAGGACTCAAATCAATAAAATTACAAATGGATAAGGAGATGTTACAGCAGACACTGCAGAAATACAAAGCATCTTAAGAGACTACTACAAGCAACTCTATGCCAATAAAATGGACAACCTGGAAGAAATGGACAAATTCTTAGAAAGGTATAATCTTCCAAGACTGAACCAGGAAGAAATAGAAAATATGAACAGACCAATCACAAGTAATGAAATTGAAACTGTGATGAAAAATCTTGCAACAGGGCTTCCCTGGTGGTGCAGTAGTTGAGAGTCCGCCTGCCGATGCAGGGGACACGGGTTCGTGCCCCAGTCCGGGAGGATCCCACATACCATGAAGCGGCTGGGCCCATAAGCCATGGCCGCTGAGCCTGCGCGTCCGGAGCCTGCGCTCCGCAACGGGAAAGGCCAGAACCGTGAGAGGCCCGCATAGCGCAAAAAAAAAAAAAAAAAATCTTCCAACAAACAAAAGCCCAGGACCAGATGTCTTCACAGGTGAATTCTATCAAACATTTAGAGAAGACCTAACACCCATCCTTCTTAAACTCTTCCAAAAAATTGCAGAGGAAGGAACACTCCCAAACACATTCTATGAGGCCACCATCACCCTGATACCAAAACCAGACAAAGATACTACAAGAAAAGAAAATTACACACCAATATCACTGATAAATATAGATGCAAAAATCCTCAACAAAATGCTAGCAAACACAATCCAACAACACATTAAAAGGATCACACTCCATGATTAAGTTGGATTTATCCCAGCAATGCAAGGATTCTTCAATATACGCAAATCAATCAATGTGATACACCATATTAACAAACTGAAGAATAAAAACCATATGATCATCTCAGTAGATGCAGAAAAAGCTTTTGACAAAATTCAACACCAATTTATGATAAAAACTCTCCAGAAAGTGGGCATAGAGGGAACCTACCTCAACATAATAAAGGCCATATACGACAAACCCACACCCAACATCGTTCTCAATGGTGAAAAACTGAAAGCATTTCCTCTAAGATCAGGAACAAGACAAGGATGTCCACTCTCACCACTGTTATTCAACATAGTTTTGGAAGACCTAGCCACGGCAATCAGAGAAGAAAAAGAAATAAAAGGAATACAAATTGGAAAAGAAGAAGTAAAAGTGTCACTGTTTGCAGATGACATGATACTATACATAGAGAATCCTAAAGATGCCACCAGAAAACTACTAGAGCTAATCAATGAATTTGGTAAAGTAGCAGGATACAAAATTGATGCACAGAAATTTCTTGCATTCCTATACAGTAATGATGAAAAATCTGAAAGAGAAATTAAGGAAACACTCCCATTTACCGTTGCAACAAAAAGAATAAAATACCTAGGAATAAACCTACCTAGGGAGACAAAAGACCTGTATGCAGAATACTATAAGACACTGATGAAAGAAATTAAAGATGATACCAACAGATGGAGAGATATACCATGTTCTTGGATTGGAAGAATCAATGTTGTGAAAATGACTATACTACCCAAAGCAATCTACAGATTCAGTGCAATCCCTATCAAATTACCAATGGCATTTTTTACAGAACTAGAACAAAAAATCTTAAAATTTGTAAGGAGACCTAAAAGACCCCGAATAGCCAAAGCAGTCTTGTGGGAAAAAAGCGGAGCTGGAGGAATCAGACTCCCTGACTTCAGACTATACTACAAAGCTACAGTAATCAACACAGTATGGTACTGGCACAAAAACAAAAACATAGATCAATGGAACAAGATAGAAAGCCCAGAGATAAACCCACGCACCTATGGTCAACTAATATATGACAAAGGAGGCAAGGATATACAATGGAGAAAAGACAGTCTCTTCAATAAGTGGTGCTGGAAAAACTGGACAGCTACACGTAAAAGAATGAAATTAGGCCACTGCCTAACACCATACACAAAAATAAACTCAAAATGGATTAGAGACCTAAATGTAAGACCAGACATTATAAAACTCTTAGAGGAAAACATAGCCAGAACACTCTATGACATAAATCACTGCAAGATCCTTTTTGACCCACCTCCTAGAGAAATGGAAATAAAAACAAAAATAAACAAATGGGACCTAATGAAACTTCAAAGCTTTTGTACAGCAAAGGATACCATAAACAAGAGGAAAAGACAACCCTCAGAATGGGAGAAAATATTTGCAAACGAATCAATGGACAAAGGATTAATCTGCCAAATATATAAACAGCTCATGCAGCTTAAAATTAAAAAAAACAAACAACCCAATCCAAAAATGGGCAGAAGACCTAAATAGACATTTCTCCAAAGAAGACATACAGATGGCCAAGAAGCACATGAAAAGCTGCTCAACATCACTAATTATTAGAGAAATGCAAATCAAAAGTACAATGAGGTATCACCTCACACCAGTTAGAATGGGCATCATCAAAAAATCTACAAACAACAAATGCTGAAGAGGGTGTGGAGAAAAGGGAACCCTCTTGCACTGTTGGTGGGAATGTAAATTGATACAGCCAGTATGGAGAACAGTATAGAGGTTCCTTAAAAAACTAAAAATAGAATTACCATATGATCCAGCAATCCCACTACTGGACATATACCCTGAGAAAACCGTAATTCAAAAGGATACACGCACCCCAATGTTCATTGCAGCACTATTTACAATAGCCAGGTCATGGAAGCAACCTAAATGCCCATTGACAGATGAATGGATAAAGAAGATGTGGTACATATATACAATGGAATATTACTCAGCCATAAAAAGGAAGAAAATTGTGTCATTTGTTGAGACGTGGATGGATCTAGAGACTGTCTTACAGAGTGAAGTAAGTCAGAAAGGGAAAAACAAATATCGTATATTAATGCATGTATGTGGATCCTAGAAAAATGGTACAGATCAACCGATTTGCAGGGCATAATTTGAGAGACAGATGTAGAGAACAAACGTATTGACACCAAGCTGGGAAAGTGGTGGTGGGGGTGGGGGTGGGGGTGTGATGAATTGGGCGATTGGGATTGACATGTATACACTGATGTGTATAAAACTGATGTCTAATAAGAACCTGCTGTATAAAAAAATAAATATAATAAAATTCAAAAATAAAAGAAAGAAGATCCTGTTGTTTTATTTATCCAAATAATGGCCTTATTTCTTCACTTTTCTTTGCCATTTAAGACTCAGTCAGTGAAATGAAGGAAAATATTTTGCTTACAGAAAACACCTTGTAAAGGCTCTCTGAAATCCAAGAGGTTTCTTTTTATTAGCTGTTGATGAGTGGATGTATTTGTCTATTTGTATCCTAGGGAGTAATGAACTACAATAACAGAGTTAATTAATACTTGTGGTGCATAAAGATAAATGGTTACCCCAAGGTTAGTCTGAAAGGGGAGAAGGGTGCTAATCTTATTCATCTCAGATACCTGAGAGTTCATTTATATTTAGAGTAAAGATATTCTTTTTTACTGACACTGTGGTGCAATCTTATATTCTGGAGATGTCAGTGTGAAATGATCTGGGATTTTGAGATGAATCCTGAATAAATAAATAAATATATGGAACACACACACACACACACACACACACACACACACATTCCTATGTGGAATATACCTGTGGGAGTACAGGGCACGGGAAAGTTTTAATCTTAACATTTACAGTGGTCATTCTAATGATAAAGATGGTATCCATCAGATGAATAGCAGGGAATACTGACATAATTGACCTCCGTACATTTGGCTCCCCCTGGGTGGAATGAAGAAAGGATGTGCAAAAATGCAGTCTGGTAATTTCTGTGCTTATTTTCAAGGCTAGTTTAGGGGTTAGAGTTCTAGAATAGGAGCCAATTGTCATGAGGTCTTTTCTCAGTACTACCAGTGATTTTTCAGGTCATTTGACTTCTGAGTCAAATCTGTAAGGGAGATGTGAGAACTGCCACTTGCTCCAATGGTAGTATGATTTGAGCATACAAACTTTCATGTCTTGGATGATAAATCAATTGAAACAGACTCTGCAGACTAGAATGATGCCCTAGTGGCATGGGAGATGATTAGCAATTTAGACAATGAAAGCATTTTATCATTGTAATATTTTTGGCATCAAAATCTTTTGTGCCCAATAATATTACTTACCATTTTAGGATTTAGGATTAAGCTAAAATCCCCCAAACTGGTACCTTAATGCACTGATATCACATGCACCTTAGAAGAGAATGCAGTTCTAAAGATTTCTTGCTTTTTATATATTAGTAGTGCATCAAAACACAGTGCTATATTGAGAAATGTTTAGACCATATTTATAAAGAAATGAAGTTGCAGCAAGAGCCACTTTGAATACACCTTTGGAATTTCACGTCTGTATCAGAATGACTTCCATCAGTCTTCAGTTTGCTTAAAGTCAAGCTCCCAGGAAAACAGTTTCATTTCATAACATCATTTGAGAAAATCCACAGCCCTTAATACTGACATGGAAATGTTGCTGTACAGCAGAAGACATAAACTGAAATGCCTGGAATCACCATGCTCTGAGTATCTTTCCCTCTCCCTCCCTAATTAGGCTCTGGGAAAAGAGTGACTTTTTTCTCTCCCCCACTGAGAAAGTTATGAGACTCTTTTGGTCAAATCACCCAAAAGGAAAGTTTGGAAGTTTATGTTCCTTAGAGAGTTGTCAATTCTGCTAAAGAAGATTAAATGCCTATATCACACGTGTCATATCCTACAGCTAATCACAAGAAAGAGAATAAATGTAGCATGGCCCGCGTCTAGGCAGCTACCACATATCAGTGCAGCCTAGGGGGCCTTTCAGTTTCATGTGGTGTACCAGCCAAGATATTCACTCAAAAATAAGTAAGAACATCAAAAAGCCATTGTATCACATCTTGGAATATTTCACAGTTTGAGCCCCTTGTGTAGGTCTGAAAAAAAAGATTTCTGAGTCGGGGGCAGAAGTATTTGATTCCTCTTTGATTCACTGTTCGAACCACAGAAGATGATTAAAGGCTCCTCGCTTACCTGTGAAGTTGATTTTCAGCAAGTAATCCTTGTACAACTTCTTCCCGTCCAGGATCCTCATGGCGTCGCAGAGCTTGGTGGTGTTGGGACAGAGGGTGCGCTGCATTTTGTGCAGGGCGTGGGCCATGGCGTACACCGCGTTCACCACGAACATGATCTTGGATTCTTGTTCGTAGTTGCTGCTGTCGATGGCCAGGTGCTTGTCGCAAGGGCGCCGGTGGTTGTGCTTGTTCTGGAGGCTACACTGGAACTTCTGCTCCCAGAAGTCCCGGAACCAGGGGTTGCGGTGGTTGCTGTAGGGGCTGAGGCTCTGGAAGTAGCGGTCGAACTGGCGGATGCGCTGGGAGGCTAGCTCCAGGGTGATGGCGCCGTCGGCCACGTGCTCGCTGCCCTTGACGATGCTCTCCTGCGCGCCCCAGCCGTCGCTCGCCACCCAGGTGAAGGAGGCGTTGGCGCGGCTGGCGGCGGCGATGAGCTCGCGCGAGTCGTCGCTGCGCATGAAGAGGACCACGACGCGCGCGTTGGGCTTCTGCAGGAGCTCGCGGATCACGCTGTCGTAGGACTTGCGGATGTTGGAGCGCCCCACCTTCTCCGCCGTGGCGATGCAGATGTTGCGCAGGCGGGCTTCCTGCTCGAACGCCTCGATCCCTGTCTCCCCGTAATCGCCCTCGGAGGCCACAGTGGACACGTAGGTCCAGTTGAAGAAACGCAAGATCTCGGCCATGGCTTTGGCCTGGTAGAAGTCGGGGGGCACGGTCCTGGCAAAATAATCATAGCGCGACTTGTCGCTGAGCTTGGCGCTGGTGGACGCGTAGCTTATCTGCGGGATCTGGAACAGCCTCAGCAGGTTGGCCACCTGGGGGAGGGAGACAGGGGAAGTACCATTTTTAGAAACCCGGAGGGAACTCACTGCACATGAAAGATAAAGGATAGCAGGCCTTTACCCAGCTCCCTTTTCACCTCTAGATCGCTAAGCTTTTCTGGACGCTTTGCCAGATACTTCCCTGGATTCTGTATTTGGAGTATTAGGGAGTAGGTCCCAAACAGGTAATTCAAGGGTGGGGAAAAGACAGAGAAATGGGAAGGGCACTCCTCTTTCTCTCCTAGACTTTATAATAGACGCTGGACCAGGATCAATCCTGTTCAGGTGTCCCAGTGAAGTTGTTTTAAGTTTCTGGGGTCCTCTTATAACTCAGTCTAACAATGAACTACAGTGAATTGGCCCAATTAGGTTTTTAGACAACTTGGCTGCGGTTGTATAGAAAGAGGCTGGGTGTTGTCTAATTCTCACTTCCCCCTCTTTTGCTAAAAACAGCAGTCTCTGAAAGAGTTTAATTTGGGAACTGTATGCCACATGGACAGTCCACATTAGACATTTATTATCTAGGTTAAGCCAAAACAAAAAAAAAATCCATTTTTTTTTTGGTGCATGCCAAATTTTAGGCATATACCTTTCTAAACTTCTGACGGGCTTGACCAACATTTTCTTTGCCTTTTCAACATTTTGTTTCTGTTTGGAGTATACATAGTCCAAGAATACAAATGCTATTCTTATGATATTTTTGATTAAAAAGCAAATAAGGAAGTGTCGAGGACCTGGTCAAAAAAAGAACCATTTACTTTAAAATGTTTACTTATTTCGAATAAAGAATGTAAAATTGTTACTTACCTGTCAATAATATTTCACTGTTTTTATTTATTACAGAATAAAAAAGGAAAGTGACACTAGCGTATCAAGGAGCATTTTATACTTAGAGTATTTGTGAAATTTATACGTTTTAAAATATATACACAGATTATATGTAAATCTAATAACAAGTTTGTTTTTGTTTTTCCTGGCTACCTACCTCATGTATTCTGAACATTTCTATCTTTTCACTGACTTTAGTTACATAATATACTAAGTGGACTTTAATTGGAAACAACGTTGAATATTCCAACATACTCTGCGTACTTTGAAATATCCCTTCTGGAAATTGTGGTTTCAGGTTTATATTTGACATGTAGGAAGCACAGCTTGAAATAAGCAGCTGTTAGCAAAGAGCACAAGTACTATCAAACAACTCACAGCTGAGTCCTGATTAATCATCATTTCATCTGGCAACAGAAACCAACAGCCAAATTCATACACAGCCACGTGGCATGTTCTTAGAGATCGGGCCTGCTATTAAAACCAACCCTTAATGTAGCCTAGAGCTATCAAAAATGTTTTCCATATCTTTTCAAATCCTGGTACCTCTCACATAACTACAAAGAGAACAGCAAGAAAATCTGGCGCTTAGCACACAATATAATGCAAATTTAGGATCCAGATACTTTTTGCATTTGGTAAAGACTCTTTTTTAATATATATCCTAGGATGTGAGTGAATTTTGGGGAATGGAGGTGAGTGGATGGATGAAGGCTAGTATGCCATTTACTTTTTCTTTTCTCACGCCTAGACACCCTGAACAAAATGACCTCTATTGGTTCATTTGAACAGGGGGGGTGTTACTTGTTTACTTAGCCTGATTGAGATGGCACTGAGCCAGCACTGTCATCACTTCTGTACTGAGTACCTGGCTTCTTTCGGATGCAAGTACCACTGTGGCAGACTGGTGATAAGAGCCCTGTCTGTGCATGCGCTTGGCTTGATTCTGGAGTTTCTGGGTGACACTGGAGAGGCCATCTCTTCTGGATGCTACAGTTTTCTAATCTTCAGGTTCTATTCATCAGGACCTGAACCCCTCAGGGAGGCAGAGAATGAAAGCCCCTGAAAAATGCCCAGAGGCATCATTTTCTGGCATCTAGGAAACACAGTGAAAGGGTCCTAAACTGCTGAAACTTTTTTCTCCCGGAGGGATATGAGTAATGAAAAGCTGCTGAAGAAAAAAGTTCTTGTCTTTTGACGGATAGGGTCCTGTGGCTTCATTCTACCCCTCCGGGATATCTGAGAACAATTTACAAACAAGGCAGACTGTACAAGACAGTGAAGTAACCATAGAATGATGGAAATATGGAGAAGATTCTCTGGGCTGTGAAGGAGCACAGTGAGCTGTAGCATGGGTGGGAAGATGGTGGGTTAGAATAAAACTGCAACTATTGCCATCATTTTAAGAGTAGTTATCTGATATACACACTACTGTATATAAAACAGATAATACAGACCTGTATAGCGCAGGGAACTATATTCAATATCTTGTAATAACCTATCATGGGAAAGAATCTGAAGAAGAATATATATACACATATATATCTGAATTACTTTGCTACACATCTGAAACTAACACAACTTTATAAATCAACTCTACTTCAATAATTAAAAGAATAGTTATATGTGTGTGTGTTTAATGAGGAAACTACAGCCTACTTTAGAAAAAGGAGGCATATTTAGTGAGCTAAACGTGAGAATGGAACACTCATAAAGGAGTAAGTATAATCTCAATTGTATTTCCTATATTAAATAACATGGAGCAATCATATAGTCAAAATTATGATGTTCAGAGTTACATTAGAAATACATGTGCTGCAAATGAATGATAGAACAAAGTGTTGAAGTCCTTTTGTCATGGTGAACTGTTCATTTTAAAACTAGTTTCCTTAGATTACAAGAGTAAAAATGCTTAATGTAAAAAGTAAATACTACAGAAATCAGCAGATTATAAATCTCCCTTCCTTTCCCTCCCTCACCCACCCCAACCTGATTTCTAGAGAAGAATAAAGTTCTTTGTCTGGTTTGTGCATTTTCAAAATGTTTATACTGTTGTAAAACCAGTTGCTAATGTACTGGGTATTTATGTGCATATTTTCTCCTTTGATATTCACAACTGCCTTTTATGATGAATATTGTTTTCTCCATTTTAGAGATGCACAAACTGAGTTCTGCTAGATGAAGAAGCTTCTTCATAATGATATGATTAGAAAGTGAGGGCAAAATCAAGATTCAGAAGCAGGTCTTTTGACCTTAAGGACCCTGGCTGTCCTCTCATAACCTCCTGTCTGCTGTCTTCTGTGTGACTTCGAATCTGAGGTCTGAAACACAGAAAGACAGGAAGGAGGAACTGAAGCAGTGTTGTGGTTTACTCCATGGATCACCTAATTGCTATTAGGAGCGTCCTTTTTAACATAAAACTTAAAACTAGGGTTGGGGGATAGCCAGATAATTGTCAGCTGGGTGTTTCCTGTGTCATTTGCCTAAAAACTGGGTGTCTGAAATGTTCCTGACTTAATTTACTGGCCATATGGTTTCTTCTGTGAAATCATGAAGAAATAAGGGGACTCCTACATTGGACATCATTTTAAAAATAAAAGATCGTTTTAGGATGGGGAAATAATGTGGACTTTTGGCAGAAAGTTACCCAATTATAGTTTTAGTAGGAGTGGAGGAAGGAAAAAAGATCTAGTTATATCCTTTAGGAAAAAACCACTTGAAAAGTCGAGATATACTTCTCATGGTTAGAAACTCTAATAAAAAGGTATATAGCTTAAGAGCAATATGAAGGCTTAGAAAATAATTCAGACAACACATAATAGTCTCAATAAGACAGAAGAGACAAGACCTCCAAAGAAGCCACTGGGCTGCTAGGCTCTAATGGGGCATTTGAATGTTGAAAGGACTAGTGAGAGGATGAAAGCTGTAGGTGTGTTAGGTCCTTGGGCAGCCTCGTGGACAATGTAAAAGATTGGCAGGAACCTGTGAGGATTAGGGAGACTAAAGCACAGAATGTGAAAATGGAGTGATTTTTGTTGTTGTTATTTTTTTAAAATTACATTTTAGGAAAAGGTGTGGTGAGAAGAGATAAAATCGCTGGATGAGACAGCTGGTTCCACAAGAGTGAAAGAAAGACACTGCCCAGTGTCTTTCTTGCTCCTAAGTGAGAATGTTTCCTAACCTGAAAATGGTGAAGCAAATATATGAAAAAGTTCTCTCACACCCAAGTAGGACAGAAGACCGAAAGAAAAGCCCATAATCAATGAAGTTTGCCTCCAGTTCTGAGTTCTGGAAGATATTGCAGATTAAATTAGATAATCATTATTAATAATTTCTGAGAAACCAATAACGGGAGGACTGTCAGAGGGTAAAAATGGAGGAGTAAGGGCAAATTCAGCAAGTACAAATGAGGAATAAATATAAATCAATAACCATGATACAGTTTGGTAATTTTCTAAAATAGAGTTTCCAGTAGAGAGCAAGCAGGCACTTAGAAATGAACAAGACAGTTACAGGGAATCAGCATGGATTCACTAAGAATCAGTTTCACTAGAGTCTTTTTTTTTTTTTTTTTTGCGGTATGCGGGCCTCTCACTGTTGCGGCCTCTCCCGTTGCGGAGCACAGGCTCCGGATGCGCAGGCTCAGTGGCCATGGCTCACGGGTCCAGCCGCTCCGCGGCATGTAGGATCTTCCCGAACCAGGGCACGAACCCGTGTCCCGTGCATCGGCAGGCGGACTCTCAACCACTGCGCCACCAGGGAAGCCCCTCACGAGAGTGTTTTCAACATTAGTTGAACCATTTAGGGAGGAGTTGTAGCCATGGCCTGTGACTTCAACAGGTATTGGTGACATTACTTGGACTCTTGTGAAAAAGGGAAAATGATAGGAATTGGGTGAAAAAGTTAAATACACTAAAAGAGAACAGCTTGAAAGAAAGTCTGTATGAGGTGGTCAAGTGAGATTAAATTTTTATCAATGACTTTGGAAAAAGATATAAATAAGCTATAAGATCATTACATTTTAGAGCTAGAAGAAGCCATAAAGATAATCTAAGCCTTTTGCTTTATAGGTGAGGAAACTGAAGCTCCCAGAGTGAAGTGAATTTCCAAATTTTACACAACCAATAAGCAAAAAATTAAGATTAGAGCCCAGTCTCTTGATTTTTCCAAAGGTCTAGTCTCCTTCTCTGGCAATAAGGTGGTATTACATAGGGAGAGATGTATGTTTGTGGATTTAAGTTAAAATTACACAAGTGAAGAAAGGCTAAGAAAACTAGGGAAAAAATGAGGATACACATGCAAAGTTGAATGTTGCAATAGTCCACCAAAAATCCAAGGGGGGCTAAAGTCCAAGAGGGATTATTAAGCGGTTTGCTCTCTTTATATATGAATTTAGATCTACTGTTGTAGATATATTATCTTCTTTAATCCTCATAACAATCTTATGAGGCTGATACTACCATTATCCCATTTTACAGATTGAGGGACTGAGGCACAGAGCACCTAGGGATCCTGCTGAAGAGCCCCTAGGTGATAGAGACAGAATCTGATCCCAGGCATCTGACACTATGCTCCACTTCCCACACTTATTCGATCCATTCCGTAATTCAAGCTCTTAGCCTCTGCCGTATGGGATTCCTCTCATTACAATATAGCAACGATATATTTTAAGTTATAGTATGTCTGTCTTTTTTCACTTGTCAAGGCACTAACTCCTTGATTGGAGGACCATGAGCAATCATTCCTTGTTATCAAAAGTATACTTTTTCGGGCTTCCCTGGTGGCGCAGTGGTTGAGAGTCCACCTGCCGATGCAGGGGACACGGGTTCGTGCCCTGGTTCGGGAGGATCCCACGTGCCGCGGAGCGGCTGGGCCCGTGAGCCATGGCCGCTGAGCCTGCGCATCCGGAGCCTGTGCTCCGCAATGGGAGAGGCCACAACAGTGAGAGGCCCACGTACTGCAAAAAAAAAAAAAAAAAAAAGTATACTTTTTCATTTGTCAGTCTATACTTTGAGATGGTTCCATAGACGTTTGTTTACTGACTGACCATCTAGCGAGATAAGAACAGTTGTCTAAGAAACCAGGGGACATTTCAGCTGGGAGTTTGAAAGCTTCAAACTATAAATATCATGATCAGGTTTGGCTTTATGATTTATGTGAGAAACACCAAGACCTTATGGCAGAGCCTGTTGTTTCCTAGGGCCTGAGAGGCCACATACAAGTTTTGCAGACACCCTTTCTGCATGTAGTGTGTACTATAGTTTTATGTTCAATGTTCAAACACCTTGGGGTATCCACTTTCTGGGTGGTTTGAATTTATTCCAGACTATGTTGTGCAATGTTTTCACTGTAACCTCTCAAGTCACAAATGTATTACTTTTTTTTTGACTCGAGGAGAAATGCTTAAGGTGCTAGGCTTGGCCGGCTACTATTACATTTTCCAGTAGATGCTATGGTCTGAAATGAGTATTTTTGTCTTTGTCCCATTTTCGCGGTTTTAAGCTGGAGTCATTTAAGATGGCTTTCACCAGCAATAGTTGTCCACCAAACCAATGGTACATGCTGTTGAACTTCTGCTACCATTTTCCCATTATTTTCCCCTCCAAATGAACTCAACTCTATATGGTTTCTCTATATAGTTATTTCCTCAAATCTATGCGCCTTTGCATGTGTTGTTCCTTGTGCTTAGAATGACCTTTACCACTTGTCTGTTCAGTGAATCCATTCAAGGGCCCCTTCTCTGAGAAACCTGCCTTGATTTGTCATTTCAGGCCAAGTTGTGTGCCCACCTTCTGAGACTCTGTCACTCCTCTATGTATTTCCCTCATGGCACTAATCAAAGTGTATGGTTACTTCTAGATGATTCACTAATTCCTCTACTGGAGTGAAAACTCTGAAAAACAGGGAATGAACATTGTTAATCTCTGTTTCCTCCATGCCTTGCAGAGTAGAGAGATGCTCCCTATTGTTTGTTAAATAAATGATAAATGAGTTGATAGCCTCCTGCTCTTTCATGTGACCTTTCCTAATTGCAAGGATACGTTTCTGTGGGAACTCCCCCGCCCCCAAACTAGCTACCCACCAGCAAGCAGTGTAAAGCTCCTCTCAACCACTACCTATAAACAATATTCTGTGCAGTGTGGATCCTTCATTAATCCTTGTCAAGTTTTCACCAAAATGAGACGACACATAGACAATTAATTGGCTTAGACGTTGAGGTAGCTGAAGCAAAGATTTTTCATACCGTTAAACCGATTTCTCCAAATTATCTCTGCGTAACTGACTAGGAATATACAAAAGGAAGTCAATATCACCCCAACGGGATCTGGCCAGTGCACCAATTTCCTTTGAGCTACAAAGGTGCCTTTTTGTCTTAAGGAAGACAAACTAAGGCCTTACCATGGAGCCTTAGTCCTCAAACCACATAAACCTAAAGTAGGAATCATATAAACATATACCTAAGGGAAGACTTCATCAGATGAACGCTTACCAGCTCTGCTGATAAGGTAAGGTTTTCCTGGGGACAAATGCGTCATGTACAAGATAGGTAAGCAACCGGACACACTCAGCGCTCACGTCAGTTGCTCAGTTCTTATTCTTTCTTGGGAATGTCTTTCCCATAATCAGTAGCCAGCTGTGAAGTGATGCTACTGTAGGCATCCAAACCATCCTTATTCACGGCTGGGAATGTTGAGTTAAAGACCAATTTATTGGGGAGTTTTACTTCTCCCGACATTTTTCAGCAAGTCACAGGGACTCTTTAGAATTCCAGGTGTCATGCTTCATTTCAGTGATGCTTCGATCATGGGGGAAAAAAAGAATGTAAACTATGGGAAAGAGCTCGGGTAGTCTATTCTTTGAGGTTGTGGAAAAAGGGAATATGAATTGGAAAATTCAGAGTCACCTGTGAACTCCCACATCCTGGGGTCACTCTTCCCATTCAGGTTATCCATGATGTATCCATTTTAAACGTGAGCGTCATGCCTTCTGTGGTGACACAGTGCCAAACATTTTTCTTTTTTCAGCAGAAGACAAAAAGGCGTATGTACGTCTAGTGTCTCCAGTAGAAATAAGTTTCCCACTAAGGTGATTGTCCAAGAAACGTGCTATCTGCAAAGCTGAACTGTATACATTTGAAAAATAAGCCGTTGCTGCTGTCCTGGGAATTAGGAGACTTGATAATAACCTCCATGGGTTTGCCTTTGCATTCGACGCTATTCCCATATCGCTTTGGGGCTGTTTTCTAAGAATAAGCCTACACCTTTAATAGTTTTATCACACATGCAGTGCTGATGGCTTTGTTTCATTCTTTTAATTAAGTGATTATTTATAAGCCCGGAAGAGTGCTGTACAAATTCGACTGTACTTTAAACCATCTGCTACCTTATAACCCATGTTATTACCTAAAGCCAGTTCTAAAAGTTGTGATGGGAAGAGACGTCAGTGACCCTCCTGTTCAGATTGATCAAGCGGCACTGTTAGCTGTACAAAATCCCAGATTGGCTTGGATTTTAAACTGAAACTAGAGGTGATGTGTTGTTGAGAAACTGCCTGAGGAATTCAAGCTGTTCCCATCACATGAGTTATCTGCCCATAAAGGATGCCAATCACATTGTTATCGCAGAAAGGATTAGTCACTTTTTTTTTGGACCACACTGCCTACAGCACATCTGGGACTATTTTACATGAAAAGAGTTGACTGGAGCCCATGTTTGAAGGTCAGAGATTAATCTGGATTTAGGAAATCATGTAATGGAGGGTAGCAAATGCCAGTTTTCTCAGTTTAATCTGCAGAAGCCACTGATTCTTACATGCCATGAGCACAAAAAATGCTCTAGTCAAAGATTTACACTGCCATTCCCATTAATGGTATGACTCAGTCCTGATGATTTTGCAGGGACGTTCCAGACAAAGGACTCCTTAGTCATGGCAGAAACCTTCATAAATGGCTTTCAGTAACCCTGATTTCTATCCCTCCCTTTCCTGAAATATTTGCACTCAACACCTGTGGTTTGCAACTCAGATAGGCAGACACTTTCATTTTCTTCCTTTGTGACAGAGGAATTTATGAATGGCAAGGTTAGCCATTTTGGTGTTCTCATAGCTTATCACTGAGGCTGAACTGCTATGCAGACCATATAGGATCCCTTGGATCGCATTTTCCCGGGAGACTGGCATCATCAGACATGTCAGGTTTCTCATCGTAAGAAACACACGTTCGACAAGGGTCCGTCTTTCTCCCTTACTAACAGGCACCATCTCAGGAGTGACTTTGCTTCCAGCTAGACTTAGCCGGTACTTAGAATAGGAACGAGATGGTATTTTGCCCACTGAATCAGCCTGTATCTGCTCTTTGCTCCTTCTCCCCCCATGAATTAACTTTCAAGAGAAATCATGGAACTGAACTGGCTTGAATTGCAGTCTCTGACAGTAAGATCAGGTCTGTGGCATATCTGGTCCAGCGTGCATTAGTGTCTGCCAGTGACACCTGAGAAACAATGACTCCAGGGATAACTTGACACCAACAGACCTGTTAAAAACGCATCCTTTAGTGCCTTGGATATTGATTTTTGACAATGCCTGTTGAGGATTTAACAGAGCCACAGTTAACTAATCCATATTTTTCTGTGGCCCTGAAGTCCCTTGTATAACATAATATGATAAATTTAGTCCTATCAATAAAAAGGCACTCCTATCCTTTTTGACTGTTAACCAAGGTCCAAAAGCTGTTGGGTAAGCGTGGGAAGAGCTAAGGGCTGTAGCTTAATTTAAAAAAAAATGATTAGTATTTATTTCTGAGGTCCTTTGCAATAATTTAGGGCAGAGGGCTATATACCGTATTATTTGTAGCAAATAGAACTATGTCATTGATGGTTTTCCTGTTAACTGTTCATTACTTCAACAGAACTGGCAGGTACAAAAGCAAGTAGTATAAGCATTCAGTGCATAGGACTGGAATCAAACCAACCCCTTCTCTCACTAGCTCCATGAATTTAGGCAAGTTATTTTCATTCCTTAAGCTTCAGTTTTCTCATCTGTAAAAAGGGATTAAGTAGTTTCTGGTTTATGAATTTATTTAAGGATTAAGTGATAACACATGTGAAGCACTTAACTCACTGGCTAGCACATAGTTAATGTTCAAAAAGTATTGGAGGTCATGAGAATGGCTAAGCCAGCAGTCATTCATTCAGCAAACTTCAATCAGTGCTCATTATACAAGGTGCTATTCTCAAATTTAGGTTGTCCTAAGCTGAGTAATGTATCCCCACTATCTCCTAGGAAGTTGTAGTCTCTTGGGGACAAAGAAACATAACAAGGATAAAATTTTGAGATAAGTGTACACGTACTTATACTAAAACACAGGTGAAGGAGCACGTTCAGGTGAGTCATGGCAGGCTCCCATGTAGAAGTAACATTTAGACTTGATCTTGAAGAGAAAGTGAACAGTTGTCAGGCAGAGGAAGGGAGAGGAAGTTTTCAGGCAGAAGAAAGAGCACAAAGACAGAGATGGGCAAATGCACTTTTGCTTTAAGAGCAGCAAATGGTTCAATATTATCAGGGTACCCAGTGCCCTGTAGGGATTAGCAGGGTGAGGAAAAATAGAAGGACTGTGGCTGCACTGCTAAGTTTTTTATACGCTATGCTAAAGAGTTTGAATTTTTCTTCTTTAAGAGATAAAAAAGACATTAAAATTTTTAATTAAGGGAATGACATGACCACAATTATGTTCTAAAAAGGCCACAGTGGATGACATCCAACTTGAAAAGAAAGAGTCAGGGAAGGGTAATCAGATGGACGACATATTCATTCTGACTCAGGCTGTGAGTTCTTGAAGGCCAGGGACCTTGTAATCCCAATAACAGTGAGTCAGTTAATAAAAGAAAGGACAGGATCAGAGGTTTAAATAAAATTTGAGTCCACTTAAAACCATTTATTTGGTTGGTGGTAATTACTCAAGTACTCAGGTCTTAATTTGTTCTCCTGTTTGTGTCATTACAGGTCACCTTGAATTCTTCTTGGAAAGAAGAAGGTCATAAATAATTTTCATCCTTGGAGACTATAAAAAGGCTAACGAACTTTTAAATTCCTGGAAGCAGCTCAGAAAAAAGAGCTTGAAGCCTTTCTTCAAGGTGGAAACAAAAAGTGAGAGCCAGGTAAGTAAACTTTGATAACAGTTGAAATTCACTGGATGGCACCAACCTGTCTTTATTGTCGCATTTCTTTAAATCTTGTATAAACACTATTCCTTAAACCGACTGTGTCAACATAGGTAATATGTGCTTAATGCACATGGTGGTTTTATTTCGATGGAAAGTTACTTTTTTGTAGAAAAATTCTGAACAAATTGTAGATTATGTGTTCCATCACATCTGTTTTCCACACTGGGAAAGCTTAACTGCATGGTTCGTATTCTCTGAGGGCTCATTGTGAACCTAATGGCAGCTACCCAAATTGGACGCACAGTGCTTGGGAGGGGCCGGCTAGCCCCTGGGATGTGTGCCCTGCAAATTCGACCCTATTAAGTGATGGCGAGTGTCTCAAGATGCATTGCCATTCTGACCGCTTGGCAAGGAAATCTGGTCTGTGTTTGGAACGTAATTTTTGAAGGCGTTCTGCCTATTGTATTTTCCCCTGTGTTACAGTTCCCTCTGCGGGAATGTAAAGTCAAGGAGCTGGCATGAATCAAGACTTTGTCACTAGTAACAGAGGGATTTCCATAATATACCAGGTGGTGATGTCAAAAATAGCGACAGCACAATTTTAGTGTTCAAAGTCCCACTGCTATCCCGCCTGGAGTAGCAACGTTTACTTAGAGTTTACTGCAGGTGTTTTTGGAACATATTCTTAGATTTTCCAAGTCCACTAATTGGAAAAATACTCTGTAAGTTTTCAACTGCATTTTTCTCAGACCAGTAAAAGCACTTCTATTACATTAAATCAATGGACTTTAATTATTACAAACTGCTAAGTGTTGGCTCTTTGCATATTGAAATACTGAGCCTGGTACATATTGCTCCATTAAAAAGACACACATTTAATGGTGATTCGGAAAGAGAACTTTGTATTGTTAAAGCAAAATCACAACTTTGTTTTAACTGAACGTGTCAGCAGTCCTACATCGATGAGCTTAATGATTAATCTGTAATCATATTATAAAACACTGGCTGATCTTTCAGGAATGCCTGTGTCCCTTGGTTTTCATCTCATGACCTCCATCACAGATGTGTGACCACCACAGAAGCTGGTTCTCAGCCATGGGCCATTCTATTGCCCTGTGGATAGTAGTCCTGAGAGTAACCTCTTGTTTTTCACGAGTAGTTTCCAAATAAACACATGACAGGAGGAGAATTAATTAAGGAATAAATTAACTCCAAAGCAAAGGAGAAGAAATAGTGCATCTTAGATAATTACATCTGGCGAGAAATTTCTACAATGAAACAGTGTTAACAGAAACATTTTTTCCCCCTTAGCTATTGTATTTTTTAATTTTTGAATTTAATTTTATTTTTTTAACGTCTTTATTGGAGTGTAATTGCTCTACAGTGTTGTGTCAGTTTCTGCTGTATAACAGTGAATCAGCCACACGTATACATACATCCCCATATCCCCTCCTTCTTGCGTCTCCCTCCCACCCTCCCTATCCCACCCCTCTAGGTGGTCGCAAAGCACGGAGCTGATCTCCCTGTGCTATGCAGCTGAACAAAAGCATTTTTGAATTGCTCTTGCTGTTGCCTCTCTCTCTGTGATAAAGTCCTTGAACAGCATTGCCCTTTTTTGGAGGAGGAGAGCAGGAGCAATGGAAAGAGTTTTCAAAACAACAGCTTGGTGAAATTGCTTTTGCGTGAAAAGTCTGGGAAGAAAATAAAAGATTCTATCAGAGATAACTGTTGAGTCGGGTTTTTCTGAAGCTTAGACTACGTGAGGGGGTGAGGCAGTGTCGGAGGCAAGCTATCCGGATTTTAATGTTGTAAAGTGGTAGAAGCTTGAACTAGGTGTTTGACCTTCATGAACCTCAATTCCTCTTGGAACGACTCCTCTTGCACTGCAGATGTTAAAAAAGCTAATAGATAATATCTACTAAAATCTAAAATGTTTAATTCTCATTATGTGTGGACCACTATTTATTTATTTATTTTTTTACTGTTTTTCGTGTATTTTCTCATTTAATTCATGCAATAGCCCAGTGAAAGAGGCACTATTCATATCTCAGTCTTAGACATGAGGAGAGAGGTAATGAAGGATCAAATAAATCTGAGGTAGTCTGCATCCGGAGTTGTAATCACTGAGCTGAACTTTTTTAAAAAGGCACGGTAAAAATGTGTAGTTGTATCCGTGCTGTGATTGTTGTATTTGCAATATTAAACTCATTAAAGGCAGCTATCAGTTTTACTTTTCTAGTGATAGAGACACTAAAGATAGATTGGTAAATGGATTTCTAATGCTGTCACCCTGCTTTTCTTAAGTACAGGATCATGTTTCCTTCTCTTTTGTGTTAGCTCCAAGCGTGCTATCTGGCCTGTTCGACACTCCGCATATTCTTTATGTGGAGAGACTGCAGAGAGCTTGATTAGAGTAAGGATGGGGCTCTAACCTGATCTGCAATGGCCCTGGGTGCCCAGCTATGCTGAGTCTCGGGTAGTTGTCTCTGGGAATAGTCAGTCTAAGGACAAGTGGAGTGGAACCCTTGCTACTCTCAGATCAAAGCACCTTTTGTGGCACGCGCGTAGGCAGTGGAGGTGGGGAGGGTGGGGGGACTTTTGTCCCACAAGCTCACTTTGCTACATCATCTGGCTTTTGTATCAAACACAGTTTTCTGTTGTAGGAAAATGCTGATTTTTCATTTACGGTCTTCCAGACTGATCTAAAATAGGTAGGTCGTGGTTGTGATCTGCAACCCACGTGTGATCTGCAACACGTGTGATCTGCAACACCCATCCCTAAAGATTCATTTAGGGATGCCTTCTGGTCATGCAGCAGGATATCATTCTGTTAGTTCTTTCAATTCGTTCAGAAAACATTTACTCTCAACTGGTAGAGGCATTGTCTTCGGTGCCCTCAACACAAAGACAAAAGACGTGGTTCCCAAACTCAAGTAGCTTCTAGTTAGGTGGGAAAATAGATATGCAAAGGAATAATTATGGTTAATAAGCTAGTAATGGAAGTGTGTGCTTAGGTCGTGGGCGCTTGGGCAACGTTTCACAAAAGGGATAGGGTTTGAGCTGAGAACTGAAGGAGAGAAGGATTTGGCAAGGCCTACAGACAGCTGAGGGACAGTGCATTCCAGGTGGAAGAAACACTGGTCTCCTTTTTTAGGAAAGAATGAGCAGGTAGTATACATTGGTAGACGAGAAAGCAGCTTTCCAGGGACACTTCAAAGCCAGGCTTTCTGTTCGCACGGGTCTAAAAGACTTTTTCCTCTTCACCTCCGTTCCTTTCTGCTCATTCTATCATTCTCTCTGGTCTCCTAGGACTTATGTCGTCAGCTGATTCTCTGGTCTTACACTTGTACCTGTTTTATGTATGGATTTGATATTTCCTCATTTGCTTATAGATGCCTGAGGGGCTTATAAGATGTCTACTATTTATAAATTTTTTTTATTGAAGTATAGTTGATTTACAATGTTTCAGGTGTACAGCAAAGTGATATTCTTTTTCAGATTCTTGTCCCTTGTAGGCTATTACAAGATATTAATATAGTTCCCTGTGCTATACAGTAGATCCTTGCTGTTTATCTATTTTATATATAGTAGTGTGTCTCTGTTAATCCCAAACTCCTAATTTATCCCTGCCCCCCCTTCCCCTTTGGTAATCCTAAGTTTGTTTTCTGTTTTGTAATAATATTTATAAATTTTATTTTGCATGCTCTCTGCTTCACATTACCTAGTGTCTACATATAGTGTTCTTGCTGAACCTAAAATATATAAGCTTAATAAATGCTTATTTTCTGATGAAAAATGATTTTATGAGTGCCCTAGTTGTAATTAGTACACAGTCGAGATGCTTGATTCACCAAATTCACACAAATACTACCATAATCAAGTGAAGTAACAATTGATTGGACTTCTTCAAATTAATCCTGATGGAAGAGAGTCTGTAATTTATTTTGCTTCGTGTTTTAGACGCTGCCTTTATAATCACTCATCCTAATAGAGTATTTTGCTTGAGCGACGTATACTTATAAAATTAAGAAATGCCCTTAAATGCAACATAGCTCAGATACTAATATGTTGCTTCGGTCTCCTCAGTTACAGGCCAGCTTTTCTTTGAATAAACTCCAGTAACCGAGGACTCATTTCCTTACAGCCTCGTCCTTCAGGACTATCGTTTCTAATAACTCTTCCTTATGTTGGCCCTGAATATGCCCTGCTCTAAATCAGTGATTGTCAGAGGGAAAGGGGGATAACTTTGTAATTTGGCAGTGTATAGGAACATTATGGGATGTCACAATTTAGGGTGCTGTTGGCATGTAGTCCAGTGGGGAGGGACCAGTGAGGCTGCTAAACATCCTGCAATGCACAGGGCAGCTCCACGCAACAGGAGTATCCAGCCCAGTAGTGACAACGTTGAGACACTCTGCTCTAGGTTAAATTTATTTATCCACAGAGAAAGCATTATTTTGCCCTCTGTAGTCTATCTGATACTCGGACACAGCTAACCGTATGAGGCCTTTTGTAACCCCGAGTCCTTCAACTCTTTTTCTGACGCTCCTATAATAACAACAACAATTCACGTGTGACTCTTCCCCACAGCCTTTGAATTTAAAGGAGGAATGAATCATTGAGGGAGGGCGACGTTTAATACAAATTGACCAGTACAGGTCCACTTTCACACTGTGGAATTAGGTGGAGGAGGAATAATAGAGTGGTGAGTGTCTTTTTGGGTCGTTCTTTGTACCCCATGTAGATAAAATCTGGGAAACTTACTGCAAGGGATTTAGTTTGAGTTATTCTTCTCAGAGACATGATGTGAGCAATGCGTGGCATGTCCAAATCCATGTCATGATAAATGATATAATGGCCACCTCCCAGGGTCAGGAGTTCCTGGGATGTGGCTATTGCTAAAAATTCTGAAAAAGGGTCTGTTTCCCAAGCATGCGAAAGAGGTAGTAAGATCCTTTCAAGGCTCTCTTCTGCCCTTTTTATGAGCTATCTAGCCCAAATACCCTTTTGTCGCTGAGGTCACTTTAACGCTCAGGGACGCAACAATAACTGGGTCAATTAATGCCTGTCCTCTTGTTGCAGCTGAACTTTGCTTTGGTAAGGCAAGAAAGACTGAGGAAATATACATCCTCTGAAAGAAGTGAGGAACATTTGGGGGAACATCTCAAGAGACATTTTTTTTGTTTTGACTGAACAACTTAGGAGCTCTAACTACAGTCTATTTGCAAGAACACAAGCATAAACACTGCATCAAAATAGTACCATGTAGACAATTGCATCACTAAAGGCAACCAGCCTGATTCTCTTCCTGAATAAATACTACTTTCCCCCAAGTGGGTGGATTGCAGGCTTATAGAAGAGAGCAGAATACAGTCTTAAAAATGCTTTGAAAAGAAGCTTATTCACCAGAGGGGGTGAATAGACCCCACGTATATTTGCTAATAAAGAAGGATTTTGATGCTAGTGTTTTTTGATTACCAAATTTAAAAATCAGTCCCGTTGCTTTAGACAAGGGACCACCACAGAGTGGTTTGTCTTACTTAATAACAGTGTTGGGAAAATGTCCCGGTTTTCATCAATGGTGATACAGGTTAACTCAGCAAATCATTAAGAATTTCTCCTTTCACGCAGTTTTCGCTGTCTGCAAACTGCCTGTTGTATGAACTGATACAGCAGAGGATATCTCCTCTGCTGACTTCTAGGAGGATTCTTCTTTAGTAGGAAGACAATGAGAGAAGCAGAAACGGGAGAGAAAAGTGCCTGCTGAAGCATTCCCACCAATAAAGCTATTCGGGCCCAATGGGGAGATGATAACGTCTAAACTGAGCCAACCACAAAAGAGAAGATGCACAGATTTTATCATTCTTGATCATTCTGTCTCTCAAGAGACAATTTTGTGACTGAAAACTCTGTGCTGTGGTTTGGGACTTGATGCAACAATTAGATGAGTGGAATCTTTGAAATTGTGTGGTGGATTTCGTACTAGGAGATTTTTTCTACAGTTTAACCCTCTTTTCTTCCCCCAGCTTAGTTCAAGCACAGGCGTTTTCCAGTAAATATTTAGGAAGTCCAAAGCAGTTTAAAATGGATGGCAGAGGTGACTGGTGGGCGTGGATCTTTGCGGCTACCAGCTGTACACTGTCACCACGGTTACCAGACACCAGGGCAGAGGATCAGAATCAGTCCAGGAACAAAAGTACGTGAGTGTGAGGGGCCCCCAGAAAAATCCTCTCTTTGAAAATATCTCTCACTTGTGTACAAGAGTGTCTTAAAATCACCGTTAGGAATCTATTGCTTTGGATTGCGGTTGACTATTCTTTTTTTTTTTTAGGATTCTTATTAAAAGACATGTGTTTCACAAGGATAACACTCTTAAATTCTCAGCTATATAAGAGCCCCTAAGACCTCTTCGTTCATGGTGCTTAGCTGGAAGCAAGGCCCTGTGGCGAAGGGTTCCTTGGAAGGCTGCCTGGAGATCAGTGTGTAGACAGATGGCTCCACCTCCCTGCTTACTTTGGCCGAGGGCACCAGCGTGAGGTCTAATCAGAGCCTGAGCGCCTGAGGACAATGGAGCGGGGAGTGAAGCCCTCTCTCTCCTTTCTTCTCTAGTTCATCACCTTACTCCTGTCAAGGTCTTTGTCCTCTTGCGCACAGACATCTGCCATATCTTTCTGATGGGTTTCCTCAGATCCAGCCTTTCATTAACACTGTGGCTCAATTAGCTTTCCTCTAGTGCAACTTTCATTCTCTCAGTCATCCTCAAAACCTTCCTAAAGGTCATTTCTTACTTTGTGAGCCCCACGAATGTATTGTGAATTGTAGTCACTGTTATTTCATGATAGTACTGTACCCACAGCCAGAATTCACATTCCTCGAGGTCAAGGCTGTGTTCTCTACGACTTCAGGGGTCTCTCTAACCCCTGCAACAGGGCAGGACATACACAAGGAGCTTTGTACAGATTAACTGATGGATGAAGCCCATGGGGAACCAGCAACGATTTCATGGGGCTGCTTGGCCACGGAGTTGTTGTTAGATGTGGCTCTTCCGCTGCTTTTTCCTATGATTTTAGGGCCATAATAGTTACAGTTTATTGAATCTGTTAGTTTTTTGGTAAGGCATTTCCCACGGATTCTCTCAGTGTATCCTTTCGACAACTTCTTAAAGTGGATGGTTTTTCCTTATTTTACAGGTAATCTAGTAAATGCCAGGGTTGGAATTCAAACCCCAGTCTTGCTGATGCCAGAACCTTTTCCGTATAGCATGATAGTTTTGGTTTCTTTATTTATATTGTGGAGACAAAAACCATATCAGCATTTGTGACTTTATAGTGATATGGACCAGATAAGTGAAATAATAAGCCAGGTCCTTTGATGATTAAGAAGTGGCTTTTTCCCTTGTGAACAAGTGCAGGGTTTTAATAACCTACTTTTTTTTTTTAAGATAACCTGACCTCTTTTGAGGAGTTTATAGGTAATAAAAAAGTAAAATTAGATTAAAACTATATTAGCATAGTTTGTTAATTATTTTGGATAAATAGATATTTACACATCTGCTGTGGAGTGCTATTTACTGCATTGGGAGAAACTAAGGTCAGAAAGACATACTTGTAATCCTTTACTAGTGGTAATATTGAGTATAATATAAATATTTATAAAATGTTTGGCACTCATCTGGTGAAAGTATTATTGAAGTGTGACAGATATACATTATTTTAGTTCTCTCTTCTTAAATAGCAAGTTCCATCTTACCTGATCCAAGTATAGAAACAGTGGCAAAATTAACATGATATGCTTTGAGATGTGCAGTATTTTCTATCCATCTAATGAAGTCAAAGGGTGTTTATGAAAAACCAATTATCCTAATTCCTCATAATATGAGTGTGTACACTGTAGAAGGCAAGAAATTTGCAGTAGTCATTTAGAACAGCACAGAATTGCAGGTAGAATTTTAAATGCCACGAATCTCTGATATAGAAATAAGGTTACTCCAGTGCAAATAGAACCAATTTAAGTGGTTGGCGACAGATACAGACAACGTGTGTGTATTATGACTTCCTTTAGCGCTTGGGGCTTTGATTATAGTCATTTGGTAGGAGGCAGAGTATTCAATATGTGACTCTTATCTTACGGACTTTTATTACTGCCGCATTCACCAGGAAAATATTGAAGTGACATAAAGAAATCACATAGGACAGTTGAAAGAGCCCCAAAGCACAAAAGATCTGAGTTCTAATTCATGTGCTACCTACCAATGGGAGTTTTCCTGAAACCAATATTTCTGGGTCTTGGGAAGTTAGAGGAAGATGAATTCTCCGCTCTTTTCCACCTCTACTTCTGTGACCCTGTGAGCATTGCAAGAGTTTGACTAATACGTTCCTTCTTTCCCTAACAAAATGATGAGAACCAATTTTCAACTTTTTATCTAGTTTAAGTTATGTGCTAAATTGTTCCCTGTTTTTTTCTCCTTTGGTAGTAATTATCTGGCTTCTGTGCATACATTTTCAGGTTTATACCACGAGAAATTGTTTATAATTTATCTCTGAATAAAACAATGCTTGGAGAAAAATTAGTGTGGAAAAGTATAAAGCTCAGCGATTTTGTACTTTCTTGTGCTTGATTGTATTGATGACTTCCAATCATGACTCTGCCGTGTATCCACATCCTTTGTGATGTAACTTAGCGGCACGTGTATTGTGGGTAAGCACATATTTCCCTGCTCCTTGATTCTGGGCAGAGCCTTGTGAGTTGCTCTGCCTGGAGGGATGTTCACAGCTGTGAGGCATGCAGAAGCTTGGGAGGGGCCTGTACTGTACAGTTAAATTTGCATTCTCTTGCATCTCTGTCATCACTCTGAGAAAAACATGCCCGGGCTAGCTCACTGATTCCAGGTGGAGGATAAGGGACAAACCGGGAGCAGAGCGACCTGCAGCTGAACCTATTAGCCTTCATCATCTCACTCCAGCCAGTCTTCAGACTTATAAACTATAATAAGCAGTAATTGTTGTTTTAAGTCACTGAATTTTGGGGTAGCTTTTTATGCTACAGTAGCTACCTGATATATCTCTAAACAATTTTCATTGCTAAAGTACTGTTCTGTCTGCAAACCTATATTATCAAAGACCCATCGCAATGAACAATTGCATGGCTAATATCATCCATTGATGAAGCTCTTAGGATATTCTCCTCTTGTTCTCCCAAGACATAAAACCAAAGAGGTACAGTGTTTTACCAGCAGCACTGCCAATCTTACCTGTATGGAAACACTGCTGTAAGAGCCGCCAATGACCCCTGCAATGAACAGTGGGATATTTTCTTGAATGGCATAGGATCCATCAGGACACATATACTCGGCTTCATCCACTTTTGTCAAAGAAGCCCTGACAAATTCCAGTGATTGCTCTAATGCGTAGGTATCCCTCGAGCATGTATCCAAAATGTGAACCCCCAGCTTTACTCCTGGGAGCAAGTAATTGTCTTTGTTAATTTCATCAATAGCAAACAACATGGCTTCCAGGCGTTGGATCCCTCGATCTTCATTGATTCGCCCACATTCTTCAGTTCCAGTGCCTTTTTCTTTAATAGGAAATAGGCCCCCTAAAACGAGGTCACCTTCTATTTTAATCTCCCTCCTCAGAAAGTTATGGTCTCCTAAAGAAAGTAAAAGTCCCTTTGAAAACAAAGCTAAGGTAAGAACTTGGAGTCTTGTCAACATCTTCATGAATCCCGTATCTGTACCTCTGGGAGATATCAGTGGGTGGAACCAATGCTGCGCGTTAGTCCTCCTCTCTCATTTCCAAACTGGATCTTTGTTCTGTCCTTCATATAAGCGAGGAACAGGCTAGCGGAGGCTGTCAGCAAGTTCCTAAAGAGATGATAAAAATTAAATGAACAACAATGGTAAAGAAAGCAACAGTGATTATTACATTGATGGTCTCCATTCAGACCTTTGGTGGGATAATGACTCAAATTACCATCTGCTAAACACACATGGACCATTGCACCAGGCACGCTCCCAGCAAGTATTCTCGCCCAGTCCTTACAACACACTGTGATGTAGCTCTTAGTGGTCCCACCTCCCAGAAATGGGCACTGAGGACTAATGAGATAAAGTGACCTGACAATGTGTACTTAGAAGGGAGTTAGTGTTCAGACCCTGGGTTTTCTAATGCTAAGTTCACTTCACTCCCTCTTCTGAGTCATTTACTTTGCTATTGGTAGGGCAGCAACTTGGTTATGAGTCTTTATTCCTTGTCTTTCAACTGTAAACAACTCCTTCTTACCCACTCTTCCCTTTCCATTTGGAAATAAAACAGAACACAATGGTAACTCTGTCCCTCTGTCTGCATCTCTGCTGCCACAGCCCTGTCCTCCCTTCATAGCTGACGTCTTCACAAGGATTGTCCGCAGTATTGTCCCCACTTGCTGTCACCCCAGATGCTCTCAGTCACTGCAGCCAAGGCTCTGCCCCCACTGTTCTAACAAAATGGTTTTGGAGAAAGCAACTACTGATCTCCTAGTTTCTAATTCCTTTAACCCTTTGTAATCCTCATTTGACTTGACCTTAATTGAAATCTTGACTCTTCTCTCCGTGTTCCGACTTCCTAGGCTTCTGTTCTCATGCTGCATGTCTGACTACATCTCAGATTCCCCGCCCCACCGCAGTCCTGGGCTACCTTAATTAGTGTTCACAGTTTCAACGACCACTTAACTGATTCCTAGGTTAATTGCCTGCTAAACAGATCAAGGGACACATCCCTCTGACCCCTCAGGGTCTACCTGTTATAAACTCCCCCTTATCTCTGTGAATGGTTCTTCTCTGTACCCAGGCTCTCGAGCCAGAAACCTGCACAGAAGAGCCCTTCCCATTTCCACCTTTCCTATTTTCTTCCCATCAGCCCCAAAGTTCTGTAGAGTCTACCTGCTGAACATCTTTCAAAGCCACCTTCTTTTTTGTTTTTTTTTTTTTACCCACGAAGCCAGGCTCTCGTTATCTCTAGCAGGACCATAGCAATAGATTCCTAGGGAGCTGATGCCAGCCCCCAAAGCACCATTTTGTGAGTTAGGGAAAGATAACATTCCTCGAGTGCAAAATTCTAAAATTTGTTACTGCATAACCTGTAACATAGTTGTAACATCAGTGATGGAGAAGGTGGGATGCCTGGTGGCTGTCTCTTCCAGCTGGGGTTAGGCAGCTCCTGACATGGGCCTCACATTTCAGGGAGCATGGTAAGCATGAGTTCTGGGGTTTGCACAGGACGTTGGAGCTCAGGACAGTTTCATAAATCAAGCTTCTTTTTACATGATAGGCTCGAACATGTGCATCTTTTAGGAGTCAGGCAAAGCCCTCCGGGGGGATCATGTTTTTCTCCCCTGGGGTCTTTCCAGGGAACTTTCTAAAATGCTGGTGCGGAGCTGTCTGGTTGCATGCGCACAGGAACCAATGGACCTAGTGCTGTACTCTTGACACCCGGCTCCCTGGCAGTAGAGCAAACATCGGTCAGCACAGTCACTCTGTTTGACCACCCCCTTGGCCCCTAGGTGACGTAAGCTTATTCCATTCAGAGTCAGGTGAGAGACGGTAGCGCAGGGACTCCTGGAGCGGTCTCCTGACAGGGCACAGTTGCATGCTCTCGTGTGTGTGGTCATGTGTGCCTTTCTGCTCTCCCACTTCTGTGCATGATTGGGTATTGGTGAGGTGTTATGGAGGGAGGGGGGGTCTCTCCTGGCTGCTCCCCAGCTCAATCAGGATGCCTGAAAGGCACACCACTGGTGTGCTCTCAGGTGTACTAGGAAATGTTAGCGATCTGAATGGTGCTCCATTGGAGGAAGTGCTCTATCTGATGTAATCTTAATTGCTGTTCACAGTGCCCATCTCCTGTAAATCTATACTGACTTCCCCTTGCCTCTAGGTTGAAGGATGGGCTTGGTCTTGGCATGCTCCGTGATCTTGAACCTGGCAAGCTCTCCAGTCTTTCTGTTCACCGTGCCCATTGACTTCCTGGGAATGCCCTTCTACACCATTTGTCTGGTAAGCGCCCACTTAGCATCTAAGACCTTACAGTCAGTACCGGGAAGGGCCAAGGGTTTTTTCCTATCTTCCTTCCCCAGTCAAATTGTTTACTTCTTGCTTAATATTCCTGCTGTAGCTAATTCAAGAAATGTTTTGTGATTACAGTTGCTATTTGTTTCCTTGTCTGCTCATTAGGGATAAATGAAATGGCACAACTTTTAGGATTTGTAAGGTTTGAAGGAAAAAATAAAACTCAGCAAAAATATACAGACAGGAACTAGTTCAGTGTTTACTTCAACATTTTTGACATTTCTCCCTTCTCCTGTTAGCAGTGCCCTTTCAAACCTGGCTTTCCACATGCTTTCTGTTCCTTTTTCATGGGGCAAGTGAAGGGCTGTTTTCTTGACACACACAAATCATCTGGGTTTGGTTTTGTTCATGTAGGTGTGAACCTCAGCACTCAGAGAGGCAGTGATTGGAATGCTCGGTGTTAACCTAGAGCCTCTCTGGGATATCTGCCACAGGGCACCAGAAAATCTAATAATAATAATTTTTAAAGAGGTTGATACTGTAGTAGAATTTTTTTTGTTTGTCTCATATCAGTTTCTGGTCTCTCTTTGATTTTTATGTGCAATTCCCTTTGAAGCAAAACTGCCATGGAAGGTAAAAGACACTGCGATCATTATCGCTAATGATAAAGAAGCTGAAATTGCCTCATAAAATAATTGTTTTATGTGCCTAATAAAAGAGAATAGTTAATTAAAAGAAGGTCATCAACACAGTCTTAACCATCTATCTATAAAAAATGTAGCTATCTCTTGAATATGAAGGAAGTTTGACTACACAAAGAGTAAAGATGACCGTGTAGTCTATGGAAAGCTTAATTCTCGCTTAAGAGGATGCTCTTAGCCAAAGAAGACTTCAAATGAAACATCACATTATGCTGAAAGTAGTAGTATGTGTCAGTCTATCTGTCTCACAGGTAGAGGCTGTGTTTTATTTATCTTTGTGTATCCAGGGCCTGGCATAGTATCTGCAATCCAGAAGATATTCAATAAATATTTCTTGAAGGAATCCACAGATCCATGATAATGCTGTTTGCAAATGACTCTTTACTATTTTATTTGTGGCATAGCAAGTGGGAATTAAAGTACAGAAATCAGTTGTTTTATTTTATTACCCACCTAATCATCCCAAATGATCTTCCCCTATTATGCTCTTTGATGGTAGGACTGCCAGCAGGTAGTACTTTTTATACATGCAGGAGAGAATGCTGCCTTTGAATTTGAAAGTTGTAGCTGAGGCGGGTCTGTGAGAAGCGAAGAAAAATGTGGCCTCAAGTTGACCTACATTTACTTCAGTTTTCGGTCGGGAGAACACTAAATAAGGAACATGCCTATTTTCCTATTTCAGAGCTTCAGACACGCATTCACTCATCAAATATTTATTGAACACCTACTTTGTGTGTGCTGGGCCATGAGCTGGATACCTAGGATAGAAACTTTAATTGTAAACAAATGAACATTATGCCTGCTGTCAAATAATTTAAATGTTTGGATATTTTTATACAGAGAGTGATGGAAACGTACTCATCTCTGTTTCTTCCAACTATCTCCACCATGTGTGAAAATCTTCACAATAAGTTTACAATTACCTTTAACATGGTAATTGTTAAGTGCTTGATTCAAAAAGCAATTCATGACATATTACATATATTATGTACGTTTAAAAATTAGATATACAGAACTTAAAAACAAGTTGACTAACAACGTCATGTAAAATAGTTTTCCTTAAGTTCTCTGACAGGGCATCTTTAAGTAGCACTTAATGCAGTCTTAGAGAATTACCAATTAAAAATCAGTTACAGTAATGTTTAAATGCAGTCTTAATATTTTCTTATTTACCTTTTCCTTAAAGCAGAATTTGAAATGATTAAGACCGTAGGGGCATGCATAATTTAAAATTACTTAGTGTTATTTAAAATGAAGCCCTAAGAAATTGAACGAACAGGAAATTAAAAATTAACATTGAAAAATAGACAAGCACGCTTAATTCAAGGCAACTGTTTATCTCTGTGTAACAGTTTATCGGATTGTGGGAAAGGGCATCCACTACTTCTTTTCATGTTCCTTTCATTATAAATCAGCCAGCATCACATTCCCCAGAAAAACAGACTCCCTACTGCAGCCACCTTCATACGCAGCCAGAGAGTTGCAGCTCTGCACTCAAAAGTTCTCCATTCAGGGACGATGAGTGATGTGTCCACCATAAATAAGCATGTGTATGTAGCCCACTCTGTAGGCAACCTGCTCACTAGTGTTTTATTAATTGGTGCATTAATAGAATCTTAGGGGTTTGCTGTGAATATAACCCCTGAAAGATGTGGGCAGGAAGCATTTCTAAATTCTGCATATGCTAATACATATTTTCCTTCCTCTCTTGACTTCGCCCAGGGACTTAGTGTGGGAAATGCAATCCAGTTTGACTCAACGAATAAGTAGTTTATCCAGGGGTGATCTAATGCCAGAACCACTCTTACTCTTTCCTAGAAATAAGCCCTTGAATTGCTGAAAGGCTTCTGAGTGTGCTCAAAGCCCGCACACCCAACTGATCTGGAGAAAATTTAGGGTTAGTGCTAGCATGTACAATTTGGCTATACATTTGATTATAAAGTTTTCAGCTGCCAGAATTGTAGGCAACAAGAGACATGGCCTTTGTTCTTAGACTACCATTTTCAAATGGGTAAACAGAGGCTGTAGCCATACTGGTGTTTTTAATAGCAGGATGTATCACTGAACCATTCTGCTTCGTTTAAGAAATTATTATGAGAAACTGACTACTTAATATGCAATCATTCTTAGCAGATCTAGCTTAAAATTTCTATTCCTTGTAAGCCTTCTGTATTACTTCAGCTGTAAGGTGGCCTAGTTCCATTTGCTTAATTTCCTTATAGTTTGTGCTATGTTTATTATGATGATCATATTTTGTTTTCTATTTATTTACATAGTTATTTAAAATTGAAATCTAACAATTGGAATTTGTTCTTCTTTCCTCAGTAGATTGTAAGCTACTGGATATCAAGGTCAATGCCTTAGACAATGTTGTATTTTCCACAGCAACTAATGTACATTATTGCCAAATGATAAATTCTAAATAGCATCTAAGTTTTTGAGAGATTGATCAGAAGACTGGCAAAATGATTTGGAAATTCCATTCAGAGAATAAAGAAGATAGCTGAAAAGATCTGTTTTATTTTTGTTCATAATGATGCTATCATAGGTCAAGATTCAACTTTGGCACTAGAGAAATTTGGCCTCAGTAGCTCTGGTCTTTCCTTTAAATTGCTGATTTTTAAGGAAAAAAATAAAGTAAAATTGGAAAAGTTGAGAGCACTTGGAGAAATTAGAAAGATTAGGAAATGCATGGTCCCTCTGAGAGAGATTAGGAGGAATGGAGAATGGAAAAGAGCACACCAACTAACAGGTTATGTTCCATGAAAGTATGAATGACAAGGCAGAAGAGTGGAGGCCAGGCCTATGTATTAAGATTTGAAGTTAGGGAGGATAGTTCTGCTTTCTCTCAAGTTGCTCTAGTTTGAGGAAGCTTGAAATCCCACCATAAATAAAAGATTTCAAATAACCAAAAACTTAAGTCGAGAACTGGGAACAAATTGATCAGACCCTTTCCTGTGAGCCTGTTTTTTTCATAGAGAAGATTAAAGAAGCCCAGGAACCCTACGTGACTACAGTGAAGAGGGGGACACTACCAACTGGGATGATGGAGCCAGAAAGCGATGCTGATGCTGCCTAAAGGAGACATGCCTACTTCACTAAATGGCCTTGGACAACCCTCCCCACCTCACAAAACATCAGGTCTCCAATTTCCTTTATCTTCTGAATTTAGGGGGAAGTGTCTTTATGAGGTAGGAAAACGTTGACAGTTATGCTAAACTTTGGTCCTTAGGGTAATTGCTGGTAATTTACTTAAACAATAATATTAACTTGGGTTGGTCATTCAATATATATTATATTAAAGATTCATTTATTTCCCTTCAAAGTCAATCTTTATTTTTGTAAATATCAAAGGGTGGATTATTTTCGTGTGTGCGTGTGTGTGTGTGTGTGTGTGTTGTTATTTCAGCTGTTTTTTCATCCTCAAGTTTCCTAACCCCATTACCAGCCTTGGAATTGGAGCCTCCCCAAAGCCCCTGCAGTGCACCTTTGTCCTTTTCCTCTTAGAAGCTGCCAAGTCTACTAGAAATTACAGGTTTGTCAGTGTGAACAGAGAGTACAGAAACTGGGTTTGTCAAAAGCTTTCCTTCTAGCTCTGGACAAAATAGTGAAGGGGAAGAAATGGAGGAATATTATTCACGGGAGAACATTTTTACCTATTAACAATATGATCCATCAAGTGTATATTATTAGTAATGTCCTGTGTGTATACTGTCCTTCCTCTTGAATAATGTCAAAGTGTTTTGCACAATGAATTAACTCTTATTGCTTCCTGAGTAGAGAGAGAGAGAAAGTAGGGCAAATTACTCAAGATAGTAGTGAAAAGTAAATACAGAATTAGGATTTAAGAAGACTTTAATAATTACTTTCCAATCAGGTCTTACAAAAGAGAATGCATATCACACATGTTTCTGCAAAAATCTCACCCCCATCTATCAAATTCTCCTCAGTATGTAAATGGTAAAATGTTTGAAACAGCACTATCTTTGCCTGGTGCTAAATGAACTCTTTAGAGTATCTGTAGCCAGCTTCTGCATCTGGCCATGTCATAATATCTGGTATTAGATTTGCCCTCCTGCTGAAAATAGCTATAAAGCTGGACAAAACATACAAGGCAAACTATGATCTTTGAGAAAAAGAATCACACAAGGCAAGTGCCATGATTACCCTATTCCCCAACATGCTGCTTGGGAGTGCTTTTCTGCCATGGTGCAGTGGCAGCCCTATTGGCCTCCAGAGGCAGAGACTAGAGTTCTTGGCTTTTGAAGTGGTTGCAATTTGTGGGGCAGAGAGCCACATGGAAATGGTGAGCCTAAGGTCTGTGTTGTGCAAGGATTAGGCTGGTTATACACAGAGTGAGACTCAGTGAGGCCTGGCAGAGATCATTTTCCTGCAACAGGGTTGAGAGGGAAATATCTATATCAGAGGTCATGCATACAGAGAGGTATTGGAGTTCCAGCCCAGATGGAGTAGAGAGAACACACTGGGCATTATTGCACTTTCAATAAAATTCCCAGAAAGTTTACCCTCCATGAGTAAGAATCAAGCTCTGGAATAAGGGGCATGCCCTAGGACTACATCCAAAATACACCTGCCTTAACAAAGAATAAAACTAAACTTAACACAGCTAAAATGATCCACAGTTATTTCAGTACCTGCTAAGGCAAAACTGAAAGCTCTTAAAGGAAGTTGACATACTTGAGCCTGCCTGCAATATAATTCCACAGTATACAACCAAAAATCACTTGACATGTAAGAAAACAGGAAAATGGGACCTGAAGTAAAGAGAGAAATCCTTCATTAGAAAAAGGTCCCAAAACTTAGCAGATAAGGACTCTAAATAGTCTATTATAAAGATAAATTTGTTCAAAGACTTCAAAAAAATGAATGAGTAGATGAGGAATCTCAGCAGAGAATTGAAACTATGAAAAAAAGCTGAAGAAAGTTTAGAACACAAAAGGAAATATCCAAAATAAATATTTAATTATCTAGTAAATATCTAAAATAAAAACTTCATTGGGTGTATGTAGGGGAGCACAACAGATTGGAGATGGCAAAATAGTCAGTAAACTTGAAGATCGATGAAAAATAATTATCTAATCTGACCTAATAGAAAAAACACTGAAAAAAATTTAAAGCTTCAGAGTTCTTTTGAATAGTAAGTGGTCTAACACAGGTATAATCTGAGTTTCATAAGTAGAGGAGGAAGAAGAAGAAAAAAATACTTGAGGAAATAATTCCCCCAATTATTCCCCCAATTTGGTGATAAACATAAGATTATAAAACCAATAAGCTCAGCAAACCCTAAGCAGGATAAATACAAATAAAACCCACGTAGGCAAATCATTGCCAAATTGATAAAACCAAAAATAAAGCGAAAACTTTGAAAACATCGTGGAACAGCCCAGTTAGTGGGTAACAATATGAATGAGGGATCACTTTCATCAGAAACAATGGTGGCCATGATGCAATGGAATCTTTAAAGTTCTGGGAGAAAACTGGTTAAGTATCCCAGAATTCTACTTCTAGTTCAAATATACTTCAAGAATGAAGGTAAAATAAAAACTTTTTTCCAGGCAACTAAAACTGAGAGATTTCACTGCCGGCAGACTTACAGAAGAGAAATGCTAAAGGGGTTACTTCAAAGGAAGAGGAAATGGCACCAGATGGAAAATCAAATCAACAGGAAAGAATGAAGAGCACCAGAAATGGTAAATACGTGGTTTAATGTAGAAGAATAAGTCTAACTATGAAGTGTTGTCACGATGAGTTCATGAAAATTATATTTGTCACAAATTAAAAAATGGTAAGAAAATGGTAAGAAAAGATGAATTTCAATATTATTTGGTTTATCTTGTAGTCTGATTTTACTTCTCCCTGTGTGTATATGTTTGCATTTATCCTCGATCTTTTTTTTTAAACATCTTTATTGGAGTATAATTGCTTTACAATGGTGTGTTAGTTTCTGCTTTATAACAAAGTGAATCAGCTATACATATACATATATCCCCATATCCCCCCCCTCTTGTGTTTCCCTCCCACCCTCGCTATCCCACCCCTCTAGGTGGTCACAAAGCACCGAGCTGATCTCCCTGTGCTATGCGGCTGCTTCCCACTAGCTATCTATTTTACATTTGGTAGTGTGTATAAGTCCATGCCATTCTGTCACTTCGTCCCAGTTTACCCTTCCCCCTCCCTGTGTCCTCAAGTCCATTCTCTATGTCTGTGTCTTTATTCCTGTCCTGCCCCTAGGTTCTTCAGAACCATTTTTTTTTAGATTCCATATATATGTGTTAGCATATGGTATTTGTTTTTCTCTTTCTGACTTACTTCACTCTGTAGGACAGACTCTAAGTCCATCCACCTCACTACAAATAACTCAGTTTCGTTTCTTTTTATGGCTGAGTAATATTCCACTGTATATATGTGCCACATCTTCTTTATCCGTTCATCTGTTGATGGACACTTAGGTTGCTTCTATGTCCTGACTATTGTAAATAGAGCTGCAGTGAACATTGTGGTACATGTCTCTTTGAAGTATGGTTTTCTCAGGATATATGCCCAGTAGTTATCCTACATCTTGTTAGTGGAAAACCTTTTTGCCCCTTCTGTTGTTCTGCTAAAAGAACAGTCTCTTAATTCAAAGGCAGTGCTTCTGAATGTAAGTTGGGTCATAGCTGACAGCACGTTCTTCTTTATGATATAGCTGCAAATAGATTCAGTCAAGGTTGAAGCCCTGGTGGTACACACTGGTATAGTTGTTCTAGTTGTTAAAATATTGAAGTACTTTCATCCAGGTGGTGAATAGTCAAGCTACCAAGCCCTTTGAATATTCCTCCACTTCCCTGACTACTTTCATTCCCCCACTGCCTCCCTCAATTCCTTCATGGCCCAGCTAGAAAAGTGTTCAATTCTGGCAGAGTCGGGTCTTTAGGTTCCAGCTCCAAGAGTTGTGGTTGCTGTTCATTTTCTTAACTTGATGCCAGTTGTTAAACTTTTTGCATATCACCCCTGAATTGACTTGCTGAATAAGATGTTGGAAATTTGGGGAATGTTTCAGTTTTAAACAGAATTCTTATCAGCTTGAACAAAACTGGATTTGTCCTTGTGGGTTGATGGATTAACATCCATTTCCAATTTTTCTGGAAACCATACCACAGTTTTCCTTTGGGAACCAACACTTATGTTCATAAAGCAAGGTGAATCCATTCCTGGCTTGCTAGGTGGCTTGTGACACACACGACTAACCAGAGTGTGATATGTACCTGACCACAGCAGTTCATTCCAGAATGAGCCTGTGACCAAATCATTGCTAACCAGGGTTCATGTGAGAACATTTTCTAGAACCACCAGGAGAAAAGCATCCTCTTTCTGTCAGAGTGACGTAGAGGAATGGATGTAAGCCTGGAGCTGCTGGCAGCCACCATACCACCATGAGGCAAGAGCCTATCTGAGATGCAAAGCCAAGAGATGGAGAAGTAGTGAGACCTGACAGTATTGTACATGCTATTTAATTCAGCTCAGATTTCCCAGTTATGTGTGATAAATTCCTCTTTGCTTATGTCAGTTTGGAATCTGTTTTATGTCACTTTTCATTAAATGATTCCTGAATAGACCCTCCCTTAAAGATACTAAAATTTATTGAGGCACTACTGTGTGCCAGAAACTATAATGTTCTAAATAGATTATTTTATTTAATCCTGTAACTTTCCTCCTACTCAGTTATGCCCTTCCACAGATGCCTGATGCTGTCCTGCATCTCAGATGGTACCAGGGTTTGTGATGGTTTCCATTGTGTTACCCTATTTATGATGGGTTTTCCTAGAAATGCAACTACTCCAAAGCCATCCATTCCTTCATACTCTTATCAGAATTCCCATTTTCTCACTTCTCTTACTTATCACAAATAAAGTCATCTGATATATTAAGCCATCGGTTTTTAGCACATTAATGCAAGTTACTTTGTTACCTATTTAGGAATGGTCAGAGTTTTAAATGGGCCAAAACATTGGCTTAAAAAAGGAGAAACATTTTTAATCATGGAATTTTAGATACCTCAGTGTACAGACAATGAAGTATCAGGGCCTGATTAATATTCTTCAAGTTATAACAGCTAAGAACCCCATGCTCAAATAGAAACAACTTGGATTTATATATTAGACACTGTGGGGTTGTGGGCTTAGACTAATTGCCATGAATAGGCAATTAATTATCATTGACAAATCATCTCCAACCCTTCCAGTCACTGACATGACTTTAAAACCTATTTTCTCAGTTCTTGCTGGAAATTTTGGGGAAGTGTATTGGTGTGCTTTAGTTGGTTGGTATGAGCTCTCATGAGCCACTCATCCATATTTCTTCCCCAGTCCGTGTTCAGCGATGTCATGTTGATAGCTTCAAATTGGCCACGGTGCAGAAATCAGCAAATGTTAATGACCAGTCCCTTCACAAGTCCCAAAGATCTAGTTGTTAAACATTTAGCAGCACACCACTTGTGGTAAATTTAACCATGTGGTTGTAAAGTCCATTCCTAGAGAATTAAATAAGAAAAGCCTGGGAAAGCAGTACAGCATAATGCTTTAGACAGTGTTTTTCTAACTGCAGATCGCAAGCTATTCATGTGTCATGAAATATGTGAGTGAGTTGTAATGAGCATCTTAAAAGGAAATAGAAAAGTTTAAAATATATTAGTAAATATCAAAACAATGATCTAAGGCATGGAGTAAGGGTGAATATGATTTTCTAAAACTTTTTTCATGTGTATTTATGTGTGTATGCATGTATGTTCTGGGTTACAGTGTAAAATAATTTCTTTCTGGGTCATGGTAAAAAAAAAAGAAAAGGCTTGAAAGCCACTGTTTTACAATGTGGGCTCTGTCGTCAAGCAAATGTCGGAATCTACTTCCTGGCCTTAGCATATGGCCCACTCTCTGCCTCGTTTTACACATGTGTAAAATGGAGACAAAATTAGCACCTATCTCGTGGGGCTGTTTTTAGGGCTAAATGAAATAATTAACATGTAACATTAGCTCAATAATTGTTAGCTACTATTAGAATGATAGTAGCGAGGATAATTTGTCAATGGCTCCAGTGAATTTGGGAGGTATTCTGGACTCTCCATATAACCACCTCTAGTTCAAAGCTACGGCTGATCCAGGACTGGATACCTTTAACTACCTAGTCTATTTCCTCCTTTAGTGAACAGACCACCTAGTCCTAATCCTCAGGCATCCTGTCTTTCTCCTGGCTGATGTTAAGGAGAATTGTCACCTTGGGGAGTTGCTGGCTGCCTGAGTGATGCAAGGTGGGCCCTAACTTCTAAGATGTCCAGTGAATTCTAGATTGTTCAGTGTTTATGTGTGCTAAGGACCAGAAAATGCCTGGAGAAGATGGAAAGTGACCACCTAAGAAAAAGACGCAGGGTGCTCACAGCCAGTTGGTTTGTTCTGCTTCTTCTGAAAAACCTGTTTTCATCCCCGCTCCCTTGATTCTCTCCTGTCATATTGAATTTTATTGGGAGGTGCCGGGAACCTCTTACTCTGGGTCAATCCGGACTAGGATGTTAACTGACTCATATGCCAAGAGCAGACAGTTACTAAGATTCTGCCAGCAAGACTGTCTTAATTTTCATGATCCCACAAGCATTAGGGGCCTCAGCTACAGAGGGTTTGGGACCTTGTGGATGTACTAATGGTGTCTTTAAATTCCACGGCAACTACTCTGCCTGTGCCAACAAGTCTGCACTGCCTTCTGCCCCCGTAGCCAGTCCCTGCCTGCCTTTCAGGGAGAATTGATCCCTCTGTCTTAGTCTACATCCAAATACGGGGAGCTGCTAACACACAGCTGTAGCTCGAGTCATAGGTTTTCAACTAGCTGGACTCACGTGTCTCTTGGGTAGCTTGAACTTTTAAACTGGTTCTAACAACCTTAATCTGTGTTTTAAAAAAAAGACCAAGGGCTTCCCTGGTGGCACAGTGGTTGAGAGTCCGCCTGCCGATGCAGGGGACACGGGTTCGTGCCCCGGTCGGGGAAGATCCCACATGCCGTGGAGTGGCTGGGCCCGTGAGCCATGGCCGCTGAGCCTGTGTGTCCGGAGCCTGTGCTCCGCAACGGGAGAGGCCACAACAGTGAGAGGCCCGCGTACTGCCAAAAAAAAAAAAAAAAAGACCAAGTTTAACACAAAGTCTTCCTATAACACAGCCTCAAGGTTTCCTTTGCTTCCCTTGCATACTGCCCAAGTTACCAGCATGAAATTTTGGTGCTCTGTCGTTACATAAAGACCCATTTCCCCAGGCAATAAAGGGATGGCGAGGCGCAAAAGAGTGCATATTGTATGAATCTGCTTATGTAAAAGCCAAAACCAAGCTGAAGTCATCTAGCTTGGTGTTGGAAGTGAGGATGGATTTCACTCTTGGGGATGAGGATGGATTTCACTCTTGGGGATGTGGGAAGTTAATGACTGGAAGAAGCATGAGAGTGCTTCTTGAGTGCTGGTAACTTTCTGTTTATTGATCTGGGTTCTTGTTTCACGGGGAGTGTTCAGCTTGTTAAAATTCATCAAGCTGCACAATTATGATGGATACACAATTAGGACGGATGAAGTGTATGTATATTACACTTCAGTGAAAATTTAAAAAGAGAAAGCAAGGCTAAAATGAATAAGAATGGGGAACGCGGCTGCTCATTTTTTAAAATGATTTTATGATAAATTGGCCACAGGGGTACTGACATAAACTTACAGCTCTGGGCTTTTTGACAACACCAGCCCTGATGAGAGAATCCCTTAATGCCTGGTGAGAGGCCCTGGTGGAAAATGAGGTGACTTACTTTATCGAGTGTGAGTGTGGGCGACGCAGAGAGAGTCCACCTTCTCATTATAATAGGAAGCCGGGCACTTTGTTTTCCTTCCTGCATTTAAGCAAAAACCAGGAATCGGAGTGTAATTGACACATACACCAGTCATAAGCAATCTGACAGTCGGTACCTGCAATATTTTTTTTTTTTTTTGCGGTACGCGGGCCTCTCACTGTTGTGGCCTCTCCTGTTGTGGAGCACAGGCTCCGGACGCGCAGGCTCAGCGGCCATGGCTCACGGGCCCAGCCGCTCCGCGGCATGTGGGATCCTCCCGGACCGGGGCACGAACCCGTGTCCCCAGCATCGGCAGGCGGACTCTCAACCACTGCGCCACCAGGGAAGCCCGGTACCTGCAATTTAACAGCTCAGGCTGGACGGACCAGAAAGGTGAACAGCGAGCTCCAGTGAGAGGAGCTGAACTTCAGGCGCATTGTGAAGTGAGGCAACTGAGGCTTTCATAGTTTGAGTTCTGAAAAGCAAAGGGAACTAATCTTTGGTTTTCTGATGTTCCAGTGTTCAGTAAATTCTGTTTAACATTTTAAAATAAATCACTTACTGTATGTATTACATGCTAGGCCCTCTGGTAGGTTCTAAGGCTACGAGGATGAGTGGGACAGCATCCTGGCTAAGTACAGTAAAAATACGGTTTCTTGAGACCATGATAACCATCAAAAGCTAAATTTGGAATGTAAACCAAATGGATTTTGGCAGAGCACTCCAATGTGCCAAACCTGATGAGGACCCAAAGACTCCTGCCCTCATTGCCATAATCGTTTGCTTCTCCCACACAGGTTGTGATAGATTACCATTTCAAGGTACAATGGGCAAATCACCTGGCGGAGTTCCAAGGGCTGCAGGTACCACTGCCTTTTCCATAGGCAGTTAATCTTTGAGTCTGACCATCCTGCCTTCTGTGATGCCTGGTGCCATTTTAGACAAGTGCAAACCTGATGCCCACAGAGACCAATTCATGGCCCAAGATCAAAATGTGAGTAAGTAGCAGTCCTGAGAATATATCTCCAGGCATTTGATTCTGTTATCGTCCTTATGCTCCATGTTTTTGGTTACCATGAGCTTTCATATTTAAAAAGGTCACAAATAATTGTATGGAAAGTTGATTTTAATTATCCTTCTCATCCCATCTTTTAGGTACCCATTATTTTCTCTATGCTCAAGCCTTCACCAAATCCTGATTGCTGTTTTGATCACACTAGCTCCAAACTTGGCTTTCTTTTCTCTGTTGCTACTGTTAGATGACATCAACCTTCTATTGATCTTTGTTTCTGACTGCCGCAGCTGCCTTCTAGTTGGACTTCACACACCTCTCTTCTCTCCACTTCAGTCTATTCAATATATTGCTCTAAACTTGTATTCTTTACCTGTGGTCACTTGAACAGATTCAGACATCTCCTGTCAGTCTAAGTTTAGTGTTAGCATCACCAGTTTCAATCACTTTACCCATTCACTTCTTTTCTCTTCTCTTTTACAGACCATTTTCTTTAGCTCCTAGGAAACACCAACATAACGTTTGATGCTTTCTGTTGTCATTCTTAGCTCAGCATAATTTTCTAGTCTGGACAAGTTAATTCAGTTGGTTAGCTCATGGCACTTAGCGAAGTTTCCATCGTTTGATGTGTCCCAGTTGCGTTATTCTAGACAGAACTTGTGTCACATGTTTGGTCATAGTCTGTATTGCAGAAGCCTGCTATTGGTCATAAAGTAAACTGTTGGACACTCTTCCTGGCAAGCTTTGAATAAACCAGTTATCGTAGCTAAACTTAGGAGAGCTAGCAGATCTGGGTAGGTTAGTATGGTCTTTTCTAGCGATGGATGATGTATTGCCAGGCAACACGTAGCAGGTACGCCAGAATGATTTGTTGGCTATAAACGACTATTTTCTCGTTTCTTTCACACTTTACAGTAAATCGCAGTTTTCTTTTTCACTAGATCCTCATTCCTGAATGGAAAATGTAGTTAACATTTTTTTGAGCTTATTTGTAAGTTGTGCTCATTTACTCTTCCCAAGATTTCTGTTGTAAATAGATGAATAAGGCTGGTTTAGGGGCAGACTTCAGCACCTCTTGTTCAGGACTCCTCGGTCACTGAGCAGTAGAACAGATCTGTCTGATTCCCGGTTCTTTGGCCTTCCTTTTATTACTCCCTGCCTTTGAGAATTGTGTCCAAATATCCCAGGGAACAGATAAGAAGAGTGTGAACTGTAAGACACCTTCAAGTGGCTTGAGTGTCTTTCTTGTGCTTCTCTTTCTTTGAATTCATTTGTGTTTGCTTCACTTAGATTCCTAAAGTATTATTGCCTCAAAAAATTTTGTCTCAAGTCTGTACGGGTTCTAGTTTAGTTTCAGGAGACCCTTTCCTCTAGGCCGTGACTCTTGGAGATGATCCTAACTAGGGAGGGGACCCTTGAACGTGAATTTGTTTCTACACCTGGCACCCACTAGCCTTCTCACCATGGCCATCTTTGGAGCCAAGTCCATCCACTGTCCAGATGTTTCTTTAACTTGTGGCTTAGCACAAGCCACTTCCACCTTACTGTTTAGCGAACACATCGAGTAATAACCTTGGGGAATTTCAAAAGCCCTGAACTGCAATTCCTGTCTGCAATTCCTGCAAAATTATCCCAGTGCTGTAAATGCTGAACTAGCCAAGCATCCCCTCCACAGCTTGCCAGTGACCCATTTCACAGTGGGAGGGCCGCCACTTTATAAGGCCTGCGGTGGGACACACAGATGCTACCCAAAGGATGGTATGTCACATGACACCCAGAGGAAAACTGAATACCCAGGGAAAGCAGATTTTGTTCAAAAACTTTATTTTTTCATTAGGTCGGAAGCTTGTAGTGTAGTAAGAATTAGAAACTGAGCTCTGATTTTATTGACGAGAAATAGCACCTTTAGTTAAAACTGCATAAAGAATGAGCATATGGATTTCCTTAAATATTACTGACGTTGCGTGGACTTTATATGAAATCCCTCACTAGAACCTTAGCTTCTGAGTGTGTTCAATGATGTTTCCATGTTGATCGAAACAAAGTTGCCCTCTAATACTCCCCTGGGATGCATTTTTTGAGCTGTGAAGGCTTGACAGTTGAGAGTCAAGAACAATGAAGGTATCTTTGACATGGGTGAGTCAAAAGAAGATAAGCGTTCTTTATGGGGTTTTGAGTGGATTCTGTGACAATCAGTGAACAGGACAGTAGCCTAATTCCATGAAAAATTTCACGGTATACCTCTTTTTAAAAAATATTTTATTTATTTATTTTCTTTATGTTTTTGGCCGTGTCAGGTCTTAGTTGCTGCACGTGGGATCTTCATTGAGGCATGCGGGAGCTTTCGTTGTGGCACGTGGGCTCTTCGTTGCGGCGCCAGGCTTCTCTCGAGTTGTGGCGTGTGGGTTTTCTCTCTCTAGTTGTGGCTCATGGGCTCCAGGGCGTGTGGGCTCTGTAGTTTGTGGCACACAGGCTCTCTAGTTGAGGCGTGCAAGCTCAGTAGTTGTGGCGCGCGGGCTTAGTTGCCCCGCGGCATGTGGGATCTTAGTTCCCTGAGGGGGATCGAACCTGCGTGCCCTGCACTGGATGGTGGATACTTTACCACTGGATCACCAGGGAAGTCTCATACCTCTTAATGTACTAGCTCCACTGCCCCTTCCTCCAAATAGCCACTATCCTTGGCATCACTATTCGTGTTCTTGTTTTTAATATGTGTGAGTATTTGTAGATGATAAGATGTTTCAATAGGAAAGCCTTAGAAATAGTCCACATTGACCCTTGATCTTCTCAATTTTTCATATGAAGAATCTGAATCCCATGGGGTAAGGAGATCCCTATTTTAGGATCTTGACTGAACACTTAGTTAAGGGCTCTTGGCCTGGATGAAATCTAGTCCGCATGTGGTGCCTATTTCTGTGGATGTAACGCACTGCTAGATTCTTCCAGTATATTTTCTTCTTCTACATAGAGGCCTGTTACTTTCCCACAAATGATTTGGAATTCCTGCTGAGATTTTCCTCCCATTAGACAATGCTGTGACTTCCTGAGGGGACAGTTTGTTAAAGAAAGAGTCAGGGATACTAGCCGGGTAAGCCGAGGCAGACAAAGAGGTCTTCCATTGTTAAGTCGCAAGGATGGATGGCAGCTAGCTGTAGGAAACATAAGGTGTGTATTGGCCACATGCTGTTGCTCTGAGAACAATGGTGAACAAGTGAAAGGTTAAGACAAAAGCAAAAAGGAAAATAATAGATGTGTCCACAGGCTGTCTGCTGCCAGGTAGGGAAAAAGAAAAAGGATGTTGTCTTGAGGAAGGCAACTACTTCTGTCTGCTGAGCTTTTGAAAAAGGTGAAGTGAACCGCAGGGCGACAGGCAAAACAACAGGGGAGAGGGCGGGCTAACGGAATGTTGACTGTTCCTCGCAGAAACGTGAGCTCCGGGCTGCGCTGCTTAGTGGGCTGTGAAATCACAATGAACAGAGCAAGCGTTTTGTAAGTGAGCCGAAGCTGCTTCCAATTACACCCTATTAGCTGCTTTTAGAACAACCACAGTGAACAACTCCATGTTCATCGGACTGCGATATGGTCTTGAAGAAACCATTAATAAAAACGGTCGATGGTAGTTACCCTCACTGTGTTGATATTTTAAAACTGCACAGAGAATGAGCCATTTAGGATGTTTGCCAGGGTGGGCTGCTGAAGCAGGAAATGGCTTGAGTAGAAATGGCAACCAGAGCTGATGGTACCAAGATATTCCAACAGAGTCTGCCTGAGGTTTTCATTTATCTATTTGTGTACTTCTGCTGAGATTATACCTGGACTCTGTTGAATGTAATTGAGGCTAAACCTCTTCAGTACCTAAGGTGTAGACAAATGAGTGGGAGCTCAAGAACACACCGAACCTATAAGGAAAAAGAGGCTTTGATTTATGTAGAAGATGAAAGATATTAAATATCACAATTGCCCATGTAAAAGCCTTTTTAGGAAATAAAATGAGCTCATAGAAAATATGATCGAAAAAGAAAAAAGAAAAAAAAAAAAACCCTGTCAATTTTCTCCTGAAATAATGGCTTTAAAATCCTTTTTGACCCCTAAGATATTAGAGGGTCCATTGTCATTTCTGTTTTGAGACATATTAGGGAGGGTTTAGAAACTGTAAAGGAGAGCACATTTTATGGATAAAACATTGCTTTGTTGAGTGGAGTGAAAATTAATTAAGCTGATGTGACAGCTAACTTTTTACCACATGGCTCAAGGGTGTCTGCTGAAATTTTTCTCAGGGTAGTGGGATGTGTAATGGAATCATGGACACTTACATGTGGAAGTGGACTCACAAAATGTCTCTTGCAGTTCCTCTGAGGACCTGAAGCCATGAGTGGTCTCGCCTGCATTATTAAATCACTTGAAATCAGAGCCAAGACTAGAACTCAGTTTATGACTTCAAAGGTCCTCTGAGCATGTTGTCTCCATGGAAATGAGTTGGCGGTCTTTGCTGTACTTGACCTACAAAATCAATGCAGAGTTGACACTAGAACCTGAAGCCCGTCTGAGACACTTGTCTCCTTCCAGTTCTTGTCAGGCCAAAGTTGTGTGATGTTTGCCAACCCTGTTATTCAAAGGAGCTGATTCCAAATGGTCTGCTTTACCCAAGAATCACTAAAAGTACTCCTGGCTCTCTGTCCAATATTCCTTTTGAGTAAAGTGATATAAGCCCTGTGAAATCTGGCCTTAGCACATGCACCAGGCTAGGGATTCATCTTGGCTTAGAAGGTGAAACAAATGTGATGAAGGCCATGGCTGGACTCTGATGAGTTATGTGGCCTTGGGGAGTGTCTGAGCTTTAGTTTCCCGGTGTATAGAACCAAAGGGTTGAGCTGAATGGTCTCTCCAGTATTCTCTTACTTGCACATTTTGTTTTCCATCCTAAATTCAAGGTTGAAAAATATTTCTGGAATTCTAGAGGTCTATCTACTTAACAACACTTCTCTCTCCTCTCATATACGGTAAAGAAGTCTATGGAAGTCATTCAAAAATATATCTTTTTCTGTACACGGCTGACCCTCTACTAGTCACGTTTTTGGTTTTGTGTCCCAGTGTAGGGCTACGTTAGACCTATCCTGCCATTCTCTCATTTGTCCACCCTCCTCCCCCTCCAAGGATGGAACTCAAACACAGAGGTACAAGAATTGAAACGAAGAAGTAAAAATATCTCTATTTGCTTGATTCCCAAAAGAATCAATGGAAAAACTGCTCTAAACAAAAAGAATTTAGTAAAGTAGCAATTTATGAAATTATCATACAAAAATTAAACAAAAAGCAGTTCTACAGGTAAATATATATTCAACGGGCAACAACATTCTTTTTGCCAGTGCCTCTCCGGATTCTAGAAAAGCACATTTTCCAGAAGAGTTCTCAGGAAGTGCTGATGGAATAATATTTATCCTAGTCTTACGTGTTCACGCAGTTTTCTTTCTTTTTTGTGGTGCTTATACTTAAAGGTCAGTTTGAATGGACAGAAGATACTTAGCTTACATTTGCTTTCCTCGAGCAACTTAGATATATTGCTCAATTGTCTTCTGGTAAACCATTGCTGTTGTAAAGTGTAATGTCAATCTGTTTTTTTTACCCTTATAAGTGACTTAGTCTGTTTGCCTGAATCTCCTCCCTTTTCTTTTTAAAATGCCCCATAGTTTTACTGGACAGTGTTTTGATATTGACTGCCTGGTTTGATTTTTTTTTTTCCCCAAGTATACAAAATGCCCTTCAAAAAAAGATGGAACCCAAACAAATTAGTCTTAAAATAAAGGTTAGAGAGCCAGATGAAGAAAACATTAGAAAAACATTCTCAGGAACTCAAGATCATTGAAAGATATTTAATGTTGGCTGCCTACCTAGAAACAGCTTTGTATTTTTAGCAACATTGGAAAAAAAGGAAGGGAGGAAAAAAGGAAAAAAGAAAAAAAATACTTGAGGGCCTACTTTGTTTTAAGTATAGGAGTAGGCATATCCCTATAGTTCAAGTTGGTCCTCTCCATCATTCATTTCAGCCAATATTAATCAGTGCACTTACATGCCAGGCACTCGATACAGAGGTGGAGGAGACAAACACAGTCTTTGTCTTCAGTGCGCTCACCTACGTGTATGTTTTATCTTCAACTTTACACAAAAGTTCCCATGCTTTTGTCAAACTATAGATTTCATTTAGAAACTCTGGAAATATGACCCCTTTTTTTTTTTTTTTTTTTTTTTTTGCGGGACGCGGGCCTCTCCCGTTGTGGAGCACAGGCTCCGGACATGCAGGCTCAGCGGCCATGGCTCACGGGCCCAGCCGCTCCGCGGCATGTGGGACCTTCCCGGACCGGGGCACGAACCCGTGTCTCCTGCATTGGCAGGCGGACTCTCAACCACTGCGCCACCAGGGAAGCCCAATATGACCCCTCTTTAAAAAATTCCTCCTAGCCATGAATGTCAAAAAAAAATGGGTAAGTATACATTTTACTATCAGAATGACATAGCACATTTCATCCAAAAAATTCTCACTCCAAAGGTTGTTTTTCTTAGTCTGCTAAGTTCTTGGTGAGCAGCTCTGTAGGAAGGCATTCATGTCATGTTGAATTGGAGGCAGAGCAAGGCCATGTGGCTTCTCCAAGGTCACTGAGTGAGGTGGCAGCAAGTCCTTGATCCAAGGTATCTGCAGGTGTCTGGGGAAGATTTCTGAGTATATTGTTTTCACCTTCCTGACTGTTCAGTCAGATTCTCTGGTGTGCAAGTTGCCAGGTTTGGAGACATTCTAAACCTAAGTCTGGCTTCTCCAAGGTAGGCCGGTGCTAAAATGAGAAAGGCCTCTCTCTATCCTTGGGCCAATGCCCCATTCTCCCCCAGCAGCACGGCTGTGAATGGTTAGATAAAGCGCACCTCCCACTGCCCTCAGGGGCCTTGGGCACACCTGCCAAGTCAATGCACTTTATCTCAGTCAAGCATTGCCTGGCCCTCTGCTGTGGCCAAACGCCCAGGCTGTTGGCTGCTGTTTGACAAAGCCAACTGGAGAAGGAAATGACCCAAATGCCAGCCCAGGGAGAGGTACGAGATCGAAAGGAAAGTTCCATAAGGTAAAACATGCAAATGAGAAAGCCTGGCTTTTCTCCTCCACATAAATCAGCCACTTATCACACTGGGCCATGAAATGCCAAGACAGCCAGTGTACCCAGATTTGGCCACAGCAAAGGGAACCAACATGAACAGTTGGCTAGGAGTCCAAGGGCCTGGGCGTTGAGGAATAAAGCAGAGCCCGTTTCTGCTTCTGCTGGTCACCATTCATATGCTTCCAAGGGAGTTTTGGGGTATCTTTTGTAAGGCACCTCCCATTCTGTACGGTAGAGAATCTACCCCTGCACTTGTTTTGGTCACCATGCTAGAATTCTTGTAACTTCCTTGGTGGCACATTCAAGTCCTCGTTCATCTGTTCACGCACCAGAATGTCGCCACACCTCGTAGTTTAACTCTTACCTCTGAGATGGTGGTGCTCATCCAGACCCGCATGTTGCTATGGGAACAGAAGGTTGGAATCCTCTCCGATGCCCTAGTGGAAACTGTTGGCAAGTGGTTTGTTGGGGGCTATCTTTGCAACTCCTCTCAGCCTCACGATCCTATGGGCACCATTTCCTCTTGTTGGGGCCTAGCTGTGGGAACTTCTTCATGCTCTCCATTGCAGAGGAGAATCAACAGCATAGCTCTCTGCAATTTTTGCAGGGGCCCAGACGGTCTGGGAGAGACACCCATATGACATTAGGCTGCTACGGAGGGCAAGATCTTCTGGCTCCCCGTCTCTGCTGTAGCCCTCCTTGAAGAAAAGCTGTAGCGTTCTTGAATGTGATCTTAAACAGCTCCTGCTGTCTCCGTTTTCTCATCTGTGAGATAGTGCTAATCATACTTCCCCATGTTGTTTGGAAACTTAAATGAGATAATGCTCAGCCTTTTACTAAGCCTTCAATTCTACTATGAGATTTGTTCTTTGTACCCATGAGTCTCTTATTATAATATAGATTCCACTGGCAAGAATAATATTACAAACTTTTTTTTCAATCAATAGAGGACATTTTAAGTACTTAGGGGTGAATAGTTGCTGTAAAAGTTCTAAAAACAAGCATTGTCAACCTTCTGATTTGTCCCTGGTCACAGGGGTATGGTGTGGTCAAGGTTGCAGATTGAATCTCAGAATAAGAAAAATAAAGCGATTTCAAAAGGGGAAAAAAAAAGAGACGTCAACACTGTTTTTAGTAGAAAGGGAAAAATGAAGGACCATGCAATCCCTACAGATTCTCTCCGCTTTATTGAAGTTTTCTTTGGATTTTTCAGAGGATATGCTTTTCTGAATCATTGAGGTGCATCTCTGTGCGTGGTGAGGGAGAGGATATACATCTTACAGATCATGGTAACTTGGAATTTAGCTCCTGCCTTTCAGTTTTCTCTCAGAAAAGTTCTTATTCCAAGCCCAAAGCAGAAACTATTATTTGAATCTTTCTGTTGCTTTCAGTTTCCATTGCCTGACAGTAAAACATACATAGAGAGAAACTACTACATCATTTATATTTTTGCATGACACACATAATGTTTTATAATTTCCACCTTCAAAATGATGAGGCCATCTGGCATGACACAGTGAGAAAGTCCACACTTCGTAGTGAGACTTGTGTTTTAATCGTGGCTGTGTGGATTCTAAGCTCTTTGACTTTGGGCAAGTTATTTAACATTTCTGAGCTTCAGTCTCCTCATCTGGAAAGTGGGGATAATAATATTAAACTCTGATTGTTCTTGTGATGTTTAAACAAGATAATACTTTCAAACTGTCTGTCATGTGGTAGATACCCAAAGTGTTCCCACTGTTCCCCCTTTTTTAAATTTATAGCTGTAGAAACGGAGAGAGGTCACAGAGAAGAAACAGAGCTCAGTTCTCCAGGCCTATAACACACTCCCTAGTGCGCTTTGCAAAGCTCACCTTTATTTCCTATATGGATCTCTTTTGAGGGTGGAATTCCATAAGAATCCTTAGCTCACAGAAATCTTTGCTCAAAACCCTTCAGTGGCTCAAGTTCCTACCTAAGCATGTCTTAAACTCTTCTTCCTGATTTTCAAGTTCTTTTATATATACTCTGGTATACTGTGCCTTTCCAGTCCAATTTCTTACCATCCTCCCCTATTCTCTGCCACACGTCTTCTGCTTTATTCATTGGTATGGCAGGTTATATTTTCCCAGAATATTTCTGGTCCTACATGCTCTTCCAGAACCTTGCTACTCTCCCAAGGAGCAGAGTCTATTTTCCATCCCTTTGAACCTGGGTGGGACTTTATGTCTTCCTTATGAAGAGAATGAGGTGGGAGTGCCAGCTGCTTTGTGACCTCAGGGTGTAAAAGCGACAAGGCCTCCCGCTGCTGCTGATCTTCCTCTCTCAGGATGCTCACCTTTAGGGCCCGGACCCCTTGCTGGGAAGAAGCTGAGCATCACATGAAGAGACCATGTGTAAGAGTTCCGGGTGGAGGAGAGGTGAGCTGTCTCCACCAAGCTCTGGCAAAATTCCAGCTTCACGAGGAAAATTAATGCCATCATCTTAAGCCATTAAGTTTTGGGTGATTTCCTGCTCAGCAGCAGGAAACCGGAACAGCTTGGGAGTGCTGCTTCCCACTTATATTTAAAGTTTTTTGATGGTAAAAGGCATTTCTTCTCTGTTCTTTACTTGGAGTACAAATCAATGCTGGGCATACAACATATAAAACAAAAATGGTCCTTAGTGATCATCTAATCGAACCATGACAGAAATGAATTTTTTGGAAAATAGATACCCTGGGCCTTATTTCTTGTGATTCTGATGAAGAAGATCTGGGGTGCTGCCCAGAAATACAGTTAAAGGCTTCTGGTGAGTATCCAGATTTGGAAACCACTGATATAGTTTACTCTTTTGTCCTTAAAGATGCAGAAAGAGGCCCTGAGGCAGGATTAACTTGTTTTAGGTAGCAAAGCAAATGGGCAGAGCTGAAACTGGAACTCAACTCTCCCGTCCCTCACCCTGGCTCGTCTTTGGAAACACCTTTCTTTGTGGATAACTCAACATAGTTGGCTACAGATATTAACTTACTTCCTGTACCACCTGTTCTTCTGAGTAACTCTGTAACACACTTATCTCTGCCCTCTAATACACACTTTATTCTTTTTTTTTTAAAGGATGTTTGCAGATGTAATTATTATTTTATTTATTTATTTTTGCTGTGTTGGGTCTTCGTTTCTGTGCGAGGGCTTTCTCTAGTCGTGGCAAGCGGGGGCCACTCTTCATCGCGGTGCGCGGGCCTCTCACTATAGCGGCCTCTCTTGTTGCAGAGCACAGGCTCCAGACGCGCAGGCTCAGTAGTTGTGGCTCACGGGCCTAGTTGCTCCGCGGCATGTGGGATCCTCCCAGACCAGGGCTCGAACCCGTGTTCCCTGCATTAGCAGGCAGATTCTCAACCACTGCGCCACCAGGGAAGCCCACTTTCTTCTTTTAAATGCATGAACTGTTTCCATGCTTTCACAAGGTCTGGGAGGAGCGGGCTCTGGAAAACACAGCACGAGGGGGAAAATGGTGGGATCAAGATGACTGTTTTCTCTTTGCGTGACTGCCAAGGTCAATCCACACATATACGTATACTTCTGCCTTCATGTGCCTGCAGAGGTTGAATTAAACATGAACTGTACAGGTTGATCTCTACCTCTGCAGCTGACATGCTCACAATGCACTAAAGAATAGAACACCACAGGGACGAATGGATGAAGTGAAAATCATTTCTATTGCCCTGGGCGGAAGATGACAGATCAATCAGGGCAGGTTCTGGATGAATGAAGTCAATGAGTTGGAAGTCCTTGAAAAGGGCTTCTTTCTGCTTTTCCAAGCCTTCAGCCAGTTAGACGATTGATTTTTGAAATAACGCAAGAATTTTTAAGAGCGTTTTGCTTCACTGAAATCGACTCTCACTTACTTCTGCCATAATTTGAATTTTGAATCTTGAATCATTTCTTGAAATTTCCTTGTGAACTTAAAAAAAACTCAGTTGGGTTTCAGGTTACAAAGTTTCCTCTGAAACTTGATTTTGGATAGGCAGAGTTTTTTTTGTTTTTTTTTTTTTAATTCTGTTTAGGTCTTATGTTTTTCACTGGCAATAAAGCTTGCTGTTTGGAAAGTTTTCTTTTGTCAAAAATTCTTGCTTTTTAAATGGACTTGGCGGCCATTTTTGAACCAACACAGTATTGCTGTGGAATATTTTATCTCATCTTCTGCTCCCCAGTCTTGATTTTCCAGGTTAAGAGAGCATGAGTTACCCCCAGAATGAGTTACTCCAAGGAAGGGCAGGTTACACTTACTTTTTCCTCCTCAAAATTGAAGCCGGACTAATGGAGTGCTTATCAGATCTCATTAACTACCTCTCCAGCTGTTACTCACTTCACAATTGGGAAATTTTCTCTTTTTTTCCCCAGCTTGTACAGTTTTTCATTTATAGTTGATGTACTATTCTTCCTCATTTGTATTTGGTTGCTTTTTCCTCCTGATTTGTAAATTTTCTCATTTGTGTTTGGTTTGCATAAATTTGATTAGCCTTGTGGACATTTTCTTGAGGTTTGGATGTTTTGGTTTTAGCGTTAATTTGAACTTTAATAATAGCTAATATGTTTGAATGCTCACAATTGTGTCAGGCACATTTTGTGAATCCAAACATTATTTGGTTTAATCCTCACAGTTTCCTGGTGGACTAAATGACATTATTCTTCCCGTTTTAGAGATGAGGAAACTGAAGAAAGAAATGAAAATATGTAAGTTCTGGAAGGATGCAAAACTGGTAGAAAGGACTTACTCATTGACTCTTGTACCCTAGGTAATAAATCTCCTTTTCCTTTCTTCTGTGTGTACTTTTGGCTCTGATTTCACCGTAGCTAAGGTCGAAAGGTGCATGTAGGTTGTCTTAGTTCAATAGTTATCAAATAGAGCATGATTAGGAGCACCTGGAGGGCTCCTTGAACCACAAAGTGCCAGGCTCCACCCACAGGGTTTCTATTTAAGGAGATCTGGCGTGGGCTCAGGAACTTGACTTCTCAACAAGTTTCTGGTTGAGGTGGATGCTGCTGGTCCCGGACAGCTCTTTGAGAATCGCTCTTTTAGTTCATTCCCTTCAGGTAGAGTTAAGACCCTTCTACTTTCTAATTCCATTCAAATGTGGCAAATTGGTATATGTCTATATAGTTGGTCCTTGCAAAATGTGGCTTTTAACTCTGTGGGTCCACTTCTATGTGGATATTTATCAGTAGTAAATACTGTGGTATTACTTGGTCTGTGGTTGGCTGAATCCTCTGATGTGGAGGAACTGTGGATGTGGAGGGCAGACTATAAATTATACGTGGATTAACCTCTGCATTGATTAAGGGTTAATTATCATCAATCAATGTAGGAATTCTTTCTCTTTTTTTTTTTTTTGCTTCCTAGAGACAGAAGTATGCATGATTTGTGATTTTTCCTTTAGCTTTCTAAAGACTGCTGGGGTATCAGCTCTGACTAAAGCTGTTTCCTCAAGTTTAAGTGATGCCTTTGGCTGAATGCGTCACAGGTAGCTCGTACCCAGAGACCTGCGTGAAAGAGAGTCAAGGTTCTCTGCTGGGGCCATGTGCTAGTTCATTCTTCCTGCAAGCAGGTGGTGAACCTTAACTCATTAAGGAGGGAAAGAAGGCAAGTTCTAAATCAATCTGATTGGCATCCTTGCCAGAGTTTGTGACATTTATTAGTTTGATGTAATAAACAAATCCCAAGAGGGATAATGTCCTAACACCAAAGGAAGTTATATTTTGCTCGAGTAAATTCCACTTGCGTATTTTTGATGGAGGGATAGCGGTCCCCCAAGCATGATCCAAAGAGACCCACGTACTTGTCATGTATGGCTCCGCCATACTTTGCAGGTGGCTTCCAAGGTTCCCGTGCTTGCCTTCAGTTCAAGGGAAGGAAAAAGAATGTGGAGGCTATCTTATGAGGAGGTTTACAGAAGCCATATCCCACTCCTTTTCCATTGATTCTTCCATGTCCTTGGTTGGGCGCAGTCAGCAGCCCATCACATCAACGGAAGTATCTAATTCTAGTGGTTCAAAGGCTACAGGCTGCTGCTCTGTAAGCGTAGCCACTTTCTAGCTCTTTTGTTACGATCCTTACTTATGGCAGATGTTTCTGGATGGCGTGGGTATGATCTCACTGGGAAGTGATGATTTACCAAAGCCTTTCTATGTTCTTAGTTTTCAGTTTATTGACCTTTCTCATTGCTGGCCATCAGTTTTTATCAGAGCCAGCTATTCTTGGCTCGCTGTTTACCTTTGGTCTGTTGGTAGAACCTTGAGTTGATGGCAGTTAAATGATTTATTATGTGAAGTGTTCAGGAAAGATGTGAGAGGACTAAGGAGACGAGAGGTTCCTGGGAGATACAACTACATGGTGTATGGGTCGGAAGGGCAACATTCGTATAACAGGTATCGCAGAATGAAAGGCCCAGGTGTGCCCCCCCTGCCCTTAACCTACAACCCCACGATCTGATAAATGTGCGGTCAGGAAATGGTGATATGATTTAAAATGTAGGTACATTCTGTAACTCTGAGGAAGTATATGGTGTTCTAGGCTACTTTCAGTACCATGGATCATGCAATTATAAGGCATTGAGTTGGCAAGTTCAAAAACCTTCCAGTATACTCCAGTGCCTACTGCCTTGGGAGACTGGATTCAGAATAAAAATGAGTTGTGCTTGGATGCTTGTGAAGCCTGTGATCTTGGGCAAATCATTTAACTTCTCTGAGCGCTCATCCATGAAATGCGGACAAGGTCATCCGCTTCACAGGAAAGTGGAGAAGATGAAATAAAGTTAAGTGAGATAATGAACAGCAGAGTGTCTGGCTTTGTATTTGACTTTCAAGTTCTGTCATTACCTGATACTCACATGAATTCAGCTGTGTAGCTCACATTCTAAAAAGTGACCTTTGCCCTAGTCAGACTGGTTTCCTCCCAGTGCCATGAACATCACACTCTGTTCTCCTTGACTTTGCTCAAAAGCATCCATACATTTTACTTGCTGAGCCAAAAATGGGGAAATTTGGCATCTCCCAGGATGGTTTCATTTTCTGTTCTCTCTGGGAGCAGAGGAGTCAGCTTAGGAGGGGGAATGACTGTGGATACAGAGTCGGTGGGAAATCACTCCATCACTAGTTTCCGACCCTCTATTCTTTGTCCATCCCAGTCGTGGGCACCGAGCATCCTAAAGAAGTAAATATATGAATCCTTCCTGCCCTTAGCTCCTTGCCATTCAACCAGGGATGCTAACTGCTCTGCCACACTGCTGCCTACAGAATATTCCCAGCAGAGCAGAACTTCTAAAGCTGAGAAATGTTCTTGTGTCGAAACTGACAAGGGAGCATCTAAGTGGTGGGGAAAATGTGTACCATAGATTTCATACAGAATGAAGTGGGGCATGCTGAAATCATAATGAGAGTATTTATCTTTCTTGTCTGGCCTGCCAGCTTATAGATTGAGGGATCAGGCAATGCTGACTGTTTCATTATGAATTTACCAATATATTTCATCTTCTTTTCTTCCATAGACGTTTTAAAGATCATATTTGTTTTGTATCATGTCCTGTCCCTGCAGAGGCTGTGTGAACCCTTATTAACTACTAGAAAAGCTGCCCCTTGGTAAATTTCTGGAGATCTCTGTGTGCCGAATGGATGTGTCATAAAGAATATTTTTATTAGATTCTTCTCAGATATATTTTTTTGAAGGTGAACAAAGTAAACTACGGTAGATTGGAGCTCATGCTGAAAGAGCAGTTATTTACTGTGCTTAATAATAACTGTAACAAATCAAGCCTTTCATTATGTGCCTGGCATTGTGTTACATACTTGCTCATTTACTGTTTGCAAAAAACCTGTGAAGTAGGTGTGGTTAGTCCTGTTTTACAAGTGAAGTAGCCAGCGTTCAGAGAGGTTCAGTAAGGGCGAGAGAAACACAGGACTGGAGTCTCAGGCTCTTGGTCTGAGCCCAGTTCTGTATTCGACTGTGTCCTTGGGCAAGTGAAGCAGGCCCTAATCTTGTTTCAGCATCCATAAGATCCACATTGAAATTGTTGTTGTGAAAGTTAACTGTGATTATACATGTGAAGTGCTAAGAACTGGCTTGGTCCTTAGCACTTATTAAACATTAGCTCTCGCCCATAAAACACAGTCAGGGGCTTCCCTGGTGGGGCAGTGGTTGAGAGTCCGCCTGCCGATGTGGGGGACGTGGGCTCATGCCCCGGTCCGGGAAGATCCCACATGCCAGGGAGCGGCTGGGCCCCTGAGCCATGGCCGCTGAGCCTGCGCGTCTGGAGCCTGTGCTCCGCAGCGGGAGGGGCCACAGCGGTGAGAGGCCCGCGTACCGCAAAAAAAAAAAAAAAAAAAGACAGGATTCAGATCTGGAACTTTCCGTTTACTAAGTCCATCCTCTTGATCCCAAGGCTATGCTTATTTCTGTTTCCATGCGGAACTAAAGTCTGATCTAGCAGGTGAATATAGCTATTTATGAAAGAACCACAGGAACTATCATTTCTGAAGTGGAATTGGATGGTTTCTATTCTTTATGGGCCTTAATAACAGTGTTTCAGGACTTCCGTCACAAGAGTAAAAATAAGGATGACTTTTCCTGATGAGCCTGTTAGGAAAATTTCATTAGGTGTGGATTCAATTCGAAAGAAACACACACAGGCAAATTTTGGTAGAGTTCGGGGAAAGTGTGTTAGTTATTCACCAAATCTAGTTTCTCCTCTCCTTGGTGCACAGGAAGGTAATACATCCCACTCTCCCGTGATTGAATTCAGCCAATGGAAAATGAGTGGGATATGGCTTCTGTAAACCTACTCATGAGATAGCCTCCACATTCTTTTTCCTTCCCTTGAACTGAAGGCAAGCACGGGAACCTTGGAAAGCCACCTGCAAAGTACGACAGAGCCATACATGACAAGTACGTGGGTCTCTTTGGATCGTGCTTGGGGGACCGCTATCCCTCCATCAAAAATACGCAAGTGGAATTTACTCGAGCAAAATATAACTTCCTTTGGTGTTGGGACATTATCCCTCATGGGATTTGTTTGTTCCATCAAACTAACAAATGTCACAAACTCTGGCAAGGATGCCAATCAGATTGATTTAGAACTTGCCTTTTTTCCCTCCTTAATGAGTTAAGGTTCACCACCTGCTTGCAGGAAGAATAAACTAGAACATGGTCCCTGGAGAGCACCTTGACTCTTTCACCTTCACCTACCTGCTGGCCCCTAAGGATGCTCACACCCGCACCATGAGAATCAGCGTGTATGTATCAGCTTTCTCTCCCATGCTCTTCAGTACTATCTAAGTGATCTTCTGTATTACATATCATCACGACATATACTGTATCATATCAGGACAAATCAGGCAGAATTTGAAACTTAATTCAGCTCACAGCTGCTTTAAACACAGTGGGGAAAGTAAGCCGGGAAAACCTGCAGACTCATTGTGCTTCCACTGCTTAATGACCATGTAGCCTCGGGGAAACCTCCTTTTCTCTAAAACCCAGTTTCCTTGTCTGTAAAATGTGATCAATGCCTGTGCTGCTTCTCTCCTGCGATGCTTTGAGGATGGACATACCATTTATGAGAGTGTTTTAAGGAACTGGGAAGTGCTCTGCAGGGCATTATAACTATTAGTTGTATGAAAATATGCACCTCAGAGCCTTTACATTAAAATGGTAATTGCTTAGTCCCATTACCAGATTTCTTTTTATTTGTGGAAGGCAGTGTGGTGTATTAAAACAAATTGATAGACAGCTTTATGAGAATCTTACATTCCAGTGCTTACTAGTTGTATGAACTAAGAATTCAATGAACTAGTAGCTCCATGACTTGGTTTTGTTATTTGTGAGTTTTGGTGACTAACGCCTACTTTGCAAAGTGTTGCGAGGCCGAATGAGTGCTTGCAAGTTAGACGCTGAAAGATATAAAAAAATAATATATTTGATGGATTTGCTACAGGTCAAGATATTAGTATTAGTATCATTGTATTAGTATTGTATTAGTATTGGTATTATTGCTACAGTAGTAGTAACGGTTTGCATGCATATTAGCAAATATTTAGCAGACAAACAATATTGAAGCATTAGAAGTCACCGTCGATTGGAAGGCAGGTGAAACATCTTAGCGTAACGCTAGCCACTGGGATATTATTTTGTCTGACTTATAAAATTTCTAATTATGTGTAATGTTCGTAACAGCTAACGCTTCACACAGAGAGTTTCCTTGCACTGAGGAGTGCGGTGATTGACAGCCAGGTGGCTCGCGCTTAAGTGAGGAGCGAGGCCTGAAAAGGACACGGGGTAACAGCAGGGCAATCATGTTGTCATCATCAACCACATGTGCTCACTCTTTCCATCCCAGCTATTCTAACATAGCTTCTCTTCAGATCCCCGTGGTCTCTTGTAGATGAAGCCTCATATCACATTGAAACTTTGATCCAGTTTCGTATGCAAATAGAGAAACACCATCCTCCCTGCCCCCTTTATTCCTTCCTCTCCAGTCAGTTTAACAAAATGTGTGAGACCATTCCTGATAGTAATTATGATAAACTTTCACACATGGTAGGTTTGAGAAAAGCTTTTGCAGTGTCACCTATTATTCTCTACTGAGTATAGTGGAAGGAAATACATTGGAGTGTGTGTATAAGGGAACTGTGGCTCTGTTTGAGCCAGTGTGTGTGTTGATGGGGGAGGATGCAGGGTGGAGGGGGAGAGGAAGAGGAGGGAGCTGTGGCAGTGGAAATACAAATAAAAATGACCAGCGAGGAAAGATGGAGGAGAAAACGAGGAGAGGGGGACGAGAAGAATTTTACCAGGTATCCCCAACTAGTCATGAATGGAAATACATCTCTGTGTGTACCTTTGTCTGTGAAGGACATCGTTAGAGGGCGTTGTTCCGGCGTGAAGCTGCCTGTAGAGAGATTTCCTGGGTGACATTTATGGGTGTATGAGGTTCTTTTTCTTTGCAAGTTAATATTGGAGTTATCTAACCCTAACATGTCTGTGAAGAGATTTATGGCTTATGACTCATTCCGTGTTATTGATGGGGAGAAATAGGGGAGAGAAACCGAATCCAGAAGTAATCTCCAGATTTCATTTTAACCCCTAGTTTCAAATGGCAGAACTGTTACCAAGCAGCAGAGCCGATGGATTTAGTGTCCCCTCCTATCTGCCTGGAACTTCTCCCAGAAAAAGAACTAATTCAATAATGAAATGGCTCGTGAAACTGAGTTATTTGTAGTGAGGTGGACGGACCTAGAGTCCGTCATACAGAGTGAAGTAAGTCAGAAAGAGAAAGACAAATACCGTATGCTAACACATATATATGGAATCTAAGAAAAAAAGAAAAATGTTGGGCTTCCCTGGTGGCGCAGTGGTTGAGAGTGCCTGCCCATGCAGGGGACACAGGTTCGTGCCCCGGTCTGGGAAGATCCCACATGCCGCAGAGCGGCTGGGCCCGTGAGCCATGGCCGCTGAGCCTGCGCGTCCGGAGCCTGTGCTCCACAACGGGAGAGGCCACAACGGTGAGAGGCCTGCATACCGCAAAAAAAAAAAAAAAAAAAAAGGTCATGAAGAACCTAGGGGTAAGACGGGAATAAAGACACAGACCTACTAGAGAATGGACTTGAGGATATGGGGAGGGGGAAGGGGAAGCTGTGACAAAGTGAGAGAGTGGCATGGACATATATACACTACCAAACGTAAAACAGATAGCTAGTGGGAAGCAGCCGCATAGCACAGGGAGATCAGCTCGGTGCTTTGTGACCACCTACAGGGGTGGGATAGGGAGGGTGGGAGGGAGGGAGATGCAAGAGGGAAGAGATATGGGGATGTATGTATATGTATGGCTGATTCACTTTGTTATAAAGCAGAAACTAATATACCATTGTAAAGCAATTATACTCCAATAAAGATGTAAAAAAAAATAAAGTTCATCTATTTAAAAAAAATAATGAAATGGCTCAAATCAGTGAGCAATAGAGGTGATGGAGGGATCAAAGGCCTTAGAAAGAGGCACACTGTATAATTCATGCTGCGCTGGTGTTTAACCTGTCCTTTTATCATTCTTGAACAATTAGTAGTTAGAGGTAGAAGAAAATGACTCTTGACTATCTCAACTATATATGGCACCGTTTATCCTACCAGATGCTGTATGGAGTTCCCAACCCCTACTTTCTTGAACTACCTTCCTAAATAAACACTTGGTCTCAACAAAACTGCTGTCCTATTTCCCTGTTGCATCTTTGCTTCATTAGAAATCCCTTTCTGTTGCCCAGTCTTCACAAGCTCTTCTGCTTCTTGAATACCCAACTCAACCCTCATCCATGAGGCCCTTTTATAACCCAATGTGGGTGCACTTCTAAAATGTGACCCATCCCTCTGGAGTGACAGATGCCTCCTATCTGTAGGCTCAGGTCTGCCTAGCACTTCCAGGAGGGAAGAATGACAAGAGCCTCAAGTCGACCATTTTCTGGATTTAAGCTCAGTCTTTTTTCCATAGACTGGGAATCCAGTGTTTTAGAGAGTGAGCTTCTAAGTCGCAGCCTTTACTGTCTCCCCATCCCTTTTTCCCCTGTGGAATCTTTTATATACTCTTCTGCCTCACTTTTGTTGCTCAGCATTTGTTTCCTTCTCAGTCTGGATCCCCATGCTATCTTCGGAGTCCATAGCACTTATCCAGATCACACTAGCCCTGTGCTTTTGTGAGTGCGGTGCTGGATGTTAATTCAGCTGTTTCTCTATTCTGTGAAATGGTCACCCAGGATGATCTTCCACCTTTCTTTAAGAGGTGCTTAATTCCTAGTCTCCGGCTACCATTTACTCCTGCTACCTGAGTGACCATTGAAAAGTAATTGAAACTTTTTAAGCCTTCCTTTCCTCATGTGGAAATCGGTGTAGTAGTAATACTTCATAGGACTGTTGGGAGGATGAACTTAGTTAATCCTTGGGACATTGCCTGCCATACAGTAAATGCTCAAAAATATTAGCTGCTATTATTGTTTATGTTCTTAGTATCATTATTTATATGCCATATCTGTTGAGGTATAGTCTCTGAATTAAAATCTTCTGTTTGAACCACACCTAAACTTGCCTTGCCATTTGGATGTGAACTACTGCCTCTGTAGCCAGGTTCATTTCTTTAACCCTCATTCTCACATGCCTTAGATTTTTCTTCTCCTCTAGCTTGGATCTGCCCCACACTTGGGTGTACTTGAGTCCTGACATTATAGGACTTTGCTATTTCTGTTCTTAAGACACCTAGTACACATTGCCTTAAAACTTAGTTATTCATTTTATTCCTTCTCTGCTAACTTGTAGACGCGTTATGGTCAGGGGCCTTATCAATTACATTGTTGTGTCTTCTAGTATATCTTACATATGGAAGGGTCTCAGTATATATATTTTAAATAATTGAAAGTTTGTCCGTACAGAATGTAATACCCATCTTAAAATTTAAACTTTCCAATACATACAACCCAGTGTTTGTAGCAGCACTATTTACAATAGCCAAAACATGGAAATAACCCAGATGCCTATTAACAGATGGCTGGGTTAGGAAGACACGATATATATATATATATATATACACATATATATGTGTATATATATATATATATATATACACACACATACATACATATGTGTATATATATTTAAATATACACTGTAATATTACTCAGCCAAAAGAATGAAATACTGCCATTTGCAGCAACATGGATGGCACTAGAAATTATCATACTAAGTGAAGTGAGTCAGACGGAGAGAGACAAATATGATATCACTTATGCAGAATCAAAAAAATAATACACATGAATCTATATACAAAACATAAACAGACTCACATAGAAAACAAACGTAGGCATCATGTTTGTTAGCTCCTGGCAAGATTTTCTTACAATGGAATAACAACATGGAAGCCAGGAGCCGGGAAGGATGTTAATGCCAGTGCATACATGAGTGAGCATGCATATACACATGTACGCGGTAGATCAGTGTGGAGAGATGCTTGGGTGGGGAGCTTGTTAGGAATCAGGTTCAGAAGTTCAGGAGGGAGTTAATGGTGGTGGTGGTCCTAGAAACTGGAATGAAAGGGTTGTAACTGTGAGTCATTTCATGGAAAAAATAAAAAGAATTCGGTAGTTGATTTTTGTAGTGAGTAGAGGGAGAGAAAAATCAAAGGTGATTCCTAGGATTCAGACCCAGGTGACCAAAAGAAAGATGGAATTACAAACAGAAAGAGGAACTTCAGGAGGAGGAGCTTGTTTCGGGAAGGGAAGGTGACATGATGAGTTTAGTTCTGGAATTTGGGCAGCCAGTATTTCATCAGTAGCATACAAGACATAGCTGGAAATCTGGGCTATAGTTCTAGAGAGGGTGGGAACGGAATCCAGCTTGTGGAGGTAATAATTGAAACCATGGCATTAAATGAGTTCACTGAGAGAGATGACATTGTACAGGATGTAGGTCAAAGATGGAAATTTAGGAATGCCTAGATGTGAAGGAATGTGTAAAAAGCACAGCCAGGCTAGGAGACAGAGCCAGAACATTCAGAAAAGTGTCATCATAGAATCGAGTTCGTCATGATCTAGTAGTGATGAATGACTCTATCAAATTGTTTCGGTGGATTTAGTGAAGATGCGGGCAGAGAGAGGGCCATTTTATGAGTATTTGGTATTTGGCAATTAGGTTGCCATTAATGACCGTCAAAGGATTTTTTGTTTTTTCTGTATAGTAGTTACAGTGGAAGATAGAATGCTAAGGTTTAGGGATTAAGTGATGAAAAAGTAAAAGCAAGGGGTGTAGGCTACTTTGCAAAGCAGCCCATTTTTAAGATCTAGGAGTCTAAAACGGTTGGAAGAAAGTCGGTCTGACCAATACTTGTTATTTAATTATTTTTGGAGTGTGTTTCTTCATGTGTATATACATTTGAAGGTTCAGGAAAGATTCGAAGTTCTGTCGTTTCTGAAAATTTGGCAGAAATTAGATGGTTTCTAGAGTTATTAAGGGGAAAGACACAGTGTCATTTCCAAAAGTCTACTTTTCCTTATGAAAGTGCACAAAATAAATGGAGTAACATGTATGATCTACACAAATGAGCCTCTAGGAGACAGGAATACTGGGCCATTCCTTTCCAGTGAGACCCATCATATTTTGTAATAGCTTTCCTCTATGGCAACCAGACACACAGTTTTTTAATAGTAATTTAGATATTCTGGGTTATTGAAAGAATGCACTTGATCTTATATGATCAAAGCAATGAGAGAATTATGATGGGAAAGAGTTTTTTCCATGTGGCTTGTGGAATTATTTCTGTTGTTCTTTAGTAACATATTCAGGCACCTTGCCCAGAGTCTGTTGGAAAACTCATATACATACACGTATATATAACTTTATACATGTATGTATGAAATCATAGTTTTCCTTTAAATGACAACCAAGATATGAGCCATAAGTGAACGGCTCCATGGCTAATGAAAAAGTATAAAGTGAACACTTGAGAAATCTTAGCTTTTCTCCACGACAGAAAACAGTGTGCTTGGAATCAGAAGCATAAAGCAACATTTTGTTCAAAATTATTTTTCTGCCATTAAGGAGAGGGTCACTTTTATGCTGAACAATGTGTAGCACAGGGATACTCTCTAGAAAAACAGAGATGAATCTAGAGTGAGAAAGAATACTATTGGCACACATTTCATGGCGGGCACTATTCTAAGAGTGTTAGATTAGATACGTTAACTCACTTCGTCCTTCTGACATGCTCATGTGGTAAGCCCTATATCATCATCATTCTGTAGGTGAAGACATGAGGTATACAGATGGGAAGAGATGATTTTGCTCGAAGTCAGTAGAGCTGGGATCTGAACCCAGGCAGTGCAGATAAGGAATAGAAACTCTTAGGCCTTGTTACTTACATAGGCCATCAGCATTCTTCAACTAAAAAAATCTGCTTAAAAATGATTTCACAATGGGAAGCTAACCGGAAGTAATTTTGGGTGACTGTATCCAAATTCAGTCTATGAAGATAGAATCAGAGCAGATAAAGAGAGCTGCTTTCATTGGGAATAAATTGACTGTGACAACTGTAAACTCCTTATCTTGGAAGGTACTATTTTTATACTAGGAAAAGATAGCCTAGCAAAAAATCCTCCTCTGGAAGCGAAGGAATTAAGTTTCTTTGGACTCCGTGTATCAGTATAAACCCTGTAATGATAATTCTGTATCTCCACCACTGCATTTCGAAGTGTGCAGTGGTGCGAAGCCTGGGCTTAATTGCGGTTACCTTACCAGTTTCATTGCCTGCTCATTAGCTAAATCATAAAATCCTGACCAATGGAACAGATGTGGACGTGCATGCCCTGCTCTGTGTGTGGCAAATGAGGGACAGTAAACATATGGGGAAAGTCACACCTGTGTACTCACAAGTGATGGGACCAGCAGAAGCCTGCTGGGAGGAGGGGAGAAGATGATGCGAAGGGCTGTCAGCTCAGTTGGAGGGCAGAGTGCCAGAGCCAGGGCTCAGGAAGACCTCAGACCTGATAGCTGATGGGATGAGTTTAATTCGTTGATGTGCTCAACAGCCCCACTGCCTGGGGAAGAAGGGGATGAATCTCTGAATGCTACTGGTTCCCAGGTTCTCAAGACAGTCAAGTTTGTGCACGTTTGCTGCAAGTAGATTGAAAAAATGATGGCCAAAACTATGAGTAGTCCAAATATATTTGACTTTCATTCATCTTTTTTCTGGCCTATCTTATGGGCTCGTTACAAATTGCAAGGACCTGGCTTTTAAAAAATTGGATTTACAATGTTGTGTTAGTTTCAGGTGTACAGCAAAGTGACTCAGTTATATATATTATCCATTATATATATTCCTTTTTGGATTCTTTTCCATTATAGGTTATTACACGATACTGAATATAGTTCCCTGCGCTGTAGAGTAGGTCCTTGTTGTTTATCTATTTTCTATACAGTAGTGTGTATCTATTAATCCCAAACTCCTAATTCATCCCCCCTCACTTTCCCCTTTGGTAACCATAAGTATGTTCTCTATGTCTGTGAGTCTGTTTCTGTTTTGTAAATAAGTTGATTTGTATCATTTTTTGAGATTCCACATGTAAGTGATATCCTATGGTATTTGTCTTTCTCTGTCCGACTTACTTCACTTAGCGTGACAGTCTCTAGGTGCATCCATGTCGCTGCGAATTCATTAATGTTTTTATCGGTAATCCATGGAAACTGCCTTCCTGTCACATACACTTTCTCCTTGGTGGTCTGTGTGGTCTGTGCAAGGCAGAGGGACTGCTGATGTTCCTACTAGTTAGTTTTTTGTGTCTTAATTCTAAGTTCCTAGAGGGCAGAGTCTACATTCTTTGTACAGTGGCTACTGTAAGAGACTGTGTAAGCAATGGAGGTAGCAGGTATGGAATAGGGTCTGGGTAGGAGCAGGGTAATACAAAGTAGTTAGAAAGTACATGGAGGGCTATTCATAGGAAAATGGGTTTGTTTTTTTTTTTTTTGAACCAATATAAATTGTCTCCAGGATATAACATGCCATTTTGAGACCTTATACTTTATCACTCTGAACATTACGCATCGTGGGCTGGTTAACTTTTTCTGTAAAGGGTCAGATAGTATATCTTCTTGGTTTTGCAGATCGTATGCTTTCTGTTAGATCTCTTCAGCTCTGCAGTGGGTATGAAAGCAGCCATGGATAATACAGAAACAAGTAGGTACATCTGTGTCCCAGTAAAACTTCCTGTACAAAAATAGGAGGTGGGCCAGATTGGGTCTACAGGCCAAAGTATGCAGACTCCTAGTTTAGTTCATGTACACTCACACTCATATACATTGACCTATGTGAAGTGAAAAACAGTAACGTCTCACCACCTTTTCTCTTAAAATGTTTTTCACTTTGATGAGACTTTTGACCTGACTTCAGACTCTCGTTTATATATTCAACATCCATTTGGTCAGTGTTACAAGGTGTCAAGCATTGTACCAAAACATACAGGGGGAAGGAGGAAAAGGGTAGCTTCTTCCGTCAAGAACATTACTGGCTGATGAGGAAGATGGGTAAATACAGATAAGTGCAGAGGCACTGGCATATGTACCGTGACAGCTTTATGTATAATAGGCTGAGGGGAGCACAGGGGACCAGTAACTAATGGCTTCTTCTGAGAAAGAGATGCCTGAAGGGCGTCTTCAAGGACTGGTGGGATTTCAGAATTAGGTAAACAAGGGGATGGAGCACGGGTGAATGGGGGTGAGGGATGCAGGGGGAGGAGTTACATCGAGGGACCATAACAGACTTTGTGTGTCTTTCCAGAGAGTTTTTCTCCTCAGACATAGTCTTGTTTGGTTATAATGACATGCCTTGCATTAAAATTTCCTGTGAATCTGCTTATGTCTTCCTTGTGCTACATCACCTTCTGCCTTGTGTTATATCTTGCACTTGCCTTCCTCATGCACGTTACTTAATTTTCCTAGAAAAGAAGACTCTGTTTTACTCATTTTGGATTCTCTCCTAATCTGTAGGTTTTATCCTTGGCTGGATCTTGACGTATTGTTTACCACTTAAATTTGATTCCCACTCAGGTCTTTGCTTCCCCTGCCTCAATCCTGGCTGCAGCTTCGAAAGAGACACTTCATTGTCTGTTTCAGTATTGTTCCTTATTCCCAGTACTCAGATCTGGCCCCTGACACATAGTTATGACTCCAGAATCGTCAATATTGACCGGTTCCGTGAAGAAGAGTGGTACAAGAGAAAATGACTGTGTCAAAATGCAGTAGGTTGCCAGTTGCGGTACACAGAGAACGTAAACAGTTAACTGGAGCAGGAATTCTGAAATTTGCCATTAAAATGTCTCTTAGTACTTTCATGTTTAATTATGTACTTGGAAAGTAACTTACTTGACACGAGGAAGGAGAGTGGCAAGGGGTGCTTTCAGAATTGTAGTTTCTCTTGTTCTGGATAAGCGGAATAGGCTATTAAATGTCCAAATGGGTGAAATATGGAGGGAAGGATTAGTGATGATGAACTAGATTCAGTAAAGAATCTGGAGAGGACAAGAAGTGGTGTGAGAACACAAAGAATGGAACTGAAATCTTGCAACATGCTGGAGTACCAACTCCAAACCACATTCTGCAATGTAATCCCAATCTAGACAATGGAGGCTGATCAGAGATAGGGCCCTTGCCATCAAAGCGTTTGGGTGCAGCTCATGAGGAAGAACGGGCTTTTGTTTTGGAAAAGCTCTGTCGTGATCTGCAAAATCCTGTGTCTGAAGGAGATGATCACTTTCCACACTTGGGAGTAAGGGCCTCTCTCAGTATACTTAGTTGTGCTTGTGAACTAGAAACTGCCAGAGACATTCTTAGACTAAGAGGTAGACATAGATGCAGTTAGACAAAGAAAGATGCGGTTAAACAGGGATCTCTGGAGGACCCAGGACTGAGTTTTTGCCCCCCAAGTGTAGAGTCGAAGATGTCACAATAGTACAACCATTTGATAGGTTTCTAGCCCACAAGAAGGAGAGAAATAATGTTTGCCTGCATGGCAGACTTTATTTTCCAAATGTGGTTATCCTGCATGTTCATCTACCGTGAGATTTGCTACTCTCCTTGATAGGTGGAGTCTGATCGTCCTTCCCTTGCCGATGGGAGGGCTTGTGGTTACCCACAGAATGTAGTAGAAGTGACGTGCATGACCTTTGAAGCTAGCTCAGGAATTGAGAAGCAGCTTCTGCCCTGCTCACTCTTCACCTCATGCTTGGAGCTCTGAGGTACCACGTCAAAAGTCTGACTACCCTGACGCTGTGGTGCCCATCCTAAATTCCTGACCCACAGAATCCACAGCATTGTGTAATGGTGGTTGTTTTATGGCACTAAGCTTGGGATGATTTGTTACACAGCCATAGTAACTGAAACACCTACTATGTGTCAGGCACTGTGCTTAGGTTTTATACGTATTATTTCACTGAATCCTTAAACCAATTGTTAAAGAATAGTCTTATTACCTCAGTTTTCTAGGTAAGAAAATTAAGATGGAGAGAAGTGAAGAAACTCAACCAAAGTTAGAGCAATTAAGCAGAAGAAACACATTAAGATCTAGTCAAGTTCAATGTCTGTAACCTTTGGGGATGCTAAGAAGTGTTTCCAGTCCAATGATAGAATCACCTGGTAAATGCTATTATTCAGGCTTCACCTTAATTCTACTGAGTAACTTTAAACAGATGCCTCAGGAGATTTTTTTTTTCTTTTTTTTTAGTCAGTGGAGAAGTTTGGAAACGCTGTGAATGCCATCACACTAACTGAACTGAATTCTCTCAATAATACTGCAATCTTCTACTGATGTAACTCTGGAAGACCACACCCAACACAGTGTTTGGCAGAGAACAGGTGCTCATTAACTGAATGCTAAATTGAATTGGCTTTTTCGAACCATCTAACTGTGGCCACTCAAGAGTGTATTCCCTGACTCAGCAGCAGAGACATTAACTAGGATCTTGCTAGAAACAGACTCTTAGGCCCCATCACAGGCCTATTGAATCAAAATCTGCGTTTTTAGCAATATCCCCAGGTGTTTGAAATGCACATTAGAATTCGAGGAGCAGAGATTCAACGGATTTTAGTCCTCACTTAGGAAAACTTCCCAGCAAGGAGGGAGTTGGGCTACTTGCTGCTGAGTTCTCCAATGTGAAGAAACTAAAAGAGCTCCCAGGAAGGTGATTGTACAACATGGAGATTGTGTCTTCAAGTAAGGCTTTTTAGAAGCTATACAGAGAGATGATATGAGCTCTGAAACCTGGCGGTTACATTCTGTGCTAATGAAAGCTATTAGCGCTTTGCCTGGAAAATGATTTCCTAACTCTTTCCCAGACAGTCAGTGCTAGTGAGCAATCTCTCAGGAAGGAAGCAGTTTGATAGACTCCGGGTTTGTAGAGGGAATCAAGAACCGTTTGGCTAATATGTTTTCAAGCAGTGTCAGAGGGATCTATTTAATCTATTTATCTTTATCCTTTCTTGATACCATTGGTTCACACACACACGACCTATCCATTCCTGTGAAATGGTGACCAAAGCACCTCTTAGAGGAAGTCTAGAAAAAAAATGCATTTTCTCTGTAGATTTACCTCATGTATAATTAATGACCTGCAGTGCTGATCTATAATTGTAAACACTTGTGATTTAAAATCCATTTGCTACCGCACACACTGTCTTGGACACAAATCTTGCATTATACATCAGCCAGGAGGGTTCAAGAAAGCAGTACAGCTCGGTACAATCTACCACGCCCAAGATGCGCATGGATGTGAAAGCACAGCTGGGGAACAAGGTAAAGGCTACAGGGGTGGGGGGAGGAGTAGGGAGCAAAATCCTCAGAGCCCTCAGTGTTTTCTTTGCTTAATGGTGATGACCAAATGTCATTTAATTACTAAGCGTCCAAGCAACACCTTCAGGCTCCTTCAAAGTACAGCCTTGTGGCCCCAGGCACTGGACCGTACATCCCCACAATGAACTGCAAATATATGTTTAGTTTTTTAAAAAAAACTCTGGTAGTAGAAAGTCCTTTAGTGAATGACTATTCCTACTCTATTTTGGTAATACAATCCTATGTTTAGCAACTTCTCTTAGCATCCATTCAACTCCCTTTTAAGGTTAGCTCTAAGAAAGGAATGAGTACTTAGACCCGTTCTTTTTTTCCTGCTCTCAGTACCAGTGGGGCTCAGCCAGTCACCATTCCGTGTGCAGTGTTGTCCCATGTCCTAGAAGGATAGCATCACTCCCCAGCCTGCTCTTCTCTAGACTTGCCAGTGCCAATTTCTTCTACCTTTTCTCACAGGTGTTATTGTCATTCCTTTTAATTTTCATTATGGCTATCATCTGAACCATATTCCTCACGTTATTTAATTTTGTTTTTTTAATAATGTAGAACTCAATTGGAGATATTATAGGGCATAGAGTTCTGCCTATGTTGAGAATAATGGAGAGATGACCTCTTTGGGATTCATTCAACAAACACAATTTCTATATTCCCTGTGAATTTTTATTGCTGTTGGAAGAAGTACTTTGCTTCAGGTACAAAATCAAATTTCATTTGATTAGTAGTATTAGCAGTTCTATTATTTGTCTATTACTATTATTTGTCTAATACTACTATCTATTAGTAGTATTAGTAGTTCTATTATTTGGAGCTGTTATGACTGCACTAAAGTTAAACTCTAGGTAGTTTTTTTAAATGGGTAAATAGCAGTGTAGTAGAAGTAAATTGAATTAAGACCAGAAGTCCTGACTCTAATTAATGAGCTCTGTGACCTTAGAACTAGCATTTTAAGACTACCAGTAAGCGCCTCTCAATGTAGGCAGCATTGAAAAAAGTGCAATGGGAGCCTCCTGTTCCGGGTAACTCACACTTGGGGTATTTTGTTTCTGAGCCATTTTTCTAGCGTCATGGACAAGTTAGAGCTTGCCTAGAGGCCACTTCCTTGGGGGTGGGGATTGCATCCTAGCCACCCTTGTAGCTTCACATATAGTCCCTGACACGTATCACGTGCTCAGCAGTGCCTTCCAGAATAAAGTAGTGAATTTATTAACTAGATAGTGGCAAGTCCTGGCACAGATGAGTTCATGCAGAGCTACGTAATAACTTAAGGGTCTAACAGACAGACTTCATACATCATCACGAGGAATCTTTCTCACATTTGCTAGATAATAAAAAGCATTTTTAAAAAATTGTACTTTCTGGGCTTCCCTGGTGGCGCAGTGGTTGAGAGTCCGCCTGGCGATGCAGGGGACGCGGGTTCGTGCCCCGGTCCGGGAAGATCCCACATGCCGCGGAGCGCCTGGGCCCGTGAGCCATGGCTGCTGAGCCTGCGTGTCCGGAGCCTGTGCTCCGCAACGGGAGAGTCCACAGCAGTGAGAGGCGCGCGTACCGGAAAAAACAACAACAACAACAAAAAACTAGTACTTTCTGAGGATAATTCTAGATATCATGAATGACAGTTGGTGGTAGCAGAGAGGAGCTATGAATTTGTATTTTTCACAAACACCTCTGACGATTCTTCTGACCAAATAAGTGTAGGATAGAAGTCTTAAGGAGATGATAAGGTCATTACAAGAATGGGTGAAATAAATATCTATTAGACATTTAACCTTTTGGTGCATTAATAGGGAGAGATTTTAGGTTCCTCTTAAATCTTTTGCTATAGTGGAGTGCTGTGCTCAAATCCAAGTATGTATATATTTTCATGCTTAATTTTAGGTTTAACCCAGTGGCTTAAGTTTAAGATTTGAAGTACCAAACTGGAATCCCAGAGCAATGATGAAATTATTTATTATGAAATGAAAAGCTATCCTTTATAGAGGAAGATGTGTAAAGAAATATGGAGATATTGTTTGATCAGATTCCTTTTTTTATGTGTGTCAGGGAAGGGCAGAAATTTCCACGTTTTTAGGGGTCAAATAAATGCCTCCTAGATTTTTCCCTTACTTGGTATTTCATCCAAGAGGCCATGCGGAAGAAATTAAAAACTCATCAACAAACCAGCATGAAGGCTGGGATGCTGGAAGCTTTCATCTGTTAAATACTAAGCTCCTGTATAACCCCTTTTGAACTCTTGTGCTGAGTGGATTAATTTGCTACTGATTTGGTCCTGAGCAATGGGGATTCTTGGAGGACAGCTGTCTATATAGCCAGTGAGCATGAATATGGGTGCGTAAGCAAGGAGCATTTCAGTGACCCCAACAGCTGATATGGTAGACTGTCAGTTTCCCCTTGAGGCCTGAGACAAGCAAAGGCTTCACCAAACTACTTATGTCGGCCCCCTCCCTGTTCCTACAAACTTTCTAATTCCTCTCATAGCACACAGGGCCAGCTTATTTTATTGCTGGTCGGATTTTCTCTACCACAAGGTATGTGCTAAGAAGCAGAGTTTTGCTCACTTAGGTTTCTTGTATTTAAAAATACTTGCCACATAGTAGGTGCTCAATGACTATTGAATGAATGAATGAATGAATACTTTCACACAGATCCTACTGTGTGGACCTGCTGTTTTCGGTGTTGAATAGTTGTGATATACACTGTGATGCACTGTGCTAGTTCATACTTGATTTGCCACTGTGCTTGGCTCTGTTGCGGCTCTCTGTGGTAGAATACAAATTGAGGAGTGGATGTATAGTTCAGAAAGAGGGGCCAGGCTCTGTCATACACATCTCAGTGTATGGCCAAGGCCCCCAGACTATCGCCTCTCCAACTTTCTCTTATTTCTTTGTATTCTATATCTGTGTGTGTGTGTGTGTGTGTGTGTGTGTGTGTGTGTCTGCATGTGTGTTCCATTTTCACTCTTCAAGTTCACTGTCATCCACTCCCATGACTTGTTACCTTTAGCCCAGCTTCCATTCATCATTTGATGCCTAAAGCTGTTGTCACCAACTGTTCAAGGGCACCGTCATTTTGGTGCGTCACCGGCACATCACATTCAACACGCTTACCATGATGCTGCTGACATTGCCCACTTCCACATGAATTCAGAAATGTTTTTGATTCAACCTCCAGGCAGCCAGTGCCATTCAGGGCTCAAAAGCAGTGGTGCCTCAGTTCTGATCTCATTTGGAGAACGTAGGAGGCCCTCAGCTTTTCTATCAACACAACAGTCCTGACAAACCAAAGAAATGGAAAATTCTGAGGTTTCTCCACTAACGATTATTCCAGCTGCTTGTATTTAATAGAGGACGTCAAGGCCTTGAGGGGTTAAGTGAGTTGCCCTTGGTCACAAACTAATTAATAGCATTTATGCTACTGGACCCCAGCTGTCCTGATTTCTAGTTCTATGCTCTTTTCTCTACACAATCTCTGCCACTAGGGAGACTCGCCTTCACAGAAATGGGAGGTGGCTCTGGGAGAATGTCAGGACAATGGTACTCAGCACCAGTGTGGTGGGAAGATAATACCTCATCCTCTCCTGGCGAACCAGCAATTAGTCTCAAGTGTTTGGAAACCAAAGGACTATTTCTAGTAGAAATGATGTCTTAGATTTACCAGAGAGATGTGGAAGTGTCCTTTTAATCCTCCCCTTCTCTCTCCCTGTCTCTGTCACTCACTCACACACACACACACACACACCCACACACCCACACACACACACACCATGTATCATTCTTATGCAAAGGGTCAGATTGTAATAAATCTGAAACCAAACAATGCCCTGTTTGTTTTCCAGTGTTTATTTAATTGACTAGGTCATTACATTCAAATCTTAGGTGGTGGTTAGTTGAGATAAACTGCAATGTGGAATTCGTGCATGGATGAGAATGCTTGCTTTACAACCCTAAGATAAATACCAGCCTGAAATAATGACTTAAGGTCAGATAGGCTGAGGAATGTAAATGGTAGCAGATTGACATTTTCATTTTATTTAAAAGAATCCTAATAAGGCATATGTAAAGCCTAAAATATCACAGTCAGCAATGAAGACATTCCTTTTGCTTATACAAAACTATTCACACTTGTAGAATTTCTGACGGTTTCAGGAACCCAGGAGAATTAAGAGGTCTCTAGCAAATGACTGCACATCAATAAAATACCCTTAGTGAGGTGTTTTTTTTTTTTTTTTTTTTAAACTGATCCTGTATTTTCCCCTTACTGTCACTGACTGGAAAGGTGATATGTGCACTGCTTTACAATGACTTTCTGGTGTTTTTTTCCTGTTCTGAATATTCCCTTTGTGTTTTGGAAATCAAAAGTTCTGCAGAGTTTTACCTGTTCTTTAGTATTTCAAAAGCCCTTTCCTCTGTGGCCGTCTTTTCCCCCCTAGAGTTTAGTAAGCTTTGGCAAGCTCTTTTTCTCTGTGCCTTTAAGTAACTCGAAGGATTTCCCATTGCGCCGGTTTGCTTTTAGAAGGTGAGGCATTTAGAAACGACTAGCCATACACCAGTACCCCTACATTTTAGAGAACTTGATGCTCTTTCTATTGTTCATATTATTTTTTTATTTTTTAATTTATTTTTATTTATTTATTTTTGGCTGCATTGGGTCTTCTTTGCTGTGTGCGGGCTTTCTCTAGTTGCGGCGAGCGGGGGCTTCTCATTGCAGTGGCCTCTTGTTCCGGAGCACGGGCTCTAGGAGCACGGGCTCCGGTAGTTGTGACACGCGGGCTCAGTAGCTGTGGCTCGCGGGCTCTAGAGCGCAGGCTCAGTAGTTGTGGCGCATGGGCTTCGTTGCTCCGCGGCATGTGGGATATTTGCGGAGCAGGGCTCGAACCCGTGTCCCCCGCATTGGCAGGCGGATTCTTAACCACTGCACCACCAGGGAAGCCATTGTTCATATTATTTTAAGTGAACAAGAAGCACTTCAAAATACCTTGATAATAGTTTCATCAATTTGTATCAGTGATAGCAGGCAAAAGTTCTCCTTTGTAAGGAGAGATTGATGAAGAAAAGTGGACAGAAGAATGAAACAAGACCAAATGATAGCCATTTGCTGATCATTATTCTGCTGTCTGTCTGTATCTATCAGCTTGGAGGTTGTAAATGCCACTATGAATTGAAATAAAAGTCAGTGCTCACACATACTTGAATGGAAGTAAGAGGGAACAGTTTGGTATGTTCCACCATGGGGACATGATGTTTAAAAGCAATCAAGCTCATTTCTTTGGCAGTGACATCTCGTTTTGATCAAACCTAAAACGAATCCAGTCTGTTGTGTGGTGGATAGTAAGACTTTGTGGGTGCGCTAGCGTAGTCCACAAATGAGAGAACCAGACTTAAGAACTAAGCAAGTGATGCACTTTGTAGTAAGAAGACTAATAGCTAATTTTTATTTTGCACTTACTATGTATTTGAACATGTATTGACACTTAATCTTCATTATCACCTTCTGACATGTGTAGTACTATTATGCTCCATTTTACAGATCAGAAAACTGAGGCAGGATATAACTATAACCAGCCCAAGGACACACAGTTCACAAGTGGGGGAACTAGAATTTGAACCCACATCATTCAACTCAAGGGTTCTATGTTCTAACATCTACCTACACTGGAAAAAATCAATCTTTGATCTATAAATCTGGAATAATCATTAATTCCTTCAACAGTGGTGGGGTATGAAAGGTGAAACTAAATGTTTGATATTTCCTGACTGGGATAACTCCAACTCTTCCAACAGGGGAATTGGAGATTTTTTTTCCTAATTGCTTTATGCAAACTCTAAGCCTAATGTTAGGTAAATGAACAAGCAGAAACTCTTTCTGCATACAACATCTGGAACAGAGGCCAGCTGGGTTATAATGCAGAGTGTTTCCCTTTCACAATCTCATTTGACTCAAACGGGCAGATGCCCACACACATGCTCACTCCTGCCTGGTATAGCCAGACAAAACTGGGTTTGAATCTCAACTTTTTCATGTACTGGTTGATTTGGACAAACTCCTTAGCATTTCTCACCCTGAGTTTTCTCACAGTAATACCCAAACCAAGGGTTGCTTTGAGAAGTAAATGAAATAATGCGTGTAGTATACTTAGGAACGTAAGTATTCAGTAAATGTTCTCTATTTATCTCTTCTCTTTCCTCCTCTTTCTTTCTCGTCTCTTTCTTACACCCCACCACTGAATTGATGTTTTCTTTACATCTTATGATCAAAGAAGGTCCAGTGCTATGAGCATAAGTTTGCACACCCATCTTTTGTTTTTTTGGACACCCATCTTGACCAGTACTGCGTTTCTTGTGTGCCATTGGAAATGTATTTGAGTCTCTATCTCCACATACCCAGCTGTCAAATGGTATCAGTATTCCTCATTTGCATGGAAAGAGAGTTTGATGACAGTTGATCCAGAGCTTTGAAGATGAAAATTGCCATGTAACTGCTTGCTACTATAATTTATTAAATCTGTGCTTTTAATGAACCCCTTTTCAAGATGAAATTACCATAGCTTTCATATATTTTCTCTTTCCCTTATAATCTCCCTGGCTCTCCCATTGTCACACCCTATCTCACCCCTAGTCCTTAGGCCTTTCATGCTTAAATGCCATCGCAAGGTGACAAATCAAAATTTTCTCTTTGTATTCTAAACTTACGTGCGTTGGCCTTTTCGAGTAAGCTGGAATCTTGGAATTAGGCCCAAGAGTTATTAGAATTGCTTTTATGAATCATGGATGAAGATAGATTTGGTCTGGGAGGTCACCATGGGAATTTTCATCTGGAGGTCCCACTGTCTAGATTACAGACCATCCATTCATTCATTCTATAAACATTTACTAACCATCTATCTTGTGCTGGGCACTGTGTTATGTGCTGAGGCTCTATGACCTGGAAATGGGTCTGGAAGGAGCCGACAACCTGGTAGCGGGGGAGGGGAACTAGTGGTGATAGTAAGAGGCATTTACTGAGCCCCCATTTATAACGCCTCATTTAGTTCTCACAAAGATCAGGTAAGGAAATGGAGGTTCTGAAAGGTTAAGTAATCTGCTATGGTCTGACTCAGTCAGTGGTAGAGTAGGCTGCAAACCCAAGTCTGTCTGCTGTTAAAGCCCATCTTTCCATTGTTCTCCACTGCTTTGTCACAGATTATTTTGATACTGTGCAGTATGTAATCAAGGTCACCAAGGGATGGTTCCTGGCGTTTGAGACTTCAGCAGCAGCTGTTCCCATTCATATTTGACCCTCTGCATGTCCTCATGTAGGTGATTGACAAGCAGCGAATGGCACCTTCTGCGGGCTGGAGAAATGCTTGACCCTTCTGTTCTAACTAGCTATTTCTGACCAATACAGTAATCATCAGGGTCCCGACAGAGGGAAAACTCATTAAAGGGAATGATTCTAAATCAAGAGAAAGTTATAGGAATGGGGCCAGGAGGGGAGAATTTGATCCAAAAATAGTTCTTGTGACCATCAGGTGGTAAAATGGTTGTCGAGAGTTTGGAATCCTTTAGGAGTGGAACCTGAGCTCAAATAGGACTCCTCTTTTTAAGAATTTCACATCCTTAAAGAGAGAAGAGGGTTCCTTATTATCATGGCCCAATGCCTGGCACATGGTTGCGTCTCAAAGTATATTTGTTCAAAGAAAAATTCAGGAATGTCTGCAGCAGCGAAAACGTATTCCTGAATCATGGCTATGTGCAGTGTCCACACTCATCCTAGACTGTTTGGGAGTTTTGGGCCACTTTGAGAATAGCTGAGCAAACAATAAGGTAAACCCTGGCAAGTTTTGAATAGATGCAAAGATTGCAAACTTATATAAATATACTTGATTTAGGAGGTTAATTACTTAGCAGCATTGTATAGTGGTTAAAAAGATATGCCATGAACATAGATTTTGTGGTTGCAAGTCCTGGCTCTATCTTTTATTAACTGGGTGGCTTTGGGCTCGTTTCTTAACTCTCTAAATCTCTTTTTCTCCTCTTGAAAGATGAGAATAATAGTCACATCTTTCTCCTGTGGTCATACGAGAGAATGCTTGCACACTAAAAGGTTAACAGTGATTGTTGTTGTATTTATTTGAACTGATTGTTAAAGCAGCGACTTTAACAATCAGGTTTCAATGAGGCAAGGTTTCCACAGCATAGAGTTTAAAAGGAAAGCTCAGGAAAAATGGGTAGTCATGTCAGATAGGAAATTGACAGTTCTGGTCCTCTGAGAGACAGAGAGAGGCCCAGATGGGATTAAATGTGCAAGAACTTTATTAGGGGAAATAGCTGTGTGAGAAAAACAGGGAGTTAGCTGGATAAAGCAGGGGAATTCATCAGACTGCTACCAGTTTTTTTTTTTTTCATATTTTTTTAAATTGAAGTATAGTTGATTTACAGTATCATGTTAGTTTAGTTTCAGGCATACAGCACAATGATTCAGATCTATCTATCTATATTCCTTTTCAGATTCTTTTCCCTTAGAGGTTATTATAAAATATTAAGTTTAGTTCCCTGTGCTGTACAGTAGGTCCTTGTTGTTGGAGTCAGAAAGGCCATCATTAAAAAGCCTACAAATAATAAATGCTGCAGGGGGTGTGCAGATTGGTGCCAGTTTGATCCACAGTGAAGGAGAGAAAGAAAAGCCATTGGGTGGGTGTGCCCTTGACCCCTGTGTGATGTAAGAGGGCTCAGCAAGGCCATCCGGGGGCCCTTGAGTCGTAGTTGGCTGTCAGAGGAGTTCCATGTCTCCCAGGAATGGGCCTGCCTTAGTATCCCGGCCACACTCAGGGGCTGTAGACCCCCTTTGATTTTGCCTCATTTGGGACAAAATAAAGTCTGCCTCATGTTTGAGTTACTTGGGCCTGGGTTGCATAAGTTGGTCTTAACCATCTTTGTATCTCCCACAACTTCCAGCCAAGTAGCTCTAAGTACGTAGAAAATGCCCAGATGTTGAACTAATGGACTAATTTCTGTGGCAGCAGTGAGAATGAACCTTTCAGACTTCCAAATACAGGGAATATAATTGACCAAGTTCCCCTCCTACTGGGTTCTGAACTATAGGCGGCATTTGCAGTGAGGCCACACTTCCCAGAGCTCCTACCAGCCCATAGCTGGGGAGTTCAAAGAACAAAACAAGTGGACTATATTACTTACATTTTTAATTGGTTGCATTAGCATTATGAAAAAAAAAGAAACTATAAGTGAATTTAATTACCAGGATAATAAAAGAAGGTAGAAGCTGTATTCCCAGCCTGTTCTTACTATGAACGAATGGTCTGTCAATTATTGTACAACTATGGGTACAAGGCCATGCTCAAAACTGGCTTTTAGATAGAAGAAAATGCTTATTTCTAATTGCAGGATAATATGAAATGCTAGTTCTGTTTTTTAATACCAGGATACTCTATGCTGTTGGTTCCTTAAATGGGTTATTTCCTTTGCTTGTCTATGCATTTAACACCTCGGAAGGCAAATGCTGTTTTCGCGAAACCATCCAAAGATAATTCACCCTTTTTCCATGCTCCCATCTTACCGTTGTCTCCCCATCTCCACCCAGTCTTAGAATATCCTTTTTGGTTTGAATTTCTCAATGAATAGACATTTATGGTAAAACTCAGATATGTATCCTAATTGTTTAAATCTCAACAGTTCCAGGTCTATAGAACTTATTTTTTTTACTCTGATACCTACTAATAAGATACCATTTCAAAGTCTAAAGTGTCCCCTCAGGAAAACAGAAGACTTGCCTAACTGACAGGTCTGAGCTGCTTTCAGAGGCCGGGCTGTCCTTCTTTGGTGGGAGATGGGAGGAAAGGTGACTCAGTTAGGCCCAGCTGTGAAGGTTCTTCAGGACTGGGGCCTTACAGAAGGGGTGTTTGTCTCCTGAGGTTAAGGGAATGTTGAAATAAAAGGGCAATATGAACCTGACAGTCAAATGGGAAGCCTGGTTAGGTATGCCAGAGAATTCGATTCACAGGGGTCACCAGGCTGAGGGCCCAGAAACAGAGTCTCTCATGGGATCCGTGATGAGATGCTCTGCGAGGCGGGAACTGGGAAGTAGTGGGTTCTGATGGGTGGGGAGCACAGATGTCTGGGGCAGCTGTGGAGCCGCTGGGTTAGGTTGGGTTAGGGGGGCAGAGGTACTGGTTGAAGTTACAGGGACTGGAAGGGAGGCAGAGAACTGGAGCGGGTGAGAAACCTCAGCATGCAGAGAGCGCTGGGGATTAGGACCCAGGGTCTGGAATGGGGAGAGCAGGGCCAAACTCGAGACGCACTCAGACCACAGCACATGGGAAATCTAAGCTTAGGATTGCGTTCACTATAAATGAAAGATGAGACCTTGAGTATATCACTTAGGTGATAATTCAGGCACTGAAGCAAAGTAACTTCTGTAGTTTTTTAAAAAGGCTAAAAATTAAGACATTTGTTTTTTCTTTTTTTTAAATTGAAGTGTTGTTCATTTACAAAGTCATGTTACTTTCAAGTGTACAGCACAGTGATTCAGTTATATATATGTATATATGTGTGGGTATATATATATATATATACACACATATACACGTATATATTCTTCTTCAGATTCTCTTTCCTTATAGGTTATTACAAAGTATTGAGTATAGTTCCCCGTGCTATACAGTAGGTGCTGGTAGGTTATTTTATATACACTAGTGTGTATATGTTAATTCCAACCTCCTAATTTATCCCTCCCCTCCCCTGCCTTCCCCTTTGGTAACTGTAAGTTTCTTTCTATGTCTGTAGTCTCTTTCTGTTTTGGAAATAAGCTCATTTGTCTCTCTCTCTTTCTTTTATTTATTTAGTTTTTTGGTTTCCATGTTTAAGAGATATCATATAATCGTTATCTTTCTCTGTCTGGCTTCCTTCACTTAGTATGATGACCTTTAGGTCCATCCGTGTTGCTAAGACATTTGTTTTTGAATAGTACTGTGTGTGTATATGAGAGAGAGAGACAGGGAAGGATTGAGGTTCGAGGTATCTAGTAAACTGTCAAGGAACTCTCCTACACTCTGCTTTTATGGAGACAAAGCCTTTAAATCAAGATGATCAATATTTTAAACTCTGAAGGTTTGCTCCGACTAGACTCTGGCCAGCCTCAGTCACGTTCCGGTCAGGAAAGCTCGTTAATGATTCATCGTTAGGAGTTACGCCCTTTTTACCTCGAAACTGATTTGCTTCTAGATGAATTTCTTTAGCTGTCTTCCTCCAGTAGTGGACTGGGCAAGCTCTTGCATAGTACTGAGGGGAAACGTGTTTAAAGCCAGCTCTGGGTTGGATGGGTCCATGGGGTGTCTGTCCTCTGCCAGGAGTCTGTCCCAGCTAGCACCCTCCCTACCTCCTTTCCAGTGGTGGCTGTCAATGCCGAGCTCCGGCCTGCAGGAGCTGGTCTCTTCTCCATGGAGGGCAACGTGTCCTCACTCAGCATTTAGATCCTTGTGTGAAGATACTCACAGATGAAACGCCCCACTGCTTCTCATCTGCCTTCTGTTTTTGGAATTTCCCAGACATCTCCTGAACTGTGTGGCCAGTTCAGGATGGGGGGCTTGGAGGAGCCTGGCGATACAAACCAGAGAGGCCACCGGGCATGGAGCCTGAATGTTTAGAGACCTTATTCCCATGGATCTTCCACGTCAAGTTGGGGCTTACGGTGCTTGGCATGTGACACGGGAGAATGCGTGAGAAAAGGGCCTATGGGTTGAATGTTTTCCTTTCTTGGAAGCTACATAGTGCCATGGTTAAGGGCATAGGTTCTAGAGCCAGAGAGCCAGGGTTAGAATCCCAGCTCTATCAGCTACTAGCACTGGGACGGGTTCATTGCCGTGGAGTCCCTCAGTGACATACAAGAATCGCTCTTCTCATTTGTAAAGTCGAAGAAACAACAGTACCTATTTCATAGGGGTCTTGTGAAAATTAAATGAGCAACTATTTGTAAAGTGCTTATAACAGTGCCTGGCACTTGGTAAATATAATTGTTTGGTTAAGTTAACTGGGTTCATGTCCCTCAGGTTTAGTGAATGAAAACAACTAATGATTACCAGAGAGGATAAAACTATTCTGCTTGAATACTAGAAAGTAATATCTATAGTTACCACTTGTTGGCTGTTTAACCTGATCTAAATAGTATGCCAACCAGTTTACATAGTACTGATGAAAAAGTACCTAGCCCTAGCATGTCCCAGGCACAATTCCAAGCTACTTGACTCCTTTGTTCCTCATAAAAACACAGACAGGAGTACCTAGATGCCAGTATTATTATCATTCCTGTTGTACTGATGGGGAAACCGAGGCAGGATGTTTGACAGCCTGCTCAAGATCCCATAGCAAGGAGTGGAACACAGTTTTGAATCCAGGCAGGATGGTTTCAGAGTCTGCTTTGAACCACGATACACAGTGCCTCTCGTGGAATCCCTCCTTGATTTATCACGGCAATCTTCTGAGCACGTATTAGTATTATCCTCGTTTTGCAGAGAATGAAACTAAGGCTTAGAGAGGTTAAGAAAGTTGCCTGAGTGCACACTCAAGTAAGTGAGGGAATACTTGGATTCAAGACAATTTGCTAAAAATACAGAATCAAGATAAATCTGACAAGTCTGAGTGTGCTGAAGTTGAGGAGGACGGGGGAGGCAGAGAGGGGAGAAAGACAGTAGAACAGAATCTCTGTTACCACTGTTGCTCTGGGAAATTCAAGACGTGGAGCGTGTGCCATATGCTTAAGGACCTTCCAGAGAAGTGTATTTCTAAAAACTCATCAAGAAATAATTTCTGTTTTTAGCTACTCTTGCTGAGATAAAATTCAGTGTCTGCTTTTAATCTTGAGTAGCTATTGCAGGTCTGATTCTGTCTTCTAGGGAACTGTATTTCCTCAAAAGAAGATTTTAAAAAGCAGCAAAGATATATTCGATGTTAGAATGTTCAGTGAAAAAAGTCTGAGTGCAAAATTGTATGACAACTTCTAGGTAAAAATATTCAGCCATATGGACAAATCCCTAGAAGGGAATACAAAGGAATGAAAATACTTCTTTTGTTAAGGTGGTGAAATTCTGATTTACAAAAGTTTTTACTTCCAGTACTGCTATTATTTGATAATTAAAGAAGATAATTGAAGAAATCAACCCTTATTGTCCACACTGGCTTATGGTCAATGTCCATAGTTCAAGAACACCGCCTTGGAGTCTGAGAGTAACCTCTCATCTCTCCCTCATTTACCTACTGGGCACCTGACTACCAGGCTCATCGGCCCCCATGTGACCCTTGTACTTCTTTGACTCTACGTTTTGCAGTAGTGTCATCAGTTTGATTTGTATCACCCTCTGTTTCATTTGAAAATAGCTACTGCCTTCCATAAGCCCTTCCATAAAGGCGTCTTTGACCAACACCAGCTGGAAGTGATCTCCCCTCCTCCGAGCTCTTAGCATCTGTAATGGACATGCAACACGTGTGGCCTATGACATGTCCATCCTCCCTGTCCTTTTAATTTTATTTTATTATTTTTTTTAAATGAATTTATTTATTTTTGGCTGCATTGGGTCTTCGTTGCTGCGCGCGGGCTTTCTCTAGTTGCGGCCAGCAGGGGCTACTCTTTGTTGCGGTGTGCAGGCTTCTCATTGCAGTGGCTTCTCTTGTTGTGGAGCATGGGCTCTAGGCGCGCAGGCTTCAATAGTTGTGGTGCACGGGCTCAGTAGTTGTGGCTCATGGGTTCTAGGGCGCAGGCTCAGTAGTTGTGGCGCACGGGCTTAATTGCTCCGCGGCGTGTGGGATCTTCCCAGACCAGGGCTCGAACCCGTGTCCCCTGCATTGGCAGGTGGATTCTTAACCACTGCACCACCAGGGAAGCCCTCTCTGTCCTTTTAGATCATAAATAAACTTCTTGAGACTGTAGACTCTGCTAAACTCTTAGCAACTAGCATGATAGCTTACAAATGGCAGAGGAAATCTGGATATCATTTTGTTGATGGAGTTAACGAGTTAGGAAAAAGGAGGTGCCTTGTTCACTTTCAACTTTAAGGAATATTTCTAGTACTACATTGTGCTGTCCTCATGAAGGATAAAAAGAATCCCGAGATATAAAAATGTCAGATTTGAAAATGGTCTACCATTTCAATGAAGTCATTGTAAATTATTTCTCTTAGTAATTTTCACTTTATCCTTAGAATTATAACGTACAATTTTTGGTTTAAATGGCCCAGAGATCTGTGTGAGCAAAGGGTAAGTTTTATCATCCTGAGTAGATGTCCTTCAGGTGGGCTGAAGTCCAACGCAGCATTTCTGGTCCTTTGCCACTCCTGTGTTTGCTTTAGTCTTTTGTAGTCTCATCTTCCAGTTTTATATTTTAATAAACTTCATCAGCAGAATCTTGCCTTGTGATCTTGAAAAACAGAATAGAAATTCATGGTTTAGACGCAAGTTTTTTCCAAAGGAGTGAGATGAGATCTAGCCACTGATATTTATGCCTTGCGTGCCTGGTGGTACAAAATTGTTAGGGGACCTCAGAAAGAAAAATTAGAAACTTGACAGAATGATTTCTATTTATTTCACATGTTTTCCTCTTGTTTGCAACAGTTTGGCCAAACAGGAACTTCTCAAAAAGATGTATGCAAAACAAAGGAAAAGACGCTGGTGTCCTTTTTATTGCCACATTTGATAGTATATGTGTTTGGGCATGGGTCGGTATGCCTTTTTTAGTTTTTTTCTTTTTACAACGTCTAGACCTTTGTCTTCTTGCTTACTTCTCAGTGTAGAGATGCCTTAGACCATGCTGCCAGATTAGCCTTAGCTCCCTCTTTCAGTAAAATGACCGTTTGATTTTCAAATCACTTATCCTTTGTGAAGAATCTGTCTCAAAGGTGGGAAATCGAGATGACTTTGAGCTCTCCAATGAGGGAACCTATATGTTGGTGCCCATCGACCAGCACATCTCTTGTCTGAGATGTAATGAAACCCATTCTTTGTGTTTCACTTTAATGGGAAAATAAATGGTCCAAAGACTGTAAAATAAATGACATTGAAAGAAAAAGGCAAGGCAATTTAAAAGGAAGAAGGAAGGAATGAAGAAAGCGGTAGCTGGAGTATCTAATTGCAAATGGTTTTCTAACATTCACTGGTATGTTAACATTGCCTACCAGGCTCCATATGCACATCAAAATATTGCTGTTTTGTCTGTTTGTTTTGGCCATGCTGCACTGCGTGCGGGATCTTAGTTCCCAAATCAGGGATTGGACCCGTGCCCCCTGCAGTGGAAGCATGGGGTCTTAACCACTGGACCGCCAGGGAAGCCCTTATGCATATCAGAATATAATCTGTGTTACGTATCGGCTCCCTTATTAAATCTCTCTTTCTGATTTCAGAAGCATGCTGCTGCATGTATGGAGAGAGCAAATGTAGATGACCAGGAAATAGTTGCCTGCATGAGGTTAGCCTAACAATATATTCAACACTGTTCTCAAGATGAAAGGAGTTCGTTCATAGCTTTAACATTGGTTGACTTGTCTGTAGTTTCCAGACTTTTGCACACTAGGGGTTTCTCTAAACCCCAAGCCTTTGAGAATCTAGAGAAAAGGAAACTATATTAATGGCTGTCTGGTACAGTCAGAACTGAATGAGGAAAGGTAATCTCTAAAGAAATTTCAAAGAAACAGGAGAAAAGAATGTTAATTTCCATGTAAATGGATTCAGAAGGCTAGGCTTTTCAGGCTTCCAAGGTGGAAGAATTAATTATCAGTTTTCAAGAGCAAAATTTATTCACAGTAAGAGCTATAGCAATCAGAAGCCTTTAGGTGTAAAATTCATGAAATTAATCTTGGACTGACTAAAATTAAATAAATCACCATTCTGTTCTTTGCTGTACTGCAAACTTCCAAGTATTTGACGTTACCCTTTGGTATGTTTGTGAACAGTATTTAAAGGTTGCCTTTGGGGCTTCCCTGGTGGCGCAGTGGTTGAGAGTCCGCCTGCCGCTGCAGGGGACACGGGTTAGTGCCCTGGTCCGGGAACATCTCACATGCCGCGGAGCGGCTGGGCCCGTGAGCCATGGCCGCTGAGCCTGCGCGTCCGGAGCCTGTGCTCCGCAACGGGAGAGGCCGCAACAGTGAGAGGCCCGCTCACCGCAAAAAAAAAAAAAAAAAATGTTGAATGGGGATGAATGAATGAATGCACATTGCTAGAGAACAAAGTGGAAATTTCTCTCCTTGTATTCCTTGCAGTTGTAATACAGGATATGGGTATTCCATAAGACCCAAATGACATTTCACTCCTGAGCAGAGGTGTGAAGCAGGCAGAAGGTCTTGCTCTTCTCAAATGAGGCTTTGATTAAACCATCATTTTCTCTTTAAGGGGTAAGTGGTTCCCTGTTCCAAATTAAAGTCATAGTTTGAGGTAAGGCTACTCAGACACTTCATGTGTGAGAGGAGGCCAGGAATTTCAGAAGAGGTAGGTGAAAAAAAATGGGAAGAGGTGAGACATTGAGAAATCATCTTTGTAGGATAATGACTGAGCCAAGCTGAGCAAATTGCTGCTAACTGCTTAAACCTGGATCTCCCCCATGGCTAGACCTGTCCCAGTTACCCAACCAAGGAGGGCCAAGGTCTTACTTGGACACTGATGTCTTTCTTTTTTTCTTTCTCTTTTTTTGGCTGTGTTGGGTCTTCGTTGCTGCGCACGGGCTTTCTCTGGTTGCAGCAAGGGCAAGGCACCGGCTTTAGGTGTGCGGGCTTCAGCACTTGTGGCATGCGGGCTCAGTAGTTGTCGCTCGGGTGCAGGCTCAGTAGTTGTGGCGGACGGGCTTAGTTGCTGCGCGGCATGTGGGATCTTCCCGGAGCAGGGCTCGAACCTGTGTCCCCTGCATTGGCGGGTGGATTCTTAACTGCTTTGCCACCAGGGAAGCCCTGCTGTCTTCTTCTGATTTGTTTCTATGGCTTGTGGAGACAAGCTAACTCTCCTAGCACACAGTTATAGCTCTTTCTCTGCTGTCTACTCCATCTCTTTGCTCCATAATCTGAGGTTGAATTTCAAGAGTGTTGTCTGAGAGAAAATCCTAAAAATATTTTGAAATCTCATGAAACTTGCCTACAGCAGCTTAATACAGGGCAGCTTCTCCCACCTCTTTGAGGCAGTGGAGTATTAAGATATATTGGTGAGTGGGATATTGTAAAAGTGGTCCTTAACAAACAAAGGCTTTGCCTGTCTCAGGGTGGACTTTCTTGGGCATGGTTTGAGGGTCTGGGCTTTGATATAAATTCAGATCTGATGACTACACAATCGATATTAAATTTTATAAAATCATTCACAAGGGAAAAGCTCAGATTCCAAAAATATCTTTATAAGACATTCAGCTAGGGAAAATGAAAAACGTATTTTGTCTCATTGTCAAGGTTTAGGGAGGAAAACCCACAGGTAGTCATTACGATGTGTCCCCAAAATAGGAAAACAAAAGTTCATCTCTAGGATTATTTGTTTAGCTCAAGAAAGTTTATACAGCTTGTGGGAAATCATCTCCTAGGAGGTTGTTCTCTTATGTTTGTTTTGCCTGATTTTTTCTCCAGAAGAATAACTTCAGTGTCCCTACCATCAGCTACTTTTTTTTTTCCTCCTAATATATATATATTTTAACATCTTTATTGGAGTATAATTGCTTTACATTGTTGTGATAGTTGCTGCTGTATAACAAAGTGAATCAGCTATACGTATACATATGTCCCCATATCCCCTCCCTCTTGCATCTCCCTCCCTATCCCACCCTTCTAGGTGGTCACAAAGCACCGAGCTGATCTCCCTGTGCTATGCGGCTGCTTCCCACTAGCTATCGATTTTACATTTGGTAGTGTATGTATGTCCGTGCCACTCTCACTTTGTCCCAGCTTACCCTTCCCACTCCCCGTGTCCTCAAGTCCATTTTCTATGTCTGCGTCTTTATTCCTGTCCTGCCCCTAGGTTCTTCAGAACCATTTTTTTTTTTTTTTTAGATTCCACATATATGTGTTAGCATATGCTATTTTTTTTTCCATTTCTGATTTACTTCACTCTGTATGACAGACTCTAGGTCCATCCACCTCACTACAAATAACTCAGTTACAGTTCTTTTTATGGCTGAGTAATACTCCATTGTATATATATGTGCCACATCTTCTTTATGCATTCATCTGTTGATGGACACTTAGGTTGCTTCCATCTCCTGGCTATTGTACATAGTGCTGCAATGAACAATGTGGTACGTGACTCTTTCTGAATTATGGTTTTCTCAGGGTATATGCCCCGTAGTGGGATTGCTGGGTCGTATGGTAGTTCTATTTTTAGTTTTTAAGGAACCTTCATACTGTTTTCCATAGTGGCTGTATCAATTCACATTCCCACCAACAGTGCAAGAGGGTTCCCTTTTCTCCACAGCCTCTCCACATCAGCTACTTTTTGATACATAGGCTCACTGTTGAACCTGGCACCATATCATTTTTCTTGTTTTAGGGAAATGGGTTCAGATGATAGCAATGCCAGGCACCCAAGTAAACACAAGGGCCAAGATGCTTTCTAAAGAAAGATTAAAAGAAAAGAAAGAGGGTAAGATGAAGATAGAGATCATTCTGTTCCCTTTTGCCTGGTCTTTGATTTACAGTGTAGAGAGTGTTGGGTTTTGTAAAGAATATTGGCAAAAGGAAAAAAATTGAGTTCTTTAAGGAGTCTAAAGCTGAGCTTCAGCTCATGTTTCTGATCTTTATCAGAACCTCATTGGACTATGAATCCTATACCCATCAGCACTCTTTAGGAATCTTAGATTCTTGAAAATACGAGAACCTTGTGTTCTCCATGTGTCTAAATAAACATTGAAAGCTTGCTTCTTGAGGGCATCTAGCAGGGATATGCAGCTGCTCATACAAGCCTGACTTAATGGTCCTCTTCCACCTGGGCACACTGTGCTCTGTCCCCAGAAGAATGGACCCCACCAGTGATACAGTCCTCTCCAGCCACTTCGATCAACCTTTACCATCCCTGGAGCTCTCAGTGTTTCAGCCAAGGAGTGAAGCAAAGGATTAAGACAGTTTCCTAGATAATCTGAGAATTTATCTCTTTTTCCTTTTCTCTTGTTATATGGCCTCATACTTACTTCACTCAGATAGGCTTAGTATCTTTTACTTCATGAGAATAACAACTGTGAAAAGGGCTTTTCTAGACCTAGGTCTAGCCCTTGCTCTGTCAAATATTTCCTTGTTGTGTGACCTTGGAAAAGCCTCTGTCTCTCAGTTCCTCTGTGTCCTCAGTATAATGAAGTAGGGGTGACTATTATGTTGCCCTTACACTACTGTTGTGGAGATTCAATGTGATATACAAAAAGGAAAATCTGTACAAATGAGTTGTCAATTTTCTGTAAAATGCATACTTCTTTTTAATTCAGGGAAGCCAACCCTAGCCTCAGCATCAGCAAATATACCCTTAAAACAAATGGACATTCTTGGAAATTGTGTAAAATTTATAGATGTATAGATTATTGTTTCCCATGAGAATTTACTGTTGGGTCCAAAATTTAAAGGTCAGTGAATACGTTTGAGTCATTATAGTTGGATATCTTTTCCACTTTGAGTACACTGGATTTAGCAAACACTGCATGAAGATAAAGTAGTTGGGCAAATTATGGGTGATTTGAAATAAGTTATTTCACGTTAACTTGAAAACAAAAGGAAAGAGAGATGTGGCCAAGATAACAGAGTAGGCAGACTCTGAGCTCACTTCCTCCCATGGGTACACCAAATTTATAACACTTTAAAGAGTAGCTTTTTATGAGAATGCACTGAAGACTAGCAGAAAAGATTTTCCACAACCAAAGATGTAAACAAGAAACCACAGTGAGATGGGTAGGTGGGTCAGAAACACGGGATAGTCAAGATACTCCCTGCCAGGTAGGGGAACCACAAACAGGAGGATAATCACAATAGCAGAGGTTCTTCCCAAGGAGCGAGGGGTTTGAGCCCCACATCAGGCTCCCCATCTTGGAGGTCCTGCACCAGAAAGATGAGCCCCCAGAAAATTTGGCTTTGAAAGCCAACAGGACTTGCTTATGGGAGGAGAGCATGATGGCTATAGGAAATGGAGACTCCACTCTTAAAGGGCACACATAAAGTCTCACATGCTCTGAGTCCCAACCCAGAGGTAGTAATTGTAAAGGACCTGGGTAAGACACACTGGTGATCTCAGAGGGCCTCCCAGAGGGGTAGGGGGCAACTGGGACCCGCCCCCTCCCCCCCCCCGGGGACATAGAAACTGGCAGCAGCCATTTTGGAGATCTCTTTCTACCAGTCTACCATGAAGACACTTGTGTTGGCAAGTATCATTTTGGAGTTCTCCCTCTAAGCTATTAGCACTGGGACCTAGCCCTGCCCACCAGTGGGTGGGCACTAGCCCTGGTCCTCCCCTCTGCTGGGTCCTGCAGCCAGCTGCCCTCAGACCTGGCCCCTCCCATCTGCAGGCTGGCACCAGCACTGAGCCCCACTCAGGCCACACAGACAGCTATACCAGGACGTGGCTCCAACTACCAAAGGGTTGACACCAGCCCCAGTGGCCCCTAGGCCACTCAGCTAGTCAGACTGGAAGCCAGCCCTGCCCACAGGAGCCACAGCAGCTATTACACAAGAAAAGGCCTGGCAGTCAGTTGGGCTGGGGGCCAGCCCCACCTGTATGCCCACAATAGTTGGGCTCCCTACAACATACACAAAACAAAAAAGATGTAAAATATGTCAAAAACACTAAACATAGCAGGGGGAATAAAATGCAAGGTTGTTAGAACGTGTTTGAACTTAAGAGATCATCAACTTAATCACGTATATATAATCTACATATATGTATGTATATATAGATTGCTATGTATGAAACTTGTGGTAACCACAAACCAAAAGTCTATGATAGATACACACACACAAAAGAGGAATCAAAACATATAAAGATAGTCATCAAATCACAAGGGAAGAGAGCAAAAAAAGAGGAAAGAACTACAAAACAACTAGAAAGCAATTAACGAAATGCAATAAGTATTATAGATATGTGTCAATACTTAGTTTAAATGTAAATGGGCTAAACGCTTCCAATCAAAAGACAGAGTGACTGAATGGATACAAAAACAAGATCCATACATATGCTGACTACAAGAGACTCACTTCAGATCTCAGGACACACAAAGACAAAGTGACAGAATGGAAAAAGATATTCCATGCAAATGGAAATGAAAAGAAAGATCGGACAACAACACTTTTATTAGACAAGATAGACTTTAAAACAAACACTTAACAAGAGACAATGAAGGACATTACATAATGATAAAGTGATTATCCAGGAAGAAGACATAACAATTGTAAATATATACGCACCCAACGTAGGAGCACCTAAATTCATATGCAAATTATTAACAAGCATAAAAGAAAATATTGACAGTAATGCAATAATTGTAGGGGACTTTCACATTCCACTTACATCAATGGATAGATCATCCAGACAGAAAATCAATAAAGAAACACTGGCCTTAAACAATACATTAGATCAGATGGAGCAGATGGATGGATAGTCTTTGGAGATAGATCATAGGCTAGGTCACAAAACAATCTCAATAAATTTAAGAAGATTGAAATCATACCAAGCATCTTTTCTGACCACAGTGGTATCAGACTAGAAATCAACTACAAGATAAAAACCTACAAAATGCACAAACATATGGAGGGTAAACAATATGCAACTAAACAACCAATCAGTTGTTGAAGAAATCAAAGAGGAAATAAAAGAAATACCTAGAGATAAAAGTTTTCTGGAGAAAACAGAAACACAATGACCCAAAATCCATTGATTTTGGTATGCTGCAAAAGCAGTTTTAAGAGGGAAGTTTATAGTGATACAAGTCTATCTCAGGAAACAAGAAAAACCTCAAACATCCTAACATTACACCTAAGGGAGCTAGAACAAGAAGAATGAAACCCCAAATTAGTAGAAGGAAAGAAACAAAGATTTGAGCAGAAATAAACAATACAGAGACTGAAGAAAGATAGGAAAGATCAATAAAACTAAGAGCTGGTTCTTTGAAAAGATAAACAATATTGATCAACCTTTAGCCAAATTCATCAGGAAAACAAAGAATGCCTAAATCAATAAAATCAGAAATGAAAAAGAAGTTACAACAGACACCACAGAAATACGAAGGATCATAAGAGACTACTACAAGCAACTAACCACCATTAAAATGGACAACCTAGGAGAAATGCACAAATTCATAGAAACATGTAAGTTCCCAAGACTGAATGAGGAAGAAATAGAAAATATGAACAATTATCAGTAATGAAATTGAATCAGTAACAAGAAACTCCCAACAAAGAAAAGTCCAGGACCAGGATAAAAAATGCAGAAAAAGCATTTGACAAAATTCAACACCCATTATGATAAAAATTCTCATCAAAATTGGTATGGAAGGAACATATCTGAACATAATAAAGGCCACTAATGACAAACCCACAGCTAATATCATAGGTGAAAAGCTGAAAGCTATAGGTGAGAAGCTGAAAGTTTTTCCTTTAAAAGCAGAAACTAGACAAGGATGCCCGTTCTTGCCAGTTCTATTTAACATCATATCATAAGTCCCAGCCACAGGAATCAGACAGCAAAAAGAAATCAAAGGAATTCAAATTGGAAAGGAAAAAGTAAAACTGTCACTGTTTGCAGATGACATGACACAATACATAGAAAATCCTAAAGATGCCACCAAAAAAACTATTAGAACTCATCAATCAATACAGTAAAGTTGCAGGATAGAAAATTAATTTACAGAAATATGTTGCATTTCTATACACCAACAGCAAACTATCAGAAATTAAGAAAACAATCCCACTTAAAATTTCATCAAAAACAATAAAATACCTAGAAATAAAACTAAAGATGTGAGAATATCCTGTGCCCATGGATTGGAAAAATTGATATTGTTAAAATGTCCATAATACCCAAGGCAATCTTCAGATTCAGTGCAATCCGTATCAAAATTTCAATGGTATTTTTCACAGAAATGGAACAAACATAAAATTCATATGGAACTACAAAAAAACTTGAATACGCAAAGCAATCTTGAGAAAGAAGAACAAAGCTGGAGGCATAACAAACCATGATTTCAAAGTATATTACAAAGCTACAGTAATCAAAACAGTATGGTACTAGCACAAAAACAGACATAGATCAATGGAACAGAATAGAGTCTAGAAATGAACCCACATTTATATGGTCAATTAGTCTATGACCAAGGAGGCAAGAATATACAATGGGGAAAAGACAGCCTCTTCAATAAATGGCATTGGGAACACTGGAGAGCTACAGGCAAAAGAATCAAACTGGACAACTTTCCCACACCGTGCACAAAAATAAACTCAAAATGAATTAAAGACTTAAATGTAAGACCTGAAACCATGAAACTCTTAGAAGAAAACATAGGCAGTATGCTCTTTGACATTGGTCTTAATGATTTTTTTTGGATATATCTCCTCAGGCAAGGGAAACAAAAGCAGAAATAAACAAATGAGACCACATCAAACTAAAAAGAATTTTCACAGTGAGGGAAACTATGAACAAAATGAAAAAACAGCCTACTGAATGGGAGAAGTTATTTGAAAATGATATATCCGTTAAGGGGTTAATATCCAAAATATATAAAGAAGTCATACAACTTATAGAAGAAAAACTCAATCTGATTAAAAAATGAGCAGAGAACTTGAATAGATATATTCCTAAAGAAGACATACAGATGGTCAACATGAAATGATGCTCAGTATCATTAATAAGCAGGCAAATGCAAATCAAAACCACAGTGAAATAACTAATATCTCATACCTGTCAGAATGGGTATTATCAAGAAGACAGCAAGTAGCAAGTATTGGCAAGTGCACTGTCAGTGAGAATGTAAATTGTTATAGCCATTAAGGAAAAGAATATGGAGGTTCCTCAAAAAATTAAAAATAGAACTACCACAAGATTTAGAAATTCCACTTTTGGATATTTTTCTGAAGAAAACAAAAACACTAATTTGAAAAGATTTTTGCCTACTAATAATCACTGCAGCATTTTTTTACATTAGTCAAGATACAGAAATAACCCAAGTGTCCACCAATGGATGAATGTATAAAGAAATTGTTTTATACATATATAAAATGGAGTATTATCCATAAAAGAATGAAATCTTGCTCTTTGTGACAACATGTATGGCCCTAGAGGGTATTATGTTAAGTGAAACAGGTTAGACAGAGAAGGACAAATGCTGTTTGATTTCACTTCTGTGGGGAATCTAAAACACAAAACAAATGAACAAGCATAAGACAGAAACAGACTCATAGATAAAGAGAACAAACTGTTGGTTGCCAGAGGAAAGGGGTATGGGAGGATGAGGGAAATAGGTGAGGGAGATTAAGAGGTACAACCTTACAGTTATAAAATAAGTAAGTCATAGGAATGTATGTACAACATGGGGAATAGTGTCAATAATACTGTAATAACATTGTATGGTGACAGATTGTAACTAGACTTGAGTGGTGATCATTTTGCAATGAATAAAGATAGAGAATCACTATTTTGTACATTTGAAACTAATATAATATTTTAAGTCAATTATATTTCAATTAAAAAATAAATAAAAACAAAGGAAGCATAGCACGTAGAAAATAAAGGAGAAACAGTCTCAGCGACAGTATGCAATAAAACCAAACATAAACTACTTTAAACTTGAGGACCACTGGAGAGGAGATTTGCTCCACTTTTTTCATTCTCAGTGTCTCTACCAATCCGAGTTTGTCTTATTTTATACAAAAGAATTTAACCTTTAACTTTAGTCTCTGGATTCTGAGTTCTGAGGCCCTTAAATTCATTCTTCTGACTCACTTCTCTATTACTGTAAAGTTTCTCTTATCCAATAGATAAGAAAATTGTTGTTCTGGTTATTATAATATCCTAGGCAAGAGTTACCTTGTTTGACATTCAAAAAATAAGAATATAATAAAATGCATGTAAAGTAGGCATTGTTTACCTAATTATATTTAATTTCTTACTAGGCCTCAGTTTATTAGGATGAGAAACAGTGTCAACGAAAACCTGTGTTTTCCAGTTGAATTCTGCATAACAGAATGTATTTATGATTTGAATAGTAATAAAATTTTATGAAATTGGATTGTGTCTGGGATTACAAAAATTCATAAGTATAGAATAGTTAAATTTAAATGTAATTTTATTGCATTTAAGTTCAGTTAATCTCAGGTTAAATCATACTTTCCAAATTAGTAGAGGATAAATTAATGGCACTGATGCTACCAAGTAAATTGAATGCTTTTGAATTCGTGTATCTCAGAACATTAGTATTTATTTTTCTCCCAGCCACCAAGAAGGACATAAGACAGTAGAAACAATCATTTCTTTTGAGTGACCCCAGTCACATTACATTATTATAGAAATGCCCAGTATCCTCTGGAAAACATTAGGAGAATCATCCCAGTATTGCTTAGTGCTCCACTTTCTAGCTTCCTTAATTGCATTGTGTCAAGATACTGGGACATAAATAAGATAACTGTCTGGCTTCACCAAATAGTGTGAGGCAATTTTTGCTTAGACTGAGAAAGGTAGAAAACACTTTCCACGGCAGCTTCAGGGTTGTTAATTAAAACACAGGGCAAATTAGAGTGAAAAATTAAAGCTGTGTTTACTAGTTGGGGACTGACGTGAGGCTTCTCCCAAGAATTTGAAAATAAGACTGTAGGCTCTAGTTTCATTTCACATTTAAAGATTAGAACAGAAACCCCCCATATTAACCATTTCAACAGAAACTGAAGGGGATCTGCAGAGCAATTTGAAAACTGGCTTTTAATGAATACCTTAATTACCTATCTTAGTTTTGAATTCTTGCTACCAAATGTTGTTTTCTGATTATGAACTGGACCCCTGATTAGGTCTGTCTAAAAGCATCAGTTGGGCTAGTTGTGTAGAATTAGGTCTCTAAGACCATTGTTTATTTTTGCGAATTAATGAAATGACGTCAGACTCTTACACATCAGTTTCATGAGTTTGGTTAACGGGAGCCCCACTTACAGGTGGACTTGCCGTCAGTGTGTGGGAAATATCTGCAGCATACATCTGGCCTCTGGACTGTGGTAAATTCACCAAGTTCATGAACACCATGCAGTGAAGCCTGCACTCTTAGCTTGCCATCAACCAGAGATCTTGGCAGCATAGGCATTCACCGAGGACTCTCAAAAATAATAAATTAGGACTTCCCTGGTGGCACAGTGGTTGAGAGTCCGCCTGCCGATGCAGGGGACGCGGGTTCGTGCCCCGGTCCGGGAGGATCCCACATGCCGCGGAGCGGCTGGGCCCGTGAGCCATGGCCGCTGAGCCTGTGCTCCGCGACGGGAGAGGCCACAACAGTGAGGGGCCCGCGTACCGCAAAAAAAAAAAAAAAAAAAAATTAACATTGGATCAGATCAAGTTTTTCTTGCCCCCAAACAATGATGATGTTAATAATGATCCGTGTGTTTTTTTTTTTTTTTTTTTACCCCCTTCACCCCTTTGGAAATGCTGATTCTCCTCACCTCATGACACAGACCTTTTTCTCGACACCAAAATTTTCCCTTGACCACATTCCTCCAAAACCATTTTGTTAAATTTTGGCTGAACTGGACTTTGTAGTGAGCTCTGTTGGCATTCTATTTCAGCATGGGGTAGAATGTATAATTTATGTTTCTGTTAAAAAATAACTTTTTTTTTTCTTCAATAAGTAAAGCATTTTCAAAATTTGGAAAACAAAGGAAAACGAAAAGAAAATACAGAGTCCCTCTAATACGGCCACCCGTAGGTACTCTGTGCTTTTTAAAACACCTGCTTGTTCCTTGTGCCTGGTATTACATTTGATGGCTCCTATCAGTATGCTTTGTCATTCCATGGGAGACATGATGATGACCTTAGGTAGGGAGATGGTATTTTAGGAGTAGCCATTAAGGGTGCTAGTTGCTCAGTTATTAAACCACCAGAATAAACAGCCAAAGAACCATGCAGAGTCAGGTTCTGGGGGAATGATCATTCCCACATAAGGGGTAGGGAAGTGAAGATTTCAGATGAATACATGTTGTTTCTAATTGTCACCTACAAATTTGATAGGTGGCACTTACCATCTGTCTCTACAAGGATTAAATTATGAGCTGTTGCAGCTGCTGACCTTCAACACCCCCTGAAAGGAGCTCAGAGTGGAGATCAGAAGTGAGGCACTCTGTGCTCTGGCAAAAACTGGCAGAACAGGTCTTCAGACAGATATTTTCAGGAGACGATTTTATGAGCCCAATTCTTGCATCTCATATCTAAATAAGCACTAAAATCCTCCAGGGTGACGTCTTCTCCTCGTGACTAGCAGTAACCTTCACGAGACTAGCAGAAACCTTCTGCAAAAAATATGTGCTTGATTGCATGTATTCCCCCTTCACCAAAATCGCATATATAATCATATATACTGACCTTCCCTCCTACCTCTGTGGAGCAGTTTCTCAGAGCAATCTGAATTGCTGTCTCCCAGGCTATAGTCCTCATTTTGCCCCAAATAAAACTTAACTCATAACTCTCACGTTGTGCCTTTTTTTTTTTAGTCGATATAATCATCCTGTAGAAGCTGGTAGGTTTCAGCCTCTACTAATCAAGTGGATTGAGAGAAAATTCCACTGAATCTATTAAGGTAGCTGATGTGATTTGAGCGAATTTTCTCTCTGTGAATGTCAGTCTCTCTTAATTAATAAGCAGGTCACAGCTCAAGGGTCACTTTCCTGAAGCAGTCTAATGCCTTTTCCCACTGTATTTCTCTTTTAGGGTTAAATGTTCATTTTTGACTTTAAAATCTCTGGTTTTGTTTATGTGATTTAAGATCTTCAGAGACTCGTAGAGAATTCATTAGTGTCCCTTCTCTGGGTAATGCCCTCAACACATTTACATAACTGAACAGCTTCCTCGTAAAGAAACATACCTTTAGGGGGGCCACGTTTTCTGAATCTCAAGACATGTGCTTTAACAAGGAAGATAGGACAGAATGTGAAATGGAACTGTCTTAGGACACTTAGGAGACGAGGAAGCTGTAAATACAGCCACCGAGACCCTGTTCTGGAGAAGTGTTCTCAAGGGCTCTTCTGGTTTGCAAAAGTCTTAATCAGTTATTAACTAACACTTCAGCAGGCATTCACCAGTTTTTTCCAGTGTTTGAATAGAAAATTGGAAAATGTGCATTTATGCTTTAGGGTTCCAGGTATATTTTTGTAATTGAAGTTGATTTACAATATTGTGTTAGTGTCAGGTGTACAGCAAAGTGATTCGGCTATACATATGTAGATGTATATTCTTTTTTTCAATGCTTTTCCATTATAGTTTATTACAAGATATTGAATATAGTTCCTTGTGCTATACAGTAAATCGTTGTTGTTTATCTATTTTATATATGGTAGTGTGGGGTTCCAGGTATTTTTAAATTAAAAAAAAATTAAGAGGTTTCAGGGAAGGAGTTTTGATGCCAGGTAGAAGAGCTATGGTAGGGGAGGGGACTTATTTCTAAGTTTTCTCTGAAAGGATGTTTCTAGGGACCCTTTGCTCTCAAAATGTTAACAGTAGATTGTGGTGCAGACACAATAGTTCTTTGTCACAGAAATGTGTTAATACTTCAGAGAGGAAGGGCCATGCAAACCTTGGTAAATCAGTAAGTCCCCTAGTTCAATTGTTTTTTTCAAGTAATCAAAATGTTTGTTATTATAGGAAATGAATGGAGAACAGGAAATTACAACTAAAATGTCTGTTTCAGTTTAATTCTCTGCCACGGAATAGACATATTCTTAGCTCAGATTCAGTTTTTCTATTAATATCTATAAGAGTGGTCAGGTTACTTAAATCCTCTGAGCCTTGGATTCTTCATCTGTAAAATGGAGATAATAAATTCTGCTGTAGTATTTAAGGATTAATGAGAGACATAGATAAAGTAGCCAGGAGAGTTCGGGTCAGTTCCCTTGCTTTTCTGTCCCCAAACATTTTCTGCATCAGAGATGAGTGCTGTTGCCTATTTTAAAAGAGCTTTATAATTCCACAGAGGGAGCTGTTGCCTCTCAAAGATGGATAAATATCATGTGATGCACTGTGTATAGCCTATGAAAGTATGCCTGCAAAGGATTTCAGTTTTTTTAGTCGAAAAATCATTTAAAATTTAAGTACTGTTTATTACCTCTAAATTAGGAACTTAAAATCAGGAAGAGTTATTGAATTACTTTAAACATTTAAAAAATTATCTTCATTTTAGTTTTAATTCTGATCTTAAACTTTTAGGAAGATCATGTGGAAAAGGCAAAGGTTAAAACAAAAAAAACCCTCCTGGGCTTCTCTGGTGGCACAGTGGTTGAGAGTCTGCCTGCTAATGCAGGGGACACGGGTTCGAGCCCTGGTCTGGGAGGATCCCACGTGCTGCGGAGCACCTGGGCCCGTGAGCCACAACTACTGAGCCTGCGCGTCTGGAGCCTGTGCTCTGCAACAAGAGAGGCTGCGATAGTGAGAGGCCCACGCGCCGCGATGAAGAGTGGCCCCCGCTTGCCACAACTAGAGAAAGCCCTCGCACAGAAACGAAGACCCAACACAGCAAAAATAAATAAATTACTTAATAAACTACCCCCAACATCTTCTTTAAAAAAAAACAAAACAAAAGCAAAAAACCCCTCCTGCATTATGCTAAGTGAAATAGCTCAGACAGAGAAAGATAAATACTGTATGCTATCACTTACATGTGGAATCTAAAAAATACAACAAACTGGTGACTATAACATAAAAGAAGCAGGCTTACAGATACAGAGAATGGACTAGTGGTCAGCACTGGAGGTGGGTCAGGGCAATATAGGGGTTGGGGAGTGGTGGGTACAAACTATTGGGTGTAAGACAGGCTCAAGGTTGTATTATACAACATAGGAATATAGCTAATATTTTGTGATAACTGTAAATGGAAAGTAACCTTTAAAAATTGTATATAAAAAAATACCTCTCATTTTCTCACACTCCCTCCCAAGAATGAACAAGGCTTTCCATCCTCTGACAAATCAGGTCTCAACTCCTCCTGGCAGTTAAGCTTCTTAGAAAACTGACCTCAACTTACTTGTGTCAAACTTTCTATCCTTTCCTAATTCAAATTGGCTGCTTGAGTCAGGTTGGTTTTTCCATTAGTTCGGCCTACAAGCTATGTCTGTTTATATCTTTTTTTCGGTTTATGCTTACCTACACTATGTATATCCTTACTTCTCTTCACCTATTCAAGATGTTCTCAACTTAAAAAAACCCTGCGTGTGAGCAGACGATGATGTTTATTTGGGGATAGAGTTTCAAAACTTTTCTCTCCTCTTCCCTCCCTATGCATTGCTCTCCTCTCCTCCCTTCCTTCTCTTTTTCTAGGTGTATATGTCCTTAAAAATAGCATCATTGTTTACACACAGTTATTGGTCAAAGTCTTCATTCTTTAAAAACCTCACTTTGGAGAAATGTAAGAAAGAGGCATCTTTCCCCTGATTTCCACCTATGGGATGGGGATCTAAGAGTAAGGGAGAGAAGATGGGATAGAGGGAGGAGATCCAGAAGATCATAGTGGTTAAAATAATGAGTTTTGGCATGAGATAGTCCTGGGCTGGAATCCTGGCCTTCGTTGTCTCATCCGTAAAATGGGTTTAATATAGCACAGTGTAGGTAAGATGTCTAACTCAGTGTCTAGCACAGTTCAGGAGCTCTGTAAAGGCCATGTGCTGTTGCTGTTACCATTATTAATACAGAAGAGCCAAAAGCAAGGGATGCATTTCAACTTTATAGAACAGATGAGCTGTCAACAGTGTAGAGATGCATTGACGGTGTATTGGTTTCCTATTGCCACTATAATAGCTGACTACATATTTGGTGGCTTCAAATGTCATACGGTTCTGGAGATTAGAAATTTGAAATGAGTGTCATGAGGCTAAAATCAAGGCGTTGGCAGGGTTCTTTCCCAGAGGCTCTAGGGGAAAATCTATTCCCTGTCTCTTCCAGCTTTTAGAGGCATTCCTTGGTTTGTGGCCGCACCACTGCAATCTGTTACAGTTGTCACGTGGTTTTCTCCACCCTCTGATCTTCCTGAGTCCCTCTTATAAGGACCCTTGTAATTGCATTGGGTCCACCTGAATAGGATAATCTCCCCATCACATATTCTTAATTTAATCATATCTGCAAAGTTCCTCTTGCCGTGTATAGTAACATTCACTGGTTCCGGGAATTAAGCTGTGGACATCTTGTGTGTGTGTATGTGGGGTAGGGGATTATTCAGCCTACCTCAGACAGACTGAGCACTTAGGTGCAAAGAAGCGACAGAGGGCAGGGGGTAACTTGCCCTTTAAACAGAAGAGCAGCAAGTGTTTATAGAAAATTAGTTAATCAGCTTTGATAGCAGAGCAGACTCCTACTCCAACAGGTCTGTTTGCTCTTTATAAGTGGAAGTTAACGTAATAAGTAGTTTTCTATTTTTGTATGAAAAGTTTTATTCATGATGGGTGATATTGGTTTTCTCTGAGGACTTTCATTGTTGCTTTTCTACAACTTGAAAATGTACCATGGTTCTCTTAATGGTCCCTGCCTTAGATTCAGGTATTGTGTTCTCTGGGGGAAGAGGGCTGTCTTTTTTGAACACCGAATAAAGCTGCCACATTATCTATATTATCTCCTTTAATCTGCTCTATAGTTATTTGAGGTAGGCATTATTACTCCCATTTTTCTGATGAGGAAACCAAAGTTTAGAAGCCTTAAGTAATTTGCTTACAGTATCAAAGCGAGTAAATCACAGTTTATCATTTGAAGCCAGAGCTCAGCTTTCTCTCCTTTAATGTGTTGCCTTCATAGAGTGAATGACTCAATTCATTTGATGCAGATCAAGTTGCTACATTATTAAGAGCAGGGCTAGGATCTAGGTGTCTTTGTCCCATGCCCTGTATGGGACTCTTCTCTAAATCATTTTGGTAAGTGCTACAAATTCAGAATTTTGTTATATTTACTGCAGTCCTCTCTAGTCGTCATACTTCATTTTATTGTTTTTAATTGTAAAAATTACCTGTGCTGCTTGAGGGCAGAGTCTGGTCTTATGTTGTCTGTCCCTTGTACCCTTTTCACAAATGTAGCATCGTGTTACCATATTAAACGTAAGAAATAAATGCAGAAATGAACAGAATAGAAAGATTTTAATTCCAGGCCTTATGTAATTTTAATTTTCAGAATTGAACCAAAATCTGCTCATCCAGCTCTCAAGTTATATTCTCCTTATAATGAACACCTTTCCAAAATCTTTCATCTATTTATAGGAGAAAGGAAAGAGTTCATTTTCCATGACAACTTCTCTATTTTTAATCCACCAGCAATTTCATTGTCTTTCTTGTCTGCAGTTCAGTGAACTTCAGTTGGGGGAAAAAGGGATAAATAAATCAGCAAGGTAATTGAAGTACATTTATGGACTCCTTTATTTTAGGTGATTTGTCCAGGAATCAAGCAAATGAATACCTTTAAGGACTTGATAAGCATTGACACAAACCACCATTGCAGATGCTCTCTGAATGCAGCAATTAAATTTGTAGCCATGAAAGGGGACCCTTGATCTTCTTTAATTACCCAACATAAGTGCTCTGGAGAGAAATAACATGAAAGTAGCCTGTGAACAAACATAATGTGTGAGGAAGTGAAGATACCAGTTATATCCCCACCAATCTGTAGATGAGCAGGCATTGTCTAGCTCAGTAGACAGCAAGCACTGTTTTGGGATAGCAGTTTTCCTCAGGAAAACAGCAGAACCTGAAGAATGACCTAAGTTTCACAGCCAAATAAAAGAGTTACTTCTTAAATGAAATCAAATATTTAAAAATAAATGTACCCTGCATCAGTGTTTAATACTTTTAATGTAATTCTTCCATTTCATGCCTTGTCTTTTTTTTTTCTTTTTAAACAGATGAGGGAAGGAAAAACTGGGCTCACTTTTGTCTCTCCTTGTGATTTTTGAAGTTGGTACAAAAGTAGAGAACTTTATGCACAGGGACAGATTTTCAAGCCTGAGTTTATTTCAGAGAGAATAATCTGGGTAGTTGTTGTTACAGATAAATCCCATTCTTATTTGCAAAACTGCATACATCTAGATGAGGAAAATAACTGCTGTCAATCCAAATCAAGAGTTAACTTCTCTCCTCCACAATCCATATTGGTTTAACAACATTTATTATCATTCAGTGGTCTTCTATGACCGAGTGTGAATGAAAACCTCTGGAATTCATAGTGTGGAAGTGATTGATGAACTTAATACACAACTACCTATGTGAAACAGCAGAGCTGTAGTGAAAGGGAGATTATCTTTCATTTCCAGTGTAATGACTTGAAAATAGGCAATGTGGTTATTGAACAACATGCTCTTCAAGTTCAAAGCTCAGCTGTGGTTAAAAGACTCAGAGAACATAGTTTTTATTTCTTGGTGCTGTCAGGTCCAGCATATTCTGTAAAGAGTAGGTGCTCAAAAGATAGTCATTGCAATGAACTGAATTTTTATAATAGTCTAGCTCTTTTCCTAGGTCCCCTTTTTCTCTGAGATTATTTGTGTGCTACCGATGGGGTTATGCCACAAGACAGGCCAGGGACCATTCTCAGCTATGGTTGTGAGGGATTTCAGGAATTCTAAATGCAGTTGCACATTAATCCCAAGACGGTTCTGCTCTAACATCATGCATTGGTTTTTCTTGCTGAGCTCTTACGTTCATTGTGATCAAGCCCTTTTTTCTCATAGGAATTTTAGGATCCTGTCTTCTTATTTTTCTAAGAGTTGACTTTTTTCTCTGGCCCTGATGACTTTGGTGGCTATAATCCTTCCCTGTTTCTTTCAAGCGCTCAGCTTCACTGAGTTTTCTTACTGAACCCTTGTCCATGGTCTGTGTTTCTGCAGTCTACAGGTGGACATCCTCATCATAAAGTATCCCTGCTTGATGACATGATACTATACATAGAAAACCCTAAAGATGCCACCAGAAAACTACTAGAGCTCATCAATGAATTTGGTAAAGGTGCAGGAACAAAATTAATTCACAGAACTCTAATGACAAGCTATACACTAACAACGAACTATCAGAAAGAGAAATTAAGGAAACAATCCCATGTACCATTGCATCAAAAAGATTAAAATACCTAGGAATAAACACACGTAAGGAGATAAAAGACCTGTCCGAAACTATAAGACACTGATGAAAGAAATTAAAATGACACAAACAGATGGAAATATATACTGTGCTCATGGACTGGAAGAATTAATATTGCTGAAATGACCATGCTACCCTAGGCAATCTATAGGTTCAGTGAAATCCCTATCAAAATACTAATGGCATTTTTCACAGAACTAGAACAAATAATTTAAAAATTTGTATGGAAACACAAAAGACCCTGAATAGCCAAAACAATCCTGAGAAAGAAGAATGGAGTTGTGAGGAATCATGCGCCTTAATTTCAGACTATACTAAAAAGCTATAGTAATCAAAACAGTATGGGACTGGCACAAAAACAAACACATAAATCAGTGGAACAGACTAGAGAGCCTAGAAATAAACTCATGCACTTATGGTCAATTAATCTATGACGAAGGAGGCAAGAATGTACAATGGAGAAAAGACAGTCTTTTCAATAAGTGGTGCTGGGAAAATTGGACAGCTACAAGTTAAAGAATTAAATTAGAACATTCGCCAACACCATATACAACAATAAACTCAAAATGGATTAAAGACCTAAATGTAAGACCAGAAACCATAAAACTCCTGGAAGAAAGCATAGGCAGAACACTCTTTGACATAAATCATAGCACTATTTTTTTGGATCTGTCTCCTAAAGCAAAGGAAGTAAAAACAAAAATAAACAAATGGGGCCTAATTAAACTTAAAAGCTTTTGCACAGCAAAGGAAACCATTGACAAAGCAAGACCACCTATGGAACGGGAGAAAATATTTGCAAATGATATGACCAATAAGGGGTTAATACCTAAAATATATAAACAGCTCATACAGCTTAACATTAAAAAAAACCAAACAACTTGATTAAAAAATTGACAGAAGACCTATAGACAGTTTTCCAAAGAGGACATGCAGCGGGCAAACAGGCATATGAAAAGATGCTCAACATAACTAATCCTCAGGGAAATACAAATTAAAACCCCAATGAGATATCCCCTCACACCTGTCAGAATGGCTGTCATCAAAAAGAACACAAATAACAAATGTTGGTAAGAATGGAAAAAAGCAAACCCTCCTTCACTGTTGGTGGGAATATAAATTGGTGCAGCCACTGTAGAAAACAGTATGGAGGTTTCTCAAAAAACTGCAAAAAGGACTACCACATGGCCCAGCAATTCCACTCCTCGGTGTGTACCCGAAAAAAAAAAAAAACAGTAATTCAAAAAGATACATGTATCCCAATGTTCATAGCAGCATTCTTTACAGTAGCCAAGATATAGAAGCAACCTAAATGTCCACTGACAGATGAATGGATAAAGAAGATGAGGTGAAATACTACTCAGCCATAAAAAGGAGCAAAAATTGCCATTTGCAGCAACATGGATGGATGGGCATTATGCTAAGTGAAATAAGTCAGACAGAGAAAGCCAAATATTGTATGATATCACTTATATGTAGAATCTAAAAAATACAACAAAGTAGCAAATACAACAAAAAAAGAAGCAGACTCACAGAAACAGAGAACAAACTAGTGGTTATCAGTTGGGGAGGTGGGGCAATATAGGGGTGGGCAAGTGGGAGGTACAAGCTATTGGGTATAAGATAGGCTCAAGGATGTATTGTACAACATGGGGGATATAGCCAATATTTTATAATAACTGCAAATGGAAAGTAACCTTTAAAAATTGTATAAAAATTAAAAAATTTTTCAAATAAAAATATTAAAAGGAAAGAAGATGTGGTGTATATATATATATATATATATATATATATACACAGTAGAATACTGCTCAGTCATATAAAAGAATAAAATTTTGCCATTTGCAATGTTGATGGACTTAGAGGGCATTATGCTAAGTGCAATAAGTCAGAGAAAGACAAATATTGTTTGATATCACTTATATGTGGAGTCTAAAAAATAAAACTAATGACTCTAGCCAAAAAGAAACAGGCTCACAGAACAAACTTGTGATTACCAGTGGGAGAGGGAAGAGGGGAGGAGCAAGATGGGAGAAGGGGATTAAGAGGTACAAACTACTATGTCTATAATAAATAAGCTACAAGGATGTATCGTATGACATAGGGAATTTAGCCTATGTTTTATAATAACTATAAACGGAGTGTAACCTTTAAAAATTGTGAATCACTATGTTGTACACTTCTAACTTACATTGTATACCAACTATACTTTAATAAAAAATAATAAAAAATAAAATGTCCCTGCTTGAGCACCTATCTCCTGCTGTGTGTATGTGTGGCGGGGAGGGTGGGCTAGTGGGGAGCAGCAAAGATCAGTATGAAGTGCATGGATTTCAAACCAATCCATGTCCTAATGCAGACTGTGCCACTTAAACAGTCCTATGCAACTTTTACTTCCTAGAGCCTTGGTCTTATTTAAAAATAGGTGTTATGTAACTCACCTCAAAGGGTTTTGATGAAGATTAAGTGAGATAGCCAAAGTTCATGGTACAGTGCCTCATATGGAGCAAGTTCTCAATGAATGATAGTGGTCTGACCCCCAAACTGCCCTTAATCCATGTCCACTACTCTATGATACCCATTATCAGACAGTCCTTTCCGATGACAAAAGCCCACCTGTCTGGATTTGTTCATATCCTCAGCCGCCGAGGGCTGCCTGGATTTTCTGCCATTTCGTGGTGCATCGGCCCAGTCTCCGTGTCCTGACCCAATGTGCCTTCCCTTGTCCTGCTCCCAGGTATGGCATTGCTTTACTATTGCTTTCTGGAATTACTTTTTAATTTTTTTGTCTCTTATGAAATAAGAAACAATGTTCTAAGAAAGCAACATTTTCTTTTTGAGTCTGTGCTCTTTAGTGTCTGTGCGACTTCAATCATAAAATTAAAAAAAAAATTTATTGAGTGCCTATTATGTAACAGGCACTATTAAAAGTACTAGGGATACCTTGAAGGATAAAAGAGGCAAAAATTCCTTAATATTCTAAAAAAGGAGATCGAAAATAAACAAGTAGAAACATAAAGAAATGCTATTACATCATACCATGGTGAGCTCTATGAAGAAAAATAAGAGTGGTGGGATGGAATGTTGAGGCAGGTGTGGTTTTGTGTATGTGTATGTGTGCACGTGCACACGTGGGCATCTGAGCGGAGACTTGAATGATGCAAAGATTCAAGCCATTGCCAAATCTGGTGTAAGAGCAGTAGGCAGAGAGAAAAGGAAGAGTATAGGGCTGAAGAAAGCATGTTTGAGGAACAGCAAGATCAGTGTGGCAGGATCATAATGATTGAGGAGTTGAGTAGAAAAGATGCAAAGGGCCGGCTTATGTAGACTCTGCAGTCCATGGTAGGAAATTTGTATTTTATTCTAGGAAGAAAAGTTTTAAAATAGAGAGGGATGGAATCTGATTTATGCTAATTTATGAAAAATTATCACAAACTTGGAAACAAGGCCAAAGGATGGCTTTGAGTGCTTTGATTATTATACGGGAACGATGTGCAGTAGGCCATTTCAAGGATTATTTAATTCTCTGGGGGAACGTATCTCTGTTTGACATTCTTTCTACTTTTGTTTAGGGCCCCGACTCTGTGACATTATGTGTGAACCTGGAGATTTTTGTCCATTAGAGATGCGAGTGATTTTTGACAGTAAAAAAAATAACCCCAGAGGTTATAGTTTCATTGACTATAGGACATTAACCAGTTTTATGTCTAAATCAGCAAACTTATTTCAGTGTGCTTTTCGCGTATGCCGTATTTCTCCAGCTACCTTGTGAACCAGCTTCAAAATACTGGATCTGTCATTAATTGGTTAAAAATCTTTGACGCGTGTTGATTCTACATTTATACGGAATTATGGTTTTAGCTTTTTGAAAATTATACACTTCGACATGCTAATGGCTGTTGAATGGAATGTGTGAAGGTATGGGGAGAGTTGTGAAGAGTGGAAGCAGGAAGAGAAATGGGAAGGATGGTGCAGAGCGGTGGTGGAGATGGTGAGAACTGAGTGATTGGATTTTACATTTGGTTTGGAGGAAGAGGCAAGACATGCCAAACAGATATGAGGTGTGATAAAGAGAGGAATCTAGGATGTTTGTTTGTCGGACTGGGAAACGGTGGTAGAGGAAGAGCAGAATTTTCAGAGAAAATTAAGTGATCCATGTAAGATATGTTAATGTGATACACAATCTATGGGTCTTTAGTAAACTTCCTTATGGTGCCAAGGTCAATGACTCTATTTTTGCAATAATCAGGCAAATCTGTTTTTTAACAAATATTCATACTTATGTATATGTTCTTTATACATGGATGCTTATGAACACATATATTCAATCCATCTGATGTTTAAGTGTGTGTGTATGTGCATGCACACATACAATATTTGGCGTAATTTTCCATGGAATTGGTAAAAATACTCCCATTCCCCTAAAATTAGAAAGTTCCGATTCAAGCATTAGTGGAGTCAAGCTATTTCATGAACTAAAGCTCCTTCTGACTTTAAGAACTTTTTACTCTGTAATGTTACAACTCATTACTCAACTGACCAAAAATTGCTTTAAAAAGAAAACATCAGTTCCTTAAACTTACAGAACCTCATTTCCTTTATAAGATAACAATTTCTGTCCTATTTCAATATATATTTAATTTGTCCAATGAGACAAACAGTAGCGTTGAAAACTGAAATCACTTTTAGACAGATTATTATTATGTATTATTATTTGGAGAGAACTTTGCTGATAATTGTTCTTGAGTATCCCCATGAGGTCCATCCTAACCGCCCTGTTTAAATTGCAACCCCGCTTCCTGTACCCTAGCAGTACTGATGGCTTTCCTCTGACCTTTTGTTTTTTTTCTCTTTCCATGGCACTTATCACCTTATTTTAATTTCCTGTTAAGCTAGGTAATATGTTTATTATTCATCTTCCTCCATTAGAATGTAAGATACCTGAATGTAGGGATCTTTGTTTTATTTACTGAAGTATGCTAAGTGACTCTAATACATAGTAAGTTCTCTATAATTTGATGAATATATGTATAGTATATACGAATGAGAAAACCTTTCTGCAACTGGGAGAATGCTTTATGATCTTAATCAGTGGAACATAAAAAACACAATTCAATTTGACTACATATAATTTAGAATAATGATCTACATAATAGATTCATCTTCCTATCTTTTTTGTAGGCCAATGTTAAAATTATATTTAGTGTCCTAAATACATTATGTCCAAAGTCTAATTAAACAGCCACAAGTACGCTTGGTGAATAAGGAACAAGCAGTTTATTAGATACATAATTTAATCTTGAGCAAGAGATTTAACAGCTGTTTATCTCTGTCTATAAAGTGGAATTAGTAATAATAATGCCTACTTCATAGGTTAGTTATAAGAATTAAACAAAACAGTATATGAAATACTGTAGAACAGTGTTCTAGTACATAGTAAACGTTCAATTAAGATAATAGTTACTATTATACAAATCAGTAGTTTATTGTAGTAGGAGATATAAATAACTGCTACTTAGATCCATGAAAATTACACATTAAGGAACTTGGCAAATGGATATAAAAACAAACAAAACTCACATAATAAACCCCAGGGTGAAACACTATTTAAAATATACACATAATCCAGGAAAATGACAGGAATTTTTGCATTCAAGAAAAGCAACTTACATGTTAGGATGGTTTTTGAGTTAGCATTTTACTTTCTTCCTTAGCTCTAGCTGATCAATTTTTGAGAGTAAAGGATTTTTGAAAGAATTTGTCCTCTTTTTGATGTTAGTTTCTTTCCCAGCTTTTGTTTCAGAGCTCTCTGATGGGAGAGGAAATGGAAATACTAAAATACTTAGTCTTAAGGATGAGAAAAGACAAGCAACCATCCGACAATATGGGAATACTGCAGATGGGAATCCTGTCAGGCCAAAACTGCCTCCCCTGGGAAGTTTCATCTTAATAATAACTTCAAAATCTTAGAATTTCATGGAAGATAGTTTCCCCCCTTTGTCCATGAGGAATGAAGAAAATCCCCATTTAACTATATGCTGCTATGCAAATAAAGTGGACATATAACCAGGTGCAGTTCTTTGAATGTGTGTATTCTGCCCACGTCCTTCATACATTTAAATAAAAATGGTGCAGATGTTTCAGGTATATTCTTACAGCCACGTTTTCAGCCTTTTCCTTAATGTTTAATCTCTTCTTTGGAGTAAGGGTGGGCTTTACTCCTGAAAAAGGTTTAACACCCTTTCCTTGTTCTTTGAAAATTTGGAGATATCCAACCAAAGCCTTCTGTGTTTCACAAAAGGGCAAATCACACATATAAGGGAAGGAATGGGGTCAAGTGTTCTGAAATCCTCAGAATGATTTCTCATTTTATATATGCAAATTCCACTCTTTAAGCTTCTCACCTAAGCCTTCTTGTTCTTAAATTCAATATTTTTCACTAAAATTTATCATGTTCACCATAAGGCTCTTGATCCCCACTCTGCAAAGCTGTCCTTTCCCTTTCTTCCCTCACATCCAGCCTTCTTAAGCCCAGTAAATTGTACCATTATCTGCGTGGATGCTCAAGGCAGACATTTATGAGTTCATCCTTCTTTTCTCCCTTTTCCTCACCCCCTGTTTGTAGTATATCAGCAAGGGTGATTGAGTCTACCCACAAAATCTACATTTTGAATCTGTCTACTTCGTTTAATTTTCCTGGTGATGACTCACTCCAGCCCGCTCTTCCCCTCACTCCATGTGCTTTAGTCCCACAGGCTTTCTTTCAGTTCCTTGACTACTCTCTAATTTCGTTTTTTGTTTCTTTTTTTTTCCTCTGGCCATGCCGCAGGGCTTGTGGGATATTTTAGTTCCCCGACCAGGGATCGAACCTGACCCCCCCAGCAGTGAAAGCACCGAGTCCTAACCACTGCACTGCCAGGAAATTCCCTTGACTAATTTCTTTCCTGACTCGCGTAAGGCCTGATCTCTCTGCCTGGGACACTCTCCACTCTCCTTGTTCAAACGTCAACACCTCACTGATGGCTCCTGTGACCCTCCATCCAAAACAGGTCCCTTGCCTACTGTCGTTAGCTTATGTCTCACAAACTTGTTTTTCTCCTTTGTTGTACTTCCATAATTTATTGTTATTTTTATTCACTTTACTCACAAAGTCTTTCTGGTTCACTATCTTATCCCCAGCACTTAGCTCAGGCCTAGAACATGGAATACACTTGGTGGATAATTGTTAAATGATGGATGATGAAGTTAACAAGGTATAGTCTGTCAGATGTTTAAAAAACTTACTTATGAGCAAAAATATAAGGGCTTTTATTAAAAAAACTAATAAGCTAGTGATAGACTTCTTAGGAATAGCTAATTAAGTTTAAGCTTCAGATTTTCTAATATCTATGGCCCATCAAGAGACTTCCGTGTGGGTGATTTCTCACTGCTGCTTTTTAAAAATGAGAATCTTTTTTTATTTCAAAAGTTATATCTTGTAGCCATTCGTTGACTCTTTTGGCTGGTATCTTATATCTTCTTCAAATTGTATTTGTATTATACAAAAATATTTGTCACAAACTTTTTCTCTAAATAAGTGTAAAATACTAACATTATGCTATCCTAGCAGAGTTATTTTGGTCCAAAACTTTCAAAGTTATGTGGTAAGCAACAGTTTCCTTGAGGAAAAATGTAGCATTTCTTTTTCCATTATAAATTTATCTGTAGGCTCTTACTATTTATAATTAATTTTTCTACTCCATTTCATTAGTGTATTCAATCTTATAATAAGATAGCATTTGTCTGAAATGGGACTAACTTTAGAATAAATGAATTATCTATTTATTGGCTCTCCCTCCCCCCTCTTTTTTAAAATCTCAGAAGTTTATTGGTAACTTTCCACATGTTGTAACTGAAATGTATGCCTGTTGGGATGAAGATAATAGAGTTGACTCAGAATTAAATCCTAAAAATTCAAGGTTTTGAATAAATGCAGAAACAGAATTAATTGCTCAAGACTATATCGTGGTATGCTAGATTCTTGGAAAGACTGACCTATAACTTTCTTTTTATTTCTTAATACTTTGTGAGTGTAAAAGACAAGATCCTTATTTTAAATTTAAAAAACTATCTTTAAAAAAAGTTATTATATATAATATATATCATATGTATATTTATATATATATTCATTCTACAGTTGTTGGGTGTAGTGTTCTATAAATCAAATTAGGTCAAGTTAGTTAATAATGTTGTTCTAAACTTCTCTATGCTTAACTAATTTTTTTTGTCTGCTTTATTTTATCAGTTACTAAAATAGTGTGTTACAGTTGCCTCTGTGTCTGTGGATTTGTATATTACTTCTTTAGTTCTGTCAACTTTTGCCTTACATAATTTGAAATTTATGCTATTAAGTATTTACAAATTTATGATTTTATAGTTTCCTATGGACTTAACCCTTGTATTACATTGAAACATGCATCTTTATATCTTATTATTCTAGTTAAGATCTATGTCCAATATTAATATGGCCACATCATTTTTTCTTTTGGTTAATATTTACATGGTACATCTATTTTCACACTTCTACTTCTATGCTTCACTTTCAAATGTGCCCATGCATTTAAAGTTTCTTTATAAATACAATATGCCTGCATTTTGTTTTTTATCTAATGTGACAAATTTTCTATTTTAATTGGAAAGTTGAGTCCTTTTACATTAAATATAACCACTAACTTAACTCCTTTAAGTGGACCATTTTGTTATCCGTAGTATTTATACTATTGGTCATTTATCTTTTTTTCCCTCCTTTTTTTGGCTTCATTTATGTTCATCAATTCATCATTCTTCATTATTATTCCATTTTTAAATTCCTTTAAGATTTTAACTTTTACATTCTTCTGTTACTCTTTTACTGGTCACATTATTGATTACAACATACTTTAACTACTTCCTGAACATGTTAAATACAGCCATTTAATTCCATTTCTCCCCTTCCACCTTTTGTCCTAATCTTGTCATATCTTTCACTTATATAGGCTTCTATTATATTTACATCTCTGTTTTGTAAATTCCACAAGACATTACAGTTGACCCTTGAACAACTCGGGGTTAAGGGTGCCAACCCGTCCCCCCGCCGTGCAGTTGAAAATCCATGTATAACTTTATAGTCTGCCCTCCATATCTGCTGCTCCATATCCACGATTTCAACCAACCCTGGATCACGTAGTATTGTAATATGTATTTATTGAAAAAAATCTACTGGTAAGTGGACTTTAACAGTTCAAACCCATGTTGTTCAAGGGCAAACCGTATATATTTTAGTTTTAGTAGTCAATATGCACTTAGTTTTTACCCATAAATATATCCTTTCTTTTTCAGGCTTCCTGAAGTTCTGTGTTTCTCTGAGATCATTTTCCTTTAGTCTCAGAAGTCCTGTTAGTATTTTTTGTAGTGCAGATTTGCCTGTAAAAAAACACCTTTCCGTTTTTATTTTTCTAAAAATATATTCATTTTGTCTTCATTTTTTAAAAAAAGTATTTTGAGAAGTGCAGAATTCTTGGTTAGCAGTATCTTTTTTTTGCAGCATTTTAAATATGTCAGCCCATTGCCATTGTTTCTACATTTTTTCTACTGAAGAGTCAGATGTCAATGTTAGTTTTTGTCTTTTACTGAAGATAACATATTTTCTTTTACTAAAATATACTACCTCACTCTAGGTACTTTTTAATGTTCTCCATGCTTTGATTTTTAATAGTGTTACTACAGTGTGCCTAAGTGTGGCCTTATCGATATTTCCCCTACTTAGTATTTGCACAGTTTTTTAAATCTCAAATATATGAAGTTAGACATTTTTCATTAATTTTGGAAAATTCCTGGGCAGTACTTTTCAAATATTTAAGTTTTATTTTTCTGTCTCTTCTCCTCCAAGTACTCTGATGACATGTGTGCCAGACCTTTTCTTTGAATCCTACGTTTCTCTTATTTTTTTTTAATCCTTTTTTTCTTGTATAGGCATTAATTTGGGCACTTTTTATTGTCATGTATTCAGTTCACTAAATTATCTGTTCTTTTTCTAATCTGTTATTGAACTCATCTGCTGAATTCTTGATTTCAATTTTTATATTTTTAGTTGTGGAATTTCCGTTTGATCCTTAGGGATTTCACATTTCTACTGAAATTTTCCATACACCTCTTTATTTACTTGAATATATTAATCATGACTATTTTTAAATCCATCAGACAATTTTAATATCTGAAACACCTGGACATCTATTTCAATTCTTTGTGTTTCTTTTGGCTTCTAGTGATTTTATTCTGTTTTTAGCAAGCCTTGGTTTCGAATGAACGCTGAATTTTATAGACATCAAATTAAGTATCAAGTTTCCTTTGGCCACTCAGGTGCAGTGGCCGTGGGTTAGTCTCTTAGATGCCTGCCTTTGCCCTACTTTTAGGTGAGGCTTTATGGGTTCACAACACGAAGATTGATGTATTAACCCAGCCCCTCTAATTTGGAGGGGCTTGAATACACCAGTCTCTGTATTTCCAGCATGAGACATCTCTAGAATACCTGCCCCTACCTCGTGCCCCAACTGTTGTGTTGTTTCTTAAAGCTCCTTCCCATGTACCACTAGAGAAAAATTTGCAACCAGATTTTGGGTCCTCCTTCTGGGCTCCTTTCTTTCTTGGATTTTGCCCCTTAACCTCCAGCTTCTCCGGCAGCCCTGCACTCTGACTTTTTGTCTCTTCAGTGAAGTAAGACCCCTTCTTCCCGACTCAGCTTTATCCCCTGCCAGTGCAACCTGGGGAGAGTCTACGGAGAAAACACACACATGAAGTATGGCTCTTCCTTTAGGGTCATAGCCTCTCAATTTGCTTTTGCTTTAGTTGTTCCTCAGGGACTGCGAACAGTTGTTTTTTATATTTTGTCCAGGATTTTAATTGTTTATAGTGTGAGGGTTAGTCTGGCATAACTAATCTATCTTGTTCATTATTGAAACTGAGCGTTATTATTTTTAAGCTACATATATTAAGCATTCATTGTTTGCCAGGTACGTTGCTCAGGGATTTAACCGTATTATCTCATTTAACCCTCACAGCAGCTTTTGAAGTAGTTATTCTCAATCTTATAGACAAAGAAACTGAGACTTAGAAAGGATAATTAACTAGCCCAGATCATACAGTAGGTTGTGTATCTAGATCTGTCTGATATAGACAGAGGGAGGGGAGGGGGCAGAGGGCAGAGAGCACCAGAGCTTGTTTCAGGCCCTTACAAGGAACACCAGGGCTTGCTTTACTGTTTTTCTGACGGATGATGCTTTATTTCCATTGTCTTATTTGACTTCTGATTAGAAACTGAGCTCTATAATCTTTCCTGGTAATATGAAATAACAGCAAGAAAACAAGAAAAAACATGTTTATTACGTTCTCCAAGCTTCATTTAAGGATACTTTTGAGGAAACAATGTATGTCATGCCAACTGTCTCTGCTGCTTTCATTGGTACTTGAAGAAATCTTCAGATAATTTGATAAACCTTAAACCACTTTCTATTTTGTTTTCTGCAGTTTATTAATTGAGGCTAGAAGACACCCTGCAAGTAGAAGCAAATTGAGGTGTTTTAGATACTGAGGATGAACCTAGCTGTAACTTTGAACATAAAAGGCAACACTAAGCAGCAAAGTGTGAATAAACGCATAGGAAGTAAATGGTAACATCTATGTTATGCTCACTTTGTGCCAAGTGCTGTAAGCACGTGCTCATTGAATCCTCGTAGCAGCTCTCTGCTGTCGATTATTGCCGTAATTTAACAGATGAGGAAACTGGCCTTATAAATTGCCCAATGTCACGAAACTAGAAAGTGGCACAGGTCAGATTTAAAACCCGGCTGCCTGGCTTCTTAGCTCTTCTGCACAGGAATGCAAATATTCAGCAAAATCTCAATTAACTTGATTTCTTGAAGAATAGGATATTATTAATAATTGATTCTCTGATTAGGTTAAGCACCATTACCATAGTTCTGATTTTCGTACTACTTAGAAATTTTACTAAAAGAAATCAGCCCACTTCACAGTATAATTTCTCAGATACTGCTAAGGAGAAAGAGTGTAGCTGAAGGCAAAATTTCTAGGAATTTTAAAGAAAATTTTGATGGAAAAGAAGAAAATTATGGATGTAGAGAATGCCTAGCTATAATAGGTTGTGAGTGTTTCAGGAATTAAAAAAGAGTCAGAAAACTGTTAGAAACAAGTGTCCCCGTGTGATTGTTCACTCATCCATGTATTCATTCTGAAAGCATTTATTTGTTACACACTGCACACTGAAAGAAAACTAACCATTACCGAATATTTACCATGTGCCAAATAATTTCCTGGGTAGTTTTAGAAACATTATCACGTTTAATTCTCACAATAGCCCTCTGTGGAATATTTTATTCCCACTTTCAGTTGAGAAAACTGTGGCTTAGTGGACATTAACCGTTTGTGAATTGTCAAGAAGCTAATAGCTGAGCAAGTGGCTGGGATGGACTTTGAGTCCAGGTCTGAGTGACACCAAGAGCAAGGCTATCATGCTGTGAGGGGCTGGTCCACGCACGGGGGAAGGGGAGAGCAGTCCCAAGGCGGATAACACAGAGTTTGGGACCACAAAGAGCTTTACTAGCTGATAAAACAGATAAGAAAACAGCAAATCCCATAGTTAAGAGAATGTGGTACATATCATAATTGAGATGCAATATTTAGGTCTTCACAGGAGGGAGAGATTACTTGCAGCTATGATAATGAAAGCAGATTTCTGAAAAAAAGAGCGGTTAAGTAAAGATCTGAAGAATACCATATAAACTAAAAACCATGACTGTGTGTTCATACAGCAGCCACTGCAGTATCTCTTCTGTGTTTGGAAAGGAAATAGCTGCTCCCTCCTCTGAACTCCTGGACACTTATCTGAACCATTTTTTAAAGGTATCTGTCACTTTCTAGCCTGTGTTATGATTAAATATGCACGTGCTTGCTCTATGGCCTCATTCAAAGCAGAGACTCTTACTCTGGGTGAATCCCCACAGTGTCTGGCACGCTGCCTGCGCCATAGCAGGCCTTTTTCAAAATCCCCTCTCCCTTGGTATCGGTGACATTGTATCTCCTGGCTGTCTTCCCATCTCTTTGGACTCTCCTTAGGCAAGAGGCTGTGTCCTCCGTGTTCAACCTCCTGGCACCTACCTCTCACACAGCACCTGTTGAAGGCTTCATGCAATCAGTGATATTCCATGTGCTGATGCCCCCCAAATCAGCAGATATCTCTTCTAGGCTCCAGATTGGTTTGTACAACTGCCTGGCATCCATCTCCATCTGTATGCTCCTCAGGCACTGCGATGTCAACCTACGTCAAAGTGAACTTGTTGTCTTCGCCACCTCCAGACCTTCAGTTCTTTCTACACTTTCCATCTCAGTGAATGTTATGGCAAGACCCCCAAGGCACTCCTTCCTCTTCTCCTCTCCCGCTAATTTCCATCTACTCGGTCATGAAGGTCCTTCACAGTTGAGGAATATTTCTGCAATCTCTTGGCTCTCATAAATCTCCATGGCCATCGTCAGTTCAAACCCCATCATTTCTCATGTAGATTACTTCAAGTCTCCCAGACATCAGGCTTGCCCCCTTGTGATCCATTTTTCCAAACTGCTACCCAGAATGATTTTTTAAAGGCAAATCTGAAAATGCCACCTCCTTTAATGTCTTGACTCTTCAGTGGGTAAAAATTAAAGCACTCAGCACAGGAGGTATAAACAAACTTTTTCTCCATTTTCTCTCTTGCCTGACTCTGCTTCACACCAAAGTTCTCTCCTTGTTGAATTGCACTCTCTGCTCTTCAGCACACTAGCTCTTCATCCACCTGGAACACTGGCTTTTCTTCTCTATTTGACCAACTCAGCCTTCAAACATAAGCTTAATAGTCACGTCCTCCAGGAAGCCTTCATAACATTTCCTCCAGTTTTGGTTAGCCGTCTCTCCTATTTGCTGGAATAGCACTCTGGACTTACCTCTATCATAGTTTTTATCACACTGGAGCTTCATTTTTTACTGAACTATCTTTCTAAGTATTTTGAGAGAAGGAACCTTACCTTCTATCTCTAGACCATCTCCTTCTCCGGCACATTGCAAGAGCTCAGTAAACAGTGGTTGAAGGAATGATAAAAATGCTTGATGAGTCACCAGAAGTGTAGTCAGAGAATAAAGAGTTCACCTCTTTTCAGGTGAAAATTGAACTCGGTTTGGTTTCTGGATGTTCTGTGTGATTTTCTACTTCATGACCGTATGCCTTTGATTTCCTCACTCCCGTACCGCTGCACCAGAATTCTCCCGAAACAAAAAATAATGCAAGTGGAAACTAAAACACAATCCCAAACCAGAAATAATAAGCGGAATTTCTCTTAAGTATGCACTAACTTGAATCCAACGGTCATTACTTTCTTTGTCATTTATTTGATCTTATTGGGTGCATAGACTTGCAACCCTTACAAGCTGTGGATTATGTAATATTGTAATGGCTTTCATATAAAATGCAAATGCTATATAGTCATGTTTATGGCATGCATTATATTTTAGTTCTTTTTTTGTGACATTATATTTTTGCTTTTTTCCTGACACCAGATACTGATGTATATGAAATATCTATAGATATATAGATAAACAGATATCATATATCTGGATATGTGTACATAGATATATGTATATGCGTATGTATATGTGTATCTATCTACATATCTATATGTTGATGTTATACTCTCTGCTCTGCAAATACTCTAGTTAAGTGTGAGAACTGTATAACTACTCAGTCTGGTTATTAAAAAATCCTGAAGTTGTTTTTCTTTCAAAGATACTGGACTTCCAGTTTAGAATGAATGAACTAACCACTGAGGCTGTGAGCCTGTTGGTGTGGGCTGTCAGCTTGAGGCAGTGTCACTGATCTACATAGGTTGCTTTGTCATTACCTGTGATTCTTCACTTCTGACACAGGTATGTGAATGTTACACACCACCTACTTATCACAAGAACTCTTTTTCTTGTGAATACAACCTAAGTTTATGCTTTCAAATGGGTTATTTGTTCTTTGAAATTCAGGGCTAGCTCTACATTTGGTTCAGCTTTGTCAGTGTTTCTGTGCTCGTTGAAATCATGGAGATAGAATAGAAGAGTATAAAGAGAAGATAGGGTTCAAACCAGGAAAACCCAGAGGAAAGATATTACCCCAGAATTCAAATGTCTACCAGAGAATTTATAATGTTTCCTCAGGCATATGTGAAATGTTGGGCCATTACTCCATTCATTCATGCTTGCCAGCTGCTGTTGGCATGAATTTCCCACCCTACTCTACTCCCTGGCCACCGGAAACTTCCCTAAAATAAAAATGGAGCCATTGATAAATAATGTAGACACGTAAAAATAGACTGTGTTTATTACTAATTGATGCTAGGACACATCAATGTCGTATTCTCTCTCTGTAATCCCATGAATGTGACATGGTATAAGAAACATCTGGAGAAGAAGAAACTGCAGATGAGACATGGTATCTTTTCATCTTAGTTTCTAAAAACTGACAGGATATTAGAATTAATCTAGATGGCTTAATCCTCTTGGCCAGGGTGGAGATTCCCTCTGATATAAATGAATTGTGGGTCCTATAACTTGTGCTGCAAAGCTTTCTATAAAGGGGAGTCTGCTGTATGATTTCATTACAGCTCTAATTGATGGAAGGTACGGTGAGGAGAACGCATCCTGTTTACTGTGTGGGTGTGCTATTCCTGCTGTACATATGCTATGCTAATTGCACTGCCTGAAGATGTAGTTGAATATTGGACCTGCATCGTGAATTGCCCTGGAAAATAGGAAGAGAGACCCTAGGTGGAGAGGAGAGAGTGTTTTGTTTCTCTGGATCTGGGCTGCCAAGGGCAATGGTACAATAGTGCCTGTTACATATAGGCAGGCAAGGACTTGTGAGAGGTCAAAGAGGGAGACCTATGAAATTGTGTTTGTCCTTGGTGGCTCAAGTATGGCTAACTCCTCAGAGCATGTCTAGTGGTAGGGTTGTGGGAGCTCTGAGAACAAGCCAGCTGCGTGAGCCCAGAACCTTGGGCTTCTTACTTATACAGATCTTATACTCTCTGTGATCATTCTTCCTCTGCAACCGTTTAGTATTTAACAAAGTCATATTAAAAGCTTTAATCTGGGGGCTTCCCTGGTGGCGCAGTGGTTGAGAGTCCGCCTGCCGATGCAGGGGACACGGGTTTGTGCCCCGGTCCGGGAAGGTCCCACATGCCGTGGGGCAGCTGGGCCCGTGAGCCATGGCTGCTGCGCGTCCGGAGCCTGTGCTCCGCAACGGGAGAGGCCACAACAGTGAGAGGCCTGCGTACCACAAAAAAAAAAAAAAAAGCTTTAATCTGTCTAAATTACACTAAGGAAAAAAGATTTTGTCCAATACTGTGTATTAAAGTAGGGTGTATTAAACTGGGAAGAGACCTCCTGAAGCCTGCATTGTGGAGGCAGCTGGAAAGAAGTAGAAAAGAACTGTTAGGGGAAGGTGAAATTTAGGAGAGTAGAGGCCGTAGTGCTCTGTTAGTTGTCGTATCATCCATCAATTTGTACTCTTCAGACTAAATCTTGGAGGTTTGCGTTTTATATTTATTAAAATAGGCCATATTGTCTGAAGACCGTTCTTTACAACCTTCCCATATGTCTTGCTCATTAATACTATTCGTCCTTCTGGAGGTCTTCTGAATAAAGCTAATAGCAAGTACATACGAGTCTTAAAATGTGTTATGCTACTTATGATATTCCTCCTAGATCTTTTCTTTCACAATGAATGACCATAGCTTCCTCAGCAGTCCTCATGCTTTGTGGTTCCAATGTGCTTGATCATCATGATGACTTATTTCTAGAACCTCATATGCCTTTCAAAATGTAGCAAGCAGATCTGCTCAAAATACTGGCTGAGCAGTAGGACACGGCAGAGGATGGGGGCGCCACTGCCTTCCTTGCTCTGCACGTGCAATTTCCATTAGAAGAAGTCTACTTTTAAAAATCTTCTGATTTTTAAAAAATATTGTATTGTAATTATCTTACCCTGTGATTTTCTTACCCTGTAAAAGAAAGAAAGTTCACCCTGCGTATATTTTGTTTTAAATGTATGGCTTTGAGTAAATAAGTTAGAGATAAAGGTGCCTGCACTGGTTAACCTGATCTCGCCACCAAAAGAGTCTGATTCTTATTTTTAGGTAACTTTGCCTTCCGTAGAAAAATAAGTCACTGGAATAAATAGATAGGAACTTCTCTGGGTATGTTTTGAGAGTCATAAGGTAATAAGGTGTGAGCCATGGGAAAGACAACCCAAACAGAAGATCCAGTTTCTGATGGATAGGTTCAAGGGCATGGGTGAGGGAGAGTCGGGGGGAAGGCTAGGAATAGGGAGTGGGCAACTGGCACCAACACCATTACTTCTTTCTATTTCTTCCTAGTTTACTGTAAACGATAAAGATCTGTATCTTCTTTTTAAAAATACTGGCTGTTTACTGTGTCCATTTGCCCATGTGGGTGAAGCAGGATTTGGTTAATTGCCTGTTACTTGCCCCTCTTTCCTCCATTCCTAGTTCAGTGTGATCACCCACCAACTGGATCATACTTTTGGCTATATTGACCACGCAGATAACTAAAATCTTCAGGCCTTTCCTTTTCTATGGGAAATACTAACAATGAAGTTCCTTCATCCTGTATTTTCCAAACTTATTTTTAGAAAAGGCACAGCTCTTTATATTTAATAAAAATATTTATGTGTATGTGTGTATGTTAGCTTTGTCATATAATTATCAAAATCTTTGGGAATCCAGATTAATTTATTTAGACATATTTCCTTCTACAAATTAACCTCTATAGATATTATATGTGTGTTGTCTATGTATTTATCATTCTGATCATATAAAGTGGTTAGCTAAGAGATTAGAGTCCCATGGCAAGTCACTACAGAGGGGGAATGAATCAAGGGCTACATGATGTAATCAACACGATGTGGGACATTTTTCCAGCCATTAATATGTTTTTCTAGCTAGTAATTTTCTAGTCTATGTTCATCCATCTTGCCTTCACTGATAATAAGAGACTTCCAAATGCCATGTGAAATCAAGAAAACCATTGTTTACCATGGAATTTCAGAATTAGAAAGGAGTTTAGGAATCATACCATATTCTTTTCACCTTTGATAAAATATTGATCTACTAACTACATTTTACGTTTAACTGCATTTGCCTTACCCTGCAAATATTCTGACTCACCTTCTAAGGAATCAAAATCTCCTTAAAGGTCTATTCTCAAAACAATGTTAAGATCGCTATATATGGTTTTCATAATACATCTCTTGTTGGAGAAATGGATATATATTTGTCCTTGTTGGATAAATGGATATACATTTGTCCATTTCCAGATTTTTCTCACCTCTCCTAATTGCTGTGATTTCTCAGAGACAGTGTCTGGTATGTCATGATTATATCTGTAAATTCCTTCCAGACAGTAAAATTTCTTGAGCTTGGAGACATGAAATCATTTAACTGAGTTGGGTGCTTCCTGACAATATTCTTAGCTGCCCCGGAATCCCGCACTTAGCCATGTGCTGTCCTTTACTGTGATGATTTGCTTGGACAGAGAAAAGGAAGCAATGTTAACATGACCCGCTCTGTTTGGAGGAATGACTAGAGTTCATTCTTCTTGTTTTAAACATAACTTTTAAAATTCTCTTCATCTTCCTTAGCATTATTCATAAGGCTGAGTTACTGCTTCTGCATTCCTGACACTGCTTTTTAAAGGTTTGTACTGTTCTTTTGTATTCTATTTGTAGTTGGGGGCTCCTTTTTCCACATTTGGCACATGGCCTTTAAAATGCTTTTTATTTCTGTTTATAAAAGGAATCTTTAGTGAAGAAGTTTGAAGGCCAGAGACCAGTGTAAAGAATAAAATAAAAAATAAAAATCAACTGCAATTCCACCACTTAGAAATAATAGTGATTCATATCTTAACATACTTCGTTTTTAGAAATAGTGATTCATATATTAACATACTTCATTTTTTATGCATATGTCTTCTTTAGTTAGGGCCATATTCATATATCTATCCTGTCTTTTTAATTTGTAAGATTTTTTCCATAGCATGCAATATTTATATACAACATCATTTTAATTGTTTCAAAATATTTTGTTATATACATTAAAATTCACTTGCTAGTCTCCTTTTTGGGAAATGTAGGCTCTTGTAATATTTTGCTCTTACAAATAAAATTATGTTGAATATTCTTATGCTTTAAAAAAAACTCACGATATTGGAGAGTTCTCTGCCCAGCAATAATAATTTATTTCAATGATTTTTATTTTTTCTTATGAGCTTATTTAAAATTGTACAGTCATAATTTAATTTTAGATTTTCTCATCCCTAGTGAGCCATATTTTTCGTCTAAAATCTTCTGCTATTTCTCTGAAATTTCAGAAACATTCTTTCCTAGATTAGAGTTTATTTATCTGGCTGGCTGATATATTTACCTTCTCCAGAGTCACACATCAGTTCCCCAGTGAGTTCTTCCTTCTCAGCCAAACTTAAAATTACAGAATAGTAAACTGTTAGAGTTGATAAAGATCTTAGCAATTTTCTTTTAGGATACCCTCGTTTCCAGATAAATACATTGTTTTTCTGTAGTCTTCTAGAAGAGCAAGTTAATAGCAAGTGACATGTGTTGTACAGGCTGGGTGACAAAACGTGCTTGACCTCAGCAGAAGGCCAGTGGGGCAAGAGAGAAATCTGGAACTACAAAGCATGGTTTGGTCAAGTGTGGGGAATAGAGTCCCCAGACAATGCTTAGGAGAGTTAATATGATTGTTCTCTCAGTTTTAAGCAGGGCATTGGCTGGCAACTAGAAATGCAGGGGTCTAGGACTACTCCTCCTAACAGATACAGTTTTATAAGGTGTCAAGGTGCCCACTGGTTTAGAGCTTAAGCTAGGAATCTTGTCCCAAGTAGGGCCTTTAATGGTAATTGGCAATTAAGTGAAAATCGAGTCCTATAAATGAGGAAATGCAGAATGGGTTGGAGAAGACTCAAGGATAGTAATTAGGCCAGATACCTAGGGCTCCAGCCAGTTGTCAACACTGGGTTTAGAGCTACTGGTGGGTCTGAATTTAATATACATGATCTTTCCTAATTAAGACTGGCTTAGGGACTGTAAGAGGCTGGGAATGCTGGTTGAAGGTTTTGATGCCTACTGTTGTGAAGGTCTAGGCTGGAGAAGAGGCAGGAGTGACCGAAATCAAGGCATGACTATATTAGATACTCTGATTTTGACCAAAACAGATTTCCAGCAGATGAAAAGATAAACAATGTCTCTTTGTCATTACTTTATCCCACCTCTGTGCAAGGATTTATTAGAAAAGCTTTGTTTGTGTACTTCATCTAAATCTGTTACCTACATTTCTGCTCAACACCCAATAACATTTCTGCCTCTTTTCTTCTATGTTTACCCAAGTAAATTTTGCTACTTTTCCACCGTTACGTCTGTGATTTTTAGTGATTGTCTGCATCTTCTTAAAAGAGAAGCTAATCTCTGACCCATTTAAATTTTTTCTAACAAGCTATATCTTTTAATTTACATATTCTCATCATTAGTGACACTGTTGAAATTAAAATACACCTGTGAGATTTTCACAGTTTCAAAACAAAATTTATGTTTGTTAGATTTATTCTCTCTGCCTTGGTATATTGATTTGAAGATGTATTTTTCACATTTTCCATATCCTGCTGCTTCTTTTGTAAGACTTACTTGGTATTTCCTCCTTGATGTTAGTTTCTTTATATTATTATATATATTGTTTTCTGTGCTATTCAGTCTTTTATTGGGGTATTTTTCTCCTCTTCATATTTTAAGCTAAAATCTTCTTGATCAGATCAACAACTCTTCTAGCAGACATTTTTTTTCAAGGTCCCTGTGAGATGTACTTTATCCCTTGCCAGAAGCTACATCAGATACTTTGGTAATCTTTACAGAATTTCTTGGCTTGGAATGATATAAACATATTGATGAAACTCATACGGCTTCTGCTGAGGGCTTTAGCTTGAAAAAAAAAAACACCTAAGGCTTAAGAAGGTTTTTTTTCCCCCTCCTATTGGGACAATACTGTACTTAATGCAGTCATGTCCTTCTTTTGATATTTGAGACCTTTACTTATTGCTGCTTCTGTTTTTTAATACTTACCTCTCGTGTCTTTCTAATAATTAAAAGAATTAACAGAATAAAGATCATTTTTAAATTAAAGAGAATTTAAATCTCAATATTTAAAAAAGTCTATATTATGAATTATTTTTGGAATTTTTTTTCCTTGAATATATTTCAGAGGAAAAAATTCTGAGACATCTAAATCTATGGGAAAATTTGAAATAAATACAATGCTTCCTTCAGCAAGAAGAATCTTGGTTTCCTCATATTTTCTTGAGATTTAGGTGTTTACCCAGAAAATGGGGAAAACAAGTTTGACAAGAAATCAATATAATCATTATTCTATTTAGAGGATAATTCTTTAGCCTAATGGTTTCTGAACACTGATCACAATAGTTCATCTTCATTCCTAACCCCATTTGCAAGCCTACCCAGGACATGTTAAGCCCAATTCTGTCTGTCTGTTGTTAGTACTACTTTACTAGGGCCCCTGGTAGGAGATTAGCTTTCGGTACACTTGGATTTGTTTTTCTGGTTCTCAGCCTAGGATTACTTGAGTTTCACCTTCTGGTTGTCTTGAGGCTGCCAAATCAGGCAGACACAAAACATTCTGGAATCAGGGATGTGGTGTTTTGCTTAAAGACTTGTAACTGAGCATGGCTCACCACTTCTGGTTCTCTACAGAGGCTGGCCTAGGTCTATAAATCCTACTTGAAGAAGCTAGTATCTTTCCAGGAGAGATGATTATTCTATCCAGCAAAGGCCAGCCCACCTTAATTGTACTCTTGGTTCTTCGAGAAGCCCTGAGAATGAAGTATGTCATCAAAAGACATACACAGTGAGATTTTAGGAGCTACTATAGCAACTAATGTTACCCTAATTTAAAAAGGGACACAAGAGAAGTAATATGATGCCCTCAGCAAGCTTATATTCTATTCATGTAAAGAGAATATGCCTTGGTTATTATTGGTTATTATAATAGAAAACAATTATTGTAATGATAATGATAGGGAAGTAAGATGAGTCCTGAGCCTGGAAGTGGGAGTCATATTTCTAAGAAGGCTTCCTAGAGTAGGTGATGGATAAATTAGGTCTAAATAAATAAACATAATTTAGTCTGTTACAGAGGGCAGGAAATTCTCTGCAGAAATTGTAGCCTGAGAAAAGTCTTCGGATCAAGATACAACATAGTGTTTAGGGAACAAAAAGCAATTTAGTGTTTTCAAAAGATACTATATAGAAAGAGTGATGGGGACTGAAGTTGTAGATATACTTAGGGTTCTGATCATTGAGAGTCTTAGAAGCTATGTAAAGAAACTTTGGAGCCTGTGGGTGATAGAGGCATCTTTTAGATTTCCAGTAGGTGAGGTGATAGATTTGATAGATTTGCAGTTGTAATAAATTCACTGGCTCTGGAAAAGAAAGCTGCCCTATTGTGAGGATATTAGGAAGCCTCAGGAGAGGCCCGCATGGTAAGGAACGGAGGCTTGCTGCCAGAAGCTATGTGAGAAGACCATCTTGGAAGTGGATCTTGCAGTCCTGGTTAAGCTTTCAAATGACTATGACTGTGACTTCTGGAGAGACCCTGGGCCAAAACCACACAGTGAAGATGCTCCTGAATTCCTGACCTTCTCAAACCGTGTGAGATGATAAGTGCTTGTTGTTTCAAGTGACTGCATTTTGGTGTAACATGTTCTACAACAATAGATTAATGCAATGGCTTTTGAGAAGAACAGAAGTTCAATGCAGGCAGATAGGCTGCATCTGTTAGGAGGCTGTTGTATTTGAGGTTAGAAATAATAAAGTTATAGTTTAGGGGAGATAAAGATGGCTAGGAGGGAAGAGATATAAAAAACATTAGGAGTTAAAAATCCCTTGGACTTGGCGGATGCTTAAATAGAGAGAGGTGAAGATAGAAGGAGGGGTCTTCGTTGATTCATGCATTTCTCGCTTGCAGGACTGGGTGGATGGTGGTTCTGAGCCATGGAGGAGGAACATATTTTTGGAGAGGGAGTAGATTGAGTTTTGGACACTGAGTTTGAGATGTCTATGAGATGTCCGGGTGGAATGTCCAGAACAGGTCTATCAATGAAGAAATAGGGATTTAGGAATCATCAGCATAGGGACAATAGCTGAAATGATAAATACAGAAGTGATCATTTAAAAAGGTGTATAAAAAACAAAGTCCTACTGCGTAGCACAGGGAACTATATTCAATATCCTGTGGTAAACCATAATGAAAAAGAATCTATGTATGTATAACTGAATCACTTTGCTGTAGAGCAGAAATTAACACAACATTGTAAATCAATTATACTTCAATATAATTAAAAAAAAAAAAAAAGAAAGGTATATAGGGTGAGAAAAGCCATTGTCTGAGGAATCAACCTGGAAGCAGATGGCATATAAAAGACATGATAGGAAGGCATAAAGGAAATGAGAAGAGGTAGTCAGAGAAACCTGAAAAGGTGGAAGGTTTGGTTTTAGACATTAGATAGGAAACCTCACCCTTTGACATTGGGTTGAAAAAGGCAAGAATGGGTGTGACTTAGGTAAGTTTTGAGATGGATGGACAATTGGAGAAATCATCCTTGATGGTACAAGTTTTCCAGATGAAGTAGGAAGCAAGGTCACCTGCTGTGGGTAAGGGTGATAACAATCGAATAGAGAAGAGAAGCTTTGGAATAACTAAAGAGGAAAAACAAAGAAGGAGATGAGCAAGAGCAATTAGGGGAATGGACGGATTGTGGTGAGTACCCAGCTGAGGTTTGGAGACGATGTCTTTGAAGTAAGTGATCCCAGTAGGGAAATAGGACAATATATACAGCCTATATATGTAGGCTCTTCCTGTTTCACTTGGGCTTCAGCCCTAAAGCTGATAACAATATTATAGGTAACAGCTTATCTACGCAAGACAGGCTGAAAGATTGTGAAATTGGTTTTGTAACCCTCAGTTGGACAACTTTGTTCAGTCTAAGAGAGACGTCACTGTTGATCTTAGAGACAGTGAAGAAGAGGTTCTCTTTTAGAGAGTACTGTTGGTTGTCAGTGTGTTGACCACTGTCAGTATACCCATGGAGAGAGGTAGGGTGCTTCTGCATGTTATAAGCCAAGAGGAAAAAAAGGCATTTGAGAAAACTACCCAGAAAACTTGACCTGAGTCTGCTACAGTTTAGGGGACACAGTCAGAAGTTAAGGACCTGGCTGGAGCTGGCAAAGCAGCAAGACTATGGGATGCTTTGAGAGCTAGTTGTATTTCCGTTACTCGTGCTGTGAAGTTGTACTTCCCATGTACCAGATGTGTTCCCCAACAAGGGAGCCAACCCGTGGTCTCCTTAAAAGGAACCCTGCTCTAAGCAACCACTTCGGATGAGCTGGCATCTGGAGGAAAGGTACTGCCACATCCAGGAAGCTGCAGACATCCCCACTGTGAAGTCGGGGAGGGTAAGCAAGAGCACAGTCTTCAGTGGAAACGGCACATGTGCCCCATAAGTCACCTTCGGGTAAATGTTATGCACAAAAGAAAGTGATGCCCAATCCCAAGTGTACCTGCCAAGATAGACTTTTATTGCGCATTTGCCTCTTTTCCCTACATCCCTACCTCAGCCCAGTTACGGAAGGGCCGAGGCAGGACCTATGGAGTGAGGGAGGAAGCAGGGTAGGAAGATTAAAGGTGCTAACTGCAGTTCCTCCTTCACTGCAGGCTTCTCATGTGTCAACAGTCCTGAGAGGAGGAAGGAAGAAGCTTTATATTTGCCTAATTGATTTCACACTGGACTAGATATTATATTACCTAGCATTGATTAGAAGATCTGTGCAACCTGGCTGAGGTTTTATCCAGGGGTGGGGGTAGGGAACAAGCAAATCAAATCAAAGCAAAAACAATAACAACAAAAATCCCAAGACATGTGGCAGCAGTGGGAAAATTAAGGCTTCTTTCTATTTAAGTCAAACTTGTTTAATAAAGGTAAGCGTTGGTTTTTTTGTTGGTTGGTTGGTTGGTTAGTTTCCAGTAGTTCCACATGCCTGGATGTCCCTTGGGCATTTTTTTTTTTTTTTTGTGGTGAGATCAGTAAATAGATAAGGACATAAAGGAATCAAGGGTGCCAGTAGGAGAATGGTTGAGTTGATTAACCATAAACATTCAGATTGAGTAAAGAAGGAAACTAGTAGGGTTAAGGCAGGGCTAATAAACTGAGAGAAATGAATCAAGGATTGGAATTTTCAGGAAGTTGATGAGTGAAGGGGAACAAAATATACCACCCCCAAACGTGCTTCTTTGTTATATTCAGTATTTTGAGTAGGTTATTTTTAAGAAATGGAAGACACGGGAGAAGTTTGGAAAACTGAGTAGAAGTTATCTTCTTGTAAGAAACATTTACATTTATGAGGGAAATCTCTATTTATAAGGGTCTCTACCAGGAAGAGAAGGATGATTCTAAATCTCTAGAAACTCTTATCAACTAATTTAAATCTGCATAACAACCTTACTCATGTAGACTGTGCTTTTCCTGGTAACCTTCCATGACTAGTCCCCCTAACATCTTCTTTCATTTTTGACTATAGATAGTATTTAAGATGGTGGCTTGGGCCATTTCAGGGAGTTACTCACTTTTCCTGGGTATCTCCTATGTATATAGGGGGGTATACATGTTACTAAACTTCTGTCTGTTTTTCTCCTGTTAATCTCTCTTTTTATTATGGGAGGGGAGCTCATCCCAAATCCTGGAAGTAGAGAGGGAAAGTTATTTTTCCTCCCCTACAATAAGCAATTGACACGGGAACCAGAAAGTGAGAAAGTTGAAAGGATTGGAAGTGTTGTGGCAGAAGCTAGTTGAGCCACCCCCATTATGTTAGCCCTTATTCAGCCCTTATTCTCTCCACCCATTCAACCTGCAGATGCTTTTCTTTTCCTCCCTCTCTTTCTTGTCTAATCACTCTCTGAGAATGATTGCCCTCTAGTTAAGGTTATACTATGCACCTGGTGTTTACCCCGCCAAGACAGCACTGCCTAACACTCCTTTCCTCTGGGAGTGTTCTTCAGTCTAGAAGGAATGTCATGGAGTGATAACCTCGAGGACCACCCGAACCTGTTCTGGAATCACGCGATGCCAGCCCTAATGATCTCAGTGCCCCCAGGAGGAGAAGGAGAACTCAAGGCTGCATGAACCCAATCCCTATCTACAGCCCTATTTTCCACCCTAAAACTATGAGACCTCTTCCAGCTCCCAGGAAGCAGGGCACAGTCTTGAGAGCGTTAGCTCGCTGTGGCCCCCTTTGCCTGGCAAAGTAATAAAGCTATTCCTTTCCACTCCTCCAAAGCTCTGTCTCCGTATTTCTATTCAGCATCCGTGAACAGAGGCCGGGTTTTTCGGCAACAGAAGTAGTACTGAGACCTTTAGATTAAAGCAGTTCCCAGTGTTGACACATCCTAAGTTTTCTCAAATAACCTAAATCAGTCAGTTCATTTCGGAAGATATTATTGAGAATGTGGTGAGTAAGATGGAGTCTACTCTCAAATAACATGTGAGAGCGTAGAGGGGAGAAATTAGGAAACTGAATATTAATTAGGAACAGAAATACAGGCCCGGCATTTGCTAAAATCACATAATTGAGAGGTATTTAAGATTGATTGTGCACCCCACTATGTGTTTGATAGTGTGCTAACTTCAACGGATAAGGAGATGATAAGAAAGTTATTTACCCTTGAATATTGAAAAGCTGGTGAAGGATTGATACTTGAGGATACATAGTTACCATACAAGGAAGTAAGTCGTGCTACTAAAAATGGTTGCAGAAACACGTGGAAGGAACATGTAGGAAGCTGAGGGATTTAAAAAAAGAACTTATTTTGGTTTGGGTGACATTAGATTTAAGTGGGTTTTAAATTTTTTTTTTTTTGGCCAAGAAATAAAAGGAAAGATATTTTGTATTTCACTCAGAGGTTTGAACATATTTCATGAAGGCTGCATTTGAGATAAACCTTGAGGGATGAGTAGGATTTTCGAAGGAAGTGATGGGAGAGTGTATATTTTGTCCTGAGCATAATATAAGCAATGGAAATACAGACTGTCTTCTGAGAATGGGGAGTTGTCAAGTGTGGAAGGGAATTAGAAGAGGAGCATGGAAATGTAAATTAGGACCACCCAATGAAGGAGCTTGAAGGCTTGAATAACTCAGTAGGAAATTGGGAGTCACTGAAAACTTTAAGCAGGGGAAAAAACATAATTGGGGTAGAAGTTTAGGAAAACTGATTTGAAAGTTGGGTGTAGGATGGGGAGCCTGGGATAAACTAAGCTGGAAAATCTGACAAGTTAAGGACTCTAGTGATATGGTACTTAAGTGGAAATAACTTCCTGAAACAGGATGATGACTGAAGAGGTGGGAAACAGGAGTGGATTCAAAAGGCCATTTGGGAATAGAACCAAATGGATTTTTTGATTTAAGATGTGGGCACAGAACTTGTTTTAGCTTTCCAAGGCCATATATAACTGGGCATATGGGAACATGAGACTTCCATGAAAAGACATAGGAAAGTCCTGAGGAGGCGCTGGTCGATGAGGTAGGGTGTGATTCTTTTGAGGGGCTACCTGTACATTCTGTAGAATTGCCTGACAGACATTTGGAAATGTAAACCTGGAGTTTGGAAGGGAGATGAAAGGTACAGCCCCAGAAGTTATCAGCTTAGAAGTTAATAGTTGAGGCCACAGGGGTTGATAAGATTCCCAACTGAGTGAGTTTATTATGAATTGTTTACCCTATTTGAGTTGTGAAATCCTTGGAGAATATGATGAAAGGTATGCATCTTCTTGCCAGAAAAATGTGCAGACACATAGACACAAAATTTTGTAGACCTTAGTTTCAGATTCCTTGGTACCGAAAGAAAAGAGAATGGAGGAAAGAACTTGGTAAAATACTTAGGTGAAGGGGACAAAATTGGGAAAAGATGACACAGCAATAGAAAACAAACCAGCGTGATGAGGGTGGTTTAAAAGATGATTTAAAGTAACTAGTGCTACAGAGTGTTTCAGGAGCCTTAGAACTGAGGAGGAGTTGTTGGACTTGGTGATCGTTGGATTAAGAGTTCATTGTTAATCTAGGACTAGGAAGACATCATTCAGCGGAGTGGTGGGGACAGAAGCCAAATGACAGAGAGCTAAGGAGTAATACAGTGGAGTACAGCTAAGGAGTAATAAGTGGAGATAATAAATGGAGAGACCTAGTAGCTCTGCTCTTATATTATGTTTAAAGGTAAAAAGAGAGCAGTGAGTTGAAGGAATATGCAGTCCCAGGAAGAATTTTTGATATCGTTTTAAAACATTGGGCATGTTTATAGATGGAAGAGAAGGAGATGGAGAAGATATAAGAAAAAATTGGATGATCATTAAGAAATTTCAATTATTATTTAAAAAATATTTACCTGTGCGATGTTACTACTAGTTATGGTTGCCCTTTTGGAAGACGAAATAAGGATCATGCCACAATGATAGTCACTCACAGCTAAGTGTTGTAAGGATCCACTTATGGGGCACAAGGAAACATTGGAAAACAGAATTGTGTAAAGAAGAGTAGGCAAGTGTGAGTGTTTTCTTGCTCTAGACCCAGCAGACGTGTTCCTACAAGAGAGAGATGTAACATGGACAGTGTGGAACAGAGGCGCTCTCAGCAGTGGAGCCAGCTGTTGTGTCTCCGTGCTCTTGGTTGTCAATACTTGTTCTTTCCCTGGTTTGTAATGTCATGTTTCTCAACCTTGGCTGGAATCATGCTTTGAATAATATCGATGCCTGGCTCCAAACCCCAGTGGTCCTGATTTTTAATCATCCTTGGGGGGCAGTGTGTGGCCATGGAGATATTTTGAAGGTGATGCTAACGTGCAGCTAATATGGAAACCACTGCTTCAGCATCTTCCGTTTCTCCACTGGGGAGGATAGCCTCCATCTAGGTATTTTCCAAAAGTTGCTTGAGGAAGGTATGGAGAGAGCCTCAGGAGACACCATGGAGAATACACTCACTTCCCTGGTGTAGAAAGATGAGATTTTTTCCCCATATTTCACCTTTTACCCAGCTTAATCAAGGCTTTTCAGCCATGATTGTGAAGAAGCGAGCGCTAGCAGTAGCTTAGTCTTTGGACGCTTGTAAAATTCATGTTCAAGGAATATCCACTGGATAAGGCAAGGCTCCCGGGAGACAGGCTTCCTTCTTTTTCTGAAATCACCACTTGGTGATTAACCAGGCTGCAGAAAATCCACCGTGGTTTGCTCTGAGTACAGCGTGGACAGTCTGTACGTGACAGGTAGGAAGGAGTCTCTTTTTCAGCAACAGTTACTCTTCCAGAGCGAATCTATTTTCAGAATCTATTTTCAGGGTAGGTGTACACTAGTCCAGTAATTCACTTCCCTCTCCTCCGCTCTCTAAGATTTACTGCTCTCTAAAGAAGAGGTCATTGGCAAGTGTGAGAATCGTCCAGGGATTATGTGAAGTTGCAAAGTGAATGCCTCATTAGCATGTGAGAGAAAAGCCCCAAACAACAGCATCAAAGGGTGTTAAACCCATCCAGTGGGGTGGGGAAAGGGTGATTGGAATTAATTTAGACCGTTTTAAAGCCAATATGAATGAAAGGAGGATTATTTCCCTGATAGTTAAAACTTGGCCTGCGTGTGACCGAAGGTGTGTACATTTTCATGTGAAGGCAAGCTTGCTGATTACCTAACTTGGTTCATAACGGATGGCCTATATGATAAAAAATATTTAGTCATTTCAGCTGTCTTTTGGAAACCAGAAGCACCCTAAGAAAGCAGTAGTAGGGAAAAAACTTGCCAGGAGAATATTTGAAGCAGCATATTATAACATGCTCCTGTTATTAGCGTGGTGGACAACTGAAATCACCAAGACATGTAAAAACAGATCAACAACAATATGGCAGGCAGACCTGAGTCAAGAATCTAATGAAGTCACTTGCCTTTAATTTGTGTCTATAACCAGGCAAAAGAATTTCACCAAACAGGGTCAGACTTGGAGGGTTGGGGGAATGGAGTGGGGGAAGTAGGGGAGGTATGAATGAAAAGTACCAACGGGAAAAGAAAGGCTCTGATTAGCTACCAAAATTTCCCTCCAAGCCATCAGTTTGGCTCCCTACAGTGTCTGCTTAAAGAGCCCGCTGTTGGGCTTCCCTGGTGGCGCAGTGGTTGAGAGTCCGCCTGCCGATGCAGGGGACGCGGGTTCGTGCCCCGGTCCGGGAAGACCCCACATGCCGCGGAGCGGCTGGGCCCGTGAGCCATGGCTGCTGAGCCTGCGCGTCCGGAGCCTGTGCTCCGCAACGGGAGAGGCCACAAAAGTGAGAGAAAAAAAAAAAAAAAAGAGCCCGCTGTTTACTGATTGGGTGAAAGTGACGGAAAGGTTTGGTGGCTGCTTGTAGCTTGCAATCAAAAAGCAATGCCAATTGTTACAACAGACTTCATACCTTTCTGTTCTCAGGGGCAGAGCACTTGAGAAGCTGAAAGCTGCCTCAAAGTTTCCTGGAGGTTTGGGCTTAGGCAGAGGTGACTTTGATATAAAGTCTGGGGCCAAGGTAAAGGAGTGATGCGTGGCCCATTGCTTTGAGCATACCCAGTTTTGCCTCTGCTCTCCCTGCTCTGGGGAGCATCCTCAGAGAGCAGAATAAAGCAGCCGGAACCTCCACTCTCCCCAAAGGTGACTGAAACGTTAAGCTCTTGCTCTGTTGAAAAATAGGTCACATCAATGATATGATGGGTTAAAACTTTGCTAAATGTCTATTGAAATAACCTTCCTCTACCTGATGAAATCAGAAAAATGTGGCTAGCGCAGCAGGCTAAGGAAAATACTAAAGGATAAATTAGGATTCTTACTGTGATGTGCACTGGTTTTTCTTAACTAAAAGCAAAGTACTCACTACTTGATATCATATATCACAAAACACAGGTATTTCCCCCTCTTTCTGCTTTAAGAACCTAGTTGAATCATCCACTATCCTCTGTCCTTAATTGTGTAACAATCTGGGCCAGTCAGGCAACTCTCCTATTCTGGGCAGATGTGAAAGTACTGCCTTGTTAGTTACCTGGGATATGTGGAACCTCAGTTATTTTACAAAACAATTTTGAGGGATTTTGACATATGCACTAGAGAAGATCCACTAGTCTTTGATTTGATAAGTTGCTTCCTGCTGCCTCCTTCCTGTCAGAGGTACTGAGCTCAAAAAGAGATCAAACTTCCGGAAAGAAATACGCTTTATATAAATGTTCCCACTCGTATTATTTCATTGTCTCCTATGACAACCTGAGCGTCAAAGATTTATTCTGGGTAGTTAAGTTATACAACAAAATATCTGGTGTGAATTTTGGCAAGAAATTCACTAAGTGGATCGCTTGCCAGGAACAGGTATCCATATGGAATAAACAAATAATGAGAATAGGTAAGAGTATGCTCGTCAGGGGGGCTGCAACTCTGAATTCATTTCCTAATTTGCCCTGATAAAATATCATTAAGCTCACCAGTGAGCTTCATCTTCTCTTTTTAGTAAAATGTGCTTCATGAATAAGCTAATTTTCTTATTAAAAAACCCCAAAAATAGCTGGTTTGGATACTACAATTCATTAGAAAAAAGGGGTTCTGAAACTTGAAGGGCTATTGGGGAATGAGAATAAGAAAGAAAACAAAATTAGCTCCAAAAATATCAAGTTCTGTCTTCCAGTGAGGGATATTCACTTCTAAATATAAAACCCCTCATTTAGCATTGCTCAGGGTTTAGATGGAAAACAAAGAAAACCACAAACATATTGATGATTATACATATTAGCTGTAAAGAGCTTATTTGAGTTTTCTTAAGGTCGTGTTAAGCTGAGAGGTGATGTCTTGGGAATAGAGTCGTGTTTTTGGCTGTAAAGAAGCTGTGTGATTTCTTGAAGCATCTTTCCATTTGCTTCCATGAATAAGACATTTTCTGGAGTTAGTGTAGAGAAAAGAAAAGCTAATCAGATCATTGTGCTTGTGAGATGCAAGATTCTTTGTCTCTATAAAATGGGTTATTAATTCCCCAAATTTTATCCTAGCTTCCTCTGCCTATTAAGTGAAGCTGAAAATCCCTAAGGAATGATTTGACTTTCAATATCTATGCTTTTGTTAAAATACATTTCAACTGGCTCCTGTAATTAACATTAACCTCAAGTTCTTATTTCTGACTTCACGCTTCTCAGAAAGTAAAGATTACAGTACAATTTCGATAAAAATGATTAAAGGCTAAAGAATCTTCATAAAATGTGAATAACAGAAAATATGTCTAACAGCCCACGTTTTTGTTAGCCCTCAAACTTGTTCCTCCTAAGATTTTGCCGAATATAAGTACCGTCTGACACTCTGAGTTAACATTTAAAAATACGCATTAGTTTCATAATCACTGCAGTGCAGAAGTTATTAAAGCTACAGCAGTTCAGCCTGAAAGAAGCCAAGAAATATTCTGCATTATTTTGCTTTCTCCACCAAATGATAATTTATATGAAATCTTCATTTTCTTAAACTTAGATCACACATATAATCTTCATAAACATAAGAAATAGAACATATGGTTTATAGAGAAGACTATAAAATTCATAGAGGGATCTATATAGAAAATTCCAAAAAGATAAGTGGAAATCATTTGATGAATGAGTCTATTTTAATTAATATCCATACAGGCTTATAAAAAGAAAGTTGAGTTAGATGGATAGTGGGGTCCTGTTACTATTAGAGTGAAGAGTAAGAATCTTATGTGAGTGGATATTACTGTCGGGGCAGAGGTGATTCAGCCTTGGTAAGATTCTCCTAACATTTAATGGGCACCTACTAAGTGCCAGGCCCTATCAGGTATTTTTATATTTGTTACCTTCCTTGATCTGAACAACCTTGTGAGGTAGACAGTATACTGAGGTTTGGAGAGATTCAGTATACCTTTCAGGATAGCACAATTTACAAATGATAGAATCGGTATTCACAGCAGGTTCTCCCAGCATCAAGTGTGGAGCTCGTCTTCCTCACTGTGTTTTCTCTCTTAAATATATTCGGTTTGGTAACAGTGGAAGAAAACAGAATTGATTTCCTCATGTATCAGATAATAGTTTGACTAATGAAAAATGTGTCCTTCTAAGCAGACTTTAACAGCTACCATAATCAATACTGACACTGAGAATAAAATCCTTGCACTGTAAGACTCGTTAGACTTGCTGTCAAGTCTTAGCCATCTTTCCCAGAGAGTTGAGGGAGAGAAGCATGAAAGTTTATCTTTGTAATATATATTTTAAAATCAGTCACTCTCACTGGTGTTTGTATGATGCTAGCCAGGCCTCCCCAAGTTTAATGCTGTCACTGCCCCTCAGTCATTAAGAGCGGAATTTATGATACGTGTGACTTTGGGTTTACTAGTTCTCCGGTATCAGGAGGAGGTGGGTGTGTTGTTGAATCTTGCAGTGGTGTTGGTGATTCACCCTTGATGGGCTTCTCAGCCAACTGCAACTTTCATCAGCTTGCACCGTACTTGTGCAGGCTGTGCTGGGTAGAGATGATTTTGTCATCCCTTTTGGATGAGCCTCGTGTAGCTTCTGAATGCACTGTTTGTCCCCACATCCCTAGGACACAATGGATATTCATCAACAATGGCTTGTTTCTTTTTAGCGTGTGAAAAACAATTGAGATAAACAATGTCTAGAATCCGATCTCTATTTCTAACACATAAATAATTTCAAGCCTTCCGTAAAAGGGATGATAGATTGCTGTCATAGTGGGCACTCGATAAATCCTTATTGATTGATGGCTTGATTCATTGTGAGCAACTGTATAAACATCAAGGTGATATGTAATATCCATAACCCATGTATCACCATCCTTTCAATTTTTAACTACTAAAATTTTTCTCCAAATCGTTCTACCTCTCATCATGTCAGCATCTGCCATCTTTGCCCAAACTACCATCTTCTGCATTCTGCACAGTTACCAAAGTCCCGTTGACAGGTCAATCTGTATCCAGTCCGACCCCTCAGACCTCAATCCATTCATCCATTCTCCGGATTCCAGTGAGCGCTTTTTTTTAAAATAAAAGAATGAATGGCCCCACTTCTGCTTTAAGTACTTGAATGATTTCCCACTGTTCTTAGGATAAGGACACCCCTCAGCATATACCGACAGTACTGGTATATTGTAATCACACAATATATTGTATTTATTGAAGAGCTATAGATTTCCTTTCGACCCACATTCTCCTCCAGCTACTATTTCATTCCCTTGCCCACCATTACTGCAAAACTGTACGAATGAGGAGTAATCACTGTTTCTACTTCCTCAAATCCAATTTTCAACTCAGTCTTCTCCAAACAGTTTTCTGTCTCCCTAGTCCACACTAATTTCTAATGGCTTTGAAGATGCTAAACACACTGATCTCAATCGTTTCTAGGATCAAGATGCCAAAGCATTGGTCCCATACATTTTCTCAGCTAAGTTGCCCTCCCAAGCCGCATCACTACAGTTTTCCACAGCCTTCTTCTGGGAAAACTTTCTTCTCTTTGTTTTGATGGTCACTACTTTCTCTGGCTTGCCTCTTACCTCAGTGACCACTGCTTCAGTGTATCTTTGGTCCTTTTTTTTGCGTGACCTGTAAATAGCAGTCTCTAGGACTTGGTCTGAGATCCTCTATTTTCCCCTATTTACATTTATTACTCAAAGTGATATTGTTGGTAAAATGGTCTCTGCCATCAGATAATAACTAGTTTACAAATACGTTTTGAATTTCTAGTGAGAGGTTTCTGAGCATTTGCAAAAAAAAAAAAAAATACTGTTTAACTTCATTTGTTGTATTAAAATATATTTCTTCATACTAGCCCAAAATTTGAGCCAGTTTTTGAATTTAATGTGCTGCTTTAACTCAACAGAGTAAAAACTTCAACAAAAATGGGAGACTCTGGTAAAGCATCTGAATGGAGAAGTTCAGTTTAGAGACAAAAGGCTAGTTTTGGCTCTCAGGACTATTGGGGGTGAGATGGGCTGACAATAAAGTATAAAGGTAAGGACACATTAAAAAATAATTTAATATTAGAGTATGTGCAGAAAGTAATCACTGAGAAGGTTGTATTTCATAAGTTTATATCTTCAAAAATCCATCTTTAAGATAAAGGTTACTCAGGAGGCGTTCTTTAACAGACAGTATCACAAAAATTTTTGGGTATGTGACAGGGCTGTTTGAACAAAAGACTGAAATACTAAGACGCTTAAATATACACACCTTAGCTATGCATGAAGTTAAGTATTAACATAAAATTTAAAATCATTAGCATTTATTAATTTCCTCTTTATGGTACAAAGGCAACCACTACAGAAGAATATTAAAACTTTATCACTGAATTATGGCAATATACCCTGTCAGTCAACATAAGCAACTCATTATAATTCAACACATTTATTGAGGGCTCATTGTGTCCAAGGTGTTTATTCTTACATTTCTTCCTCTGGCCTATCGTTTATTCATTCAACAATCATTTACTATTTTTAAGGCATTATTATAGACTCCAGCGATATAGAAACAACCAGGTTATGGCTTTCCCTACAAGAAATGTATAGAGATTAATAAGACACTGTTCTTATTTTCAAGCAGGGATAATGAAGGGATTGAGAGACAATTTCTGACTCTGATAATGAGGTGTTTCAAAGCAAGTGATTTTGGATTTTGAAAGTATATGGAAGAAAAGAGTTTATCATTCCATTTGTAGCAAAGTGTGAAGCATTTAAAAGTAAATTTGGTTAAGATATTTGCAGTTATTATAGAACATATAGTTTATAAGATAGGCAGTTAGCGTGCTTGCAACTAATGTATTTCCTTAGCTCTGATGCCCTCCATAGTAAGATTCACCATGAATTTAAGAATAACTTTTGGAAAAAAAATTATTACATAAAGCATGCACATAAATTGAATTAAATCACAATTGTAGAAACATTAAAGTGTGAAAGGAAAGTGCCTATTTTGCTTTATGGAGGAATTATAATAGATAGTAAGTCAATTTACTAGCTAGTGTGGTTTCTAGCCTCAGTTGACTTATTGATTGGTTTAACAATTTTTGATAAGTCATTTAAAAAACACAGGTTGCAATTTCAGAACAACATTGGCAGCAAAAATGCTTTTTATTTTGTGAAATTCAAACTGGCCCATGTACATTTTCCAGTGCCATTTGATTCAGATTCCTTTGTTTTTTTTAATTGTCAGAGAATACCGTGCCTCCTTAATTAGACCAAATTCTTTCTAACCTCAGGAAAAGAACATTAGAAAATATGGTTCTTTGAGTCTGCATTCCATTGAGTACATCTTGAATTTTTTAAAATCCCGAGCATATGGTCATTAATAAGTGAGACACTATCCATGTGACTTATTTTAAGTTCCACACATAGGACCAGAAGGTCAAATATACAGATCCCCAGCACTTATTGCAGGGTCAGGCGCGTACAGAAGGTGCTTAGTCCAAGTTTCTGGGAAGAATAGACTGATGTGCCAAAAATGTACTAAGTTAAAGTAAATGGAGGCGGTTATACACATACCAAGATATCAGGGACTCGACCCCCAGAGCATTCCCTCAGTTGTCATCTCTGTATTTTACATTGCAACATGTTTTTCCTCTATAAAAGCATTAAGCAAACCTTGGTACTAAGAAAACAGGAAAGGTACTTTGCTTGGGGTGACTCTTAAGCCTCTGGCATTGTTTCAGGAAAGCCCAAGGAAGCAGATCCAGTCCCTATAGCCTTTTTGGACTAATTTTGCCTGAAATAGTAGATGAAAGACTATGATGCCACTCATACTTAAGTAAAACTTAAAATATAGAGCTTTATCATTGTAAATAAACATCTTTGAGCGCAAGGACCATGTTTGTATTTTTTTTTGTCTTTGCTTGCCAGTGCCTAACTTAGTACAAATTCAATATATGTGCTTAATAAACAGTTGTTGAATGGATGAATAAAAATGTCATGGCTAAAGGAAGGCAGCTATAGAATTAGCATCATAAGGGTAATATTACCTAACTGAAATGGTATGTGCAGGCATGGAAATATCCAATTTGAGGAAGTTAGAATTGTAATGCTCTCATTTTAACTCTCACAGTTAGCACTTAGCAGTGTTGCTGTTTATCAGCACACGCTCAAACCTCCCTTTTGCTAGACCTGCGTGGACTAGTTGATATACCAAAAACAGAGAAAATTTTCACTAAGTGCTTTTATAATCAAAGCAACTGATGAATCCATGTAGATGGATTCACCTTCATCGATGAGCAGGTTTGGATTTTGTCGTCAGACTTCTGATGTCACCAGGATTGTTCTCGGGCATTATTTAAAACCAGATGATCAAAAATAAAGATTGTTTTTCAAGCATTCCTATTTTCTATTTTTTCTATTTTCCCTTTTGCTGGTGGATTATTTTGTTCAGCTTTCCCTCTTTGTTTGTTTCGGGAATTAGGGCTTTCCAATGAGCCCACGCAGTGTGAAGAACTACCTCTAGATACTGAGTTTACATTACAAACAAGCAAAAATTCCCAGTCTGTCAGAGATCTCCTCCTAGGATACAAGGGAAAGCGAAGTTCAGCTAAACTGCACAATTAATTCGCCATCACTTCTGAATAGAGAGAAAAGGTTGCTTTAAGCTGTTCTGTTCTCCTCCTAGGGATTTAAGGTCAGTTGCAAGAAGCAAAATTACTATTCTTTCAAAGCTGTCTCTCTTGATTTGTATTTCTGTAATTATCTCCTCTGGACCTCTTCCTCTTTAGCTTGTAAACTCAGCTTAATAAATCAATTCAAGGATTAGATACATGTAAAGATACCTACTCTGAGAGCTGGATGGACAGGAAAAGGAATAAAGTAGGACAGTTGCCTTTTCTTGACCACTGGTTTCACCCATGTATCAATTATTTTTGTTTTACACAAAAGAATCTGAGATCTTTTCTTTCTCCCCAAAATAAGAGAAGTGATTTTTTTCTTTAAATTCTCTCTCGCTAATAAAAAGATTAAAAGCATTGTCACTCTGCCTTTTCAAGGAGTGGGCAAGTTCTAGAAATCAAAAGAACAAATTATTTGTAAAGAAATAAGGCCTTAGAAGTGGTTCTTTTAGTTTTAGCTGACTCTCAAGCTACTGGAATTAGAAGGTTTTACGTGAAAATAATAAATGTAAACAGTTAAACATATTCTGTTAATAGTGTTCGCAAATTGGGCCAATATCTGACTATACTACTGATTTTTGTTTCTCACAAACAGCTCAGAATGTTACCAGGTTTTGTATTGTTTTTCAGATGAAGGAATAGAAAATAGTTATTCCAAATGTTTTTTGCATATTATACATTTTAGTTTGGGGATGATTTCACTAAAGAAGCAGTATAGTCAGCTGGTCAAATTCATGAGCTAAACCTGCTGGGTCCACATCCTACCTATGTTGTTACTATGTAAACTTGTGTTAGTACCTCAGTTTCCTCCTCTGTAAAATGGGAATAATAATAGTACCTACCTCATATGGATGGCTATTCTGAGGATTAAATGAGTTAATATAACTAAAGCAAATAAGCAGTACCTAGCATATAGTAAGAATTCAACAAAAGTTATTGTTATTCACAGTTGGCTTCTAATTCTCCTAAAGATGCTGTAGAGAATATGTGTGTGAGCCACATTTATTTTATTTTTGAGAAGTATTGTGAGCGAGATTGCATTAAATGGAACACCTTGAGGTGTTATTCACTGGAGCTGGTGGAAATTAGTATTACCAAATGAGATTTCTGCATCCTCTTTTATGAAAATGTCTGAAATGTGTTTCCATTTATGAGAATTCTGGGGACAAGGAAATCTGCCTGGAAGGTGACTTTCTTGGGAAGTTTACTCAACTCTCAGTTTTTATGGTTATTTTTCTCTATCTCTTTTTCACCCAGATCTCACTGTTTAAGGTGCAGTAAAGAGGAGAAAGGTTTGCAGAATGAGGACAGGTTGAGGAATAGGGAAACATCTCACTAGCATTGTTATTAATGATTTGCTACTTATTTATTTTTTAATTGACGTATAGTTGAATTACAATGTTGTGTTAAATTCTGCTGTACAGCAAAGTGATCGTTATACATATATATACATTTTTTTTCATATCCTTCTCCATTATGGTTTATCCCAGGACATTGAATATAGTTCCCTGTGCTCTACAGTAGGACCTTGTTATCCATCCATTCTATATGTAATAGTTTGCATCTACTAACCCCAAACTCCCAGTTCATCCCTTCAATGACTTTCCTATTTAAACGGCAATTAAAATATAAATTTATAAATAGGACCCACTGATTTTTTGAGTATAGTAGGATACTGATTCTGACTTGGGATGCTGAATTCCGTCCTCTTTCTTGACAAAGGTTACTTGCAGGAACTATATGACTAAAAGGAATTTTAAAGATCAATATCTGATTTTTAAAATGAGGAAAATGAGCTCCAGAGTGATTTAATTAAACCCCTACTCCGTTGATTCAATAAATATTTATTGATCTTCTACTATGTGTGATTTGCTCTGCTGGGTAACAGAGATACAGCTGTGAATAAGCAGGCGTGGTCTCTGTCTTTTTAGTACTTACAGACCCCAGTGGGGAAATAGACAATTATCGTAAAGCACGATGAAGAGAAGTACAGGGAACTTGCGGAGTGCACAGCAGCAAGAACTAACCTATTATACTATAGGTGGTCAGAAGTGATATAGAATTCTAATTAAGCCCTGAAAATTCAAATTGAGTGTGCCCAGGCTCTGGGAAGTTGCCCAGCTATGGGAAGGCCTGAGGAGAGAGAGGGCAAGGCATTGAAGCCATTCAGTTTGATGGAAAGAAGAGTGAGTTGAAAGGGAGGGGACAGAAAGCTGGAGATGTACGCAGATCCTAGTGGGCCAGGTAAAGCATGTTTTGATTAGCCTGAGGGCAATGGAACATTTTTGGAGAGTTTTAAGCAGAGGGAAACATGCTCAGATTTGTATTAAGATATTTCCAGCTCTAGCCTGGTGGATGGATTTAGAAGGGGAAGACAAAAGTCAAGGAGGCTGGTGAGAGACTGTGGTGGCTTAACTGCAGTCTGTGGATAAATGCTATCAAATCATAACCATGTAGAAGATACTGATTTCATTTCCAAGTCTTGATTTTAAATCGTCAGTACTTTGAATATTACATTTTTTTCCAGCCAAGTTCCTGAAAAATAGCCTTTTAACCCTCCCCCCCTTTCCCTTTATTAAACCAGGGCTTTGATACCGCATGACCCCCTTTCTATTGTAGAAGGAGAAAGACGAGGAGCTTAATTGTTTTGGCTGGACTTTTTCACCCAACAGGTAATTCTTACCTACGAGGCACTATTTATCTTTGTGTCAGATTCATTCTGTGTTTTCTATTCCCGTTGCCGCTGCCCTAGTTTAGGCCATCATTACCTGAACTGTTCTCATAACGACCCAGCTCATCTCCCTGACTCCCAAACCTTTATTTTCTCATATTTATCTTCACATTGTGCTTTGATTCCCCTGCTCAAATGCTTTCAGAGGCTTTCCTTGGCCTACAGGAGAAATGTTAGCCATTGTTCCATATGCTCTCAGAGCTTTACCTTCCCCTGGCCTGCATACACCCTACTCTTCAACTCAAGTCAGGTCACACACTGCTCCCCCAAGAGCTCCCCCTTCCCCATCTCTCTACCCTTGCATAGGTCTACAGTGGCTGTCTCCACTTTCTGAACTCTTAACCATTTTTCAAGGTCCAGGACAGAAGCAAATTTTTCTCACGGTACTTTCCATAGTTATGCCAACCACAAGTATTATTACTCACTCAAGGGTTTCACGGGTGAGCTCCTGAATTTTCCTGTTACTTTAGTTAAATATATGCATAGCTCATCTCTTTTATAAGATTATACATTCTTAGGAAGACACGGTAACTTTTTCTCCTCTGTATCCTCCTCAGTACCTTGCCCAGTGCCTTGAAAACAGTGGACATTCAGTAAGGATGTATTTAATTCAATTGATGTCACTTTTCATGCCAAAATTTAAAATTTTTATATGGCATTATTTTGTTTGGGATGCAAAGTGCCTTTAGGAAAATGGTATAATTTATGGATTAAAATTAATATTTTAACAGTAATTCTTATTTTTAAAGTGTGAGATATGAAGGGGAGAAATTAATGTTAATATTTCAGCATGGAAGATACCCAGTGAGGGGAAAAAAGTCTCAACACACACACACACACACACACACACACACACACACACACACACACA
>NW_021703776.1:28559284-28709208 GCF_005190385.1 Monodon monoceros | reverse complement strand
ACACACACACACACACACACACACACACACACACACACACACACACACACTATGAAAGAGAGAGTAAGCCTTAAAAATCTGGGCACCCAGAGATTGTGGAGCTTGTTAGATAAGAACTTATTTCCCATGTCTCCTGCCTATGGCCACCCTTCCCCCTCCATCTTTGGAAGAGTCAGAATTTGCGTTGGTAAGAGGGACAAGAAAGGGTGGAAGGGAACCTTAGGAGCATCTGTGCTTTCTTTCTGAACTTCTGACCTGAAATAGGCACCTTCTGGGGACAAAGAGGAGATCCAACTCTAAAGTTCAAAGTTTTATTTATTATATTCGTTCAGGCATACTAAGTTTGCAAATGGAGACTCCTTTGCAATTAAGGTTTCTTGTTTTATTACATCAGCGTGTAATGTAGCTTACTGAATGCATTTAAAAGGTGCAATGTGAAACAAAATTAATTCGCCTTCTGATTTTATTCTACAAATTGCTGTTCTATCTACCTATGACTCAGGACAGAACAGGATTTCATGATTCAAGCCCCCAGCTGATGAGTATCACATGAATATTTTGGAAAAAAATTGCCTTGGTAAGACACATGAAAACAGCATTAGTATGAACTTAGATGAGGTGAGATTTTTAATTGGCCTTAGAGTTTCGGTTTGTAGAAAGGAAGAAGAAAGTGCATTCTAAATGAAGTTCTGACTTACAAAGATACTCAAAGTTCTCTTTTGTGGGAGAAATCTGAGTAAAGAAATCCGAGTAAAATCTGAGTAAAGGAGAGGCTCATATTGAGGAAGGAAGGTTGGAAATATACATTAGGACAAGATCTTTGCTTGTAAAAGATCTTGATGGCCAAGCTAGGAAGCTCTGACTTCCTTTTTAAGTAAGGAGTTTATCTTTAATGCCTTTTAAACCAAGGAATGGAATGGCAAAGTCAGTTATTCATCAAGATCTGGTAGTAACGTTGCCTTTTCCAACTTTCCCCCTTTTCTTACATCACATCATTATATTTTCTCCGTAGCACCTTAGTTCCCTTCTTTATTGCCTGACTCTCACTATTTAGTGGAAGCTGAATGAAAACAAAAATCCTTCTAAATTGTTTTTTTGGGGTTGTTTACTGCTGCTGTAACATCTGTAGAATAGAGAGTGGACACGTAATAGGCACTCATTAAATATCTGATAAGTAAATAATACGTGAAGAGGGAGAGATTGGAGGAGATAACCTGTTAGAGAAGTTTGAGAGGCAAGTGCTGATAACCTGGGTTAAGGTTTTGACAGTAGTAGGAGAGAAAAGAACACAGTGTACAGATGAATTATGAAGTGGAGTTAACAGAGAACCAGACAGAATGGAAACGTCATAGGCAATTCCAAGACTTGGAACCGTCTTTCTGGGAAAATGATGGTGTCCCTTCTAGAATCTGGAAATGTAGGGTAGTGATGGGTTTTTGGCTTTAGCTAGATTTATTGTGTCAGTGGAAGAGTCCCGGGGAAGTGCCATTATCAGGTATAAACACTGTAACCATCACAGGGGGTGAAGGAGCCAGGCTCTGCAAGGGACACAGTGTAGCTTTCAGCAGTTGGACATTTTTGTACCTGCCACAGTCTATGTTTTAAAAATTCAAATGTTTTTTTAATGTTTGGCAGGATGGGGGGTGGTGTGGTCTATTTTTTATTGCTTTTCTCTTCAGCAAGTCTGTTAAGTGTGGAAAAACAATGAACAAAAAGTTGGCCTAGACCCCCTAGGAAGTAAAGCTGGTGGTCCCGCCTAAGCGTCCCCCTCCCCCCTGCTGCCGGCCCCTCCTTCCACTCTCCAGCATTTTTCCCATGTGGCTCTGAACACTGCTTAGGAAACTATCTTTGGCAGTATTTGTGAGGCTTGCTAGCTTCAGCTAAGCAACCAGTCACTTGAATGAAGTAGAAGCTGAGTGGAGAATGTATAAGAAGTTGCCAAATGAAGTTTTGTTTTGTTTCATTCGCTACTGCTCTGCAGATCCGGAGGGCAAAAGGGATAACTGTGACCAAACAACGTTTCACCACATCCCCTAGCTCACAAGGATCTCGTTCCAAAGACAATTTGAGTTTTAAGGGTGCAGTTACCAAACTAGAAGCATTTCTATTCTCAGAAATAGAAATAATGTTTTCCTCGATGATCCGCTTCCAACACCAGTAACTTCCCTTTCTAACATCTCAGTATTGCCTTTACAAAATACAGCATAAAAGGTCAAAAATGAGGAAGTTTCCTAATAAGAATATCCAAAAGATACGTATTGTACGTGTTTGCGTTCTTTTAGTGGAATTTCCTTTAGGTAATAGAAGAAAAATTCCTTTGCAGCGACAACAGTGTGAGTTTTCCAAAAAATGAATCTATTCCCCCAAGTCATGGAGATTGTGCTTTATTAGCTGAACTTAATTAATTAATTAACTCTCAGGCTCACAGAATTTATTTGAGGCCACTGGTCAATCTAATTAGAGTGGACTTGCTGTGGGGAACAATTTTGTACCATGATTCCCCACACTCCCGTACACCAGATTCATAAGTTGAAGCCCTACCCCCAACGTGATGGTATTTGGAGATGGGACCTTTGGGAGGTAATTAGGTTTAGGTGACGTCATGAGGATGCGGGCTCCCATGATGGGATTAGTATCTTTGTAAGAAGAGGAAGGGAAACCAGAGCTTGCTCTCTTTCTTCACCACGTGAAGAATTGGGAAGTCAGTGTCTGTTGTTTAAGACACCCAGTCTATGGATGTGATATTATAGCAGCCCGAGCTGACAGAAACAGTAGTGTTTCTCAAACTTGAGTATGCATAAGAGCAACCTGGGCGCATATTTGATACATGCATTCCTGAACCCCAACCTAAAGGAAATTAGTCTGGAATGCATCTGTCCCAGTATTCTTCATTTTAAGTAGACTTCAAGGTGATTCTGAGGTAGGCTCTTCTGGGCAATAATTTGCTAAACACTATTTACAGGGAGGGGAGTGGATGATTGTTGTTTGTGCACCAACTGTGAGGGTGGGAAGGGAAGGGCGAAGGGGAACTGCCCTGGGTCTCTCAGGGTTCTTTCTCTCCTAGTTCGTACATCCCAACCCTTTCCCTCTGCGGACCATACTTATCATTAGATTCCCTACCTACACCACGTAGCAACAAATACACATTTAGAAGTTTAGAAGGAAAAAAAGTGGGTAGGGTGAGCACTCTATAACACCTCAATGGCTTTCCTAGCAGGGAGTCACTTGTTCAATAACTATAGGAAAGATTGTTTTCCTCTCAAATTTCTGCGTCATGTTTGTTCAGGAAATCATAGCCATCGAAGGGCTTTACTTAGGCAAATTTGTAAAATCGGTACAAATTATAATTGTTCTTTCTGCCACTCCACACCAAACTGGAAGAAGTTAGCTTTTCTGAAAAAAAAAATGAACCTTTAAATCCAGTGTGCTGGAGGGTTGGTGAACTACATGGACCTATAAATATATAGTCATTTGTATTTCTCGGGTGAAATACTTTAGGTAAAATTCAGAGAACTTAAGGAACCAAGACAGGTAGTGGAAGAGATTCTTTTGGAGGGAGTTGGAGATCTAACATTCTTTAAAACATCTTTCCCAAGGGCAGGCCTTGAGCAAAGTCTGTGGAGGATATGTGTTAGGATCTAAGTCCCATGACTTGACTCCTTATTATTCTGAAGTGAGGTATGGTCTGGTCACCAGTATATCTGGACTTGACAGAAATCACTGGGATTAATGCATTAGCATGTAGAGGGTCTTTGCTTTTTTAGGAAAAATAAGATGCTTCAAAATAGAAACTGTTAATTATATTCTCCAGATCTCCTTTTCTCCTTGAGACATAAAAATTCCATTTCTGACCTTGTAGTGGCATCTCCCAAATTGGCATGTATTTCGACATATTTTGTGAAAGCAGTTTCTGCTGTGTTATATTCACCAACACATGGTGCATGGAAACTGTTAAGCAAAATACACAATATTACTAATAATCTATGTGCTATGTATAATTAACAATCAAAAGAAACTCTCCACCAGATGGAGGGACAGATCTGTGATATCCATTTATGATTTATGTCCATAAAATACTCTAGGGCAAATCCCAAATCAGAGAAAGACTTTCAGGTAAAGACTCCTATTTCAGCTCTTTGGTTGTCTGAAATGAAATACAAATTCATGCAACCAAGACATCAGGTTTTCTGCCTGTGGGAAAGCACCCAGGTCAGAGAATCAGGAGGTCTTTGGGTTTTCCCAGGGCCACCCTCCTGACTGAGCCTTTGGAATCTCTGGCAGGTCGCTTTGCGTCTCTTGTTCTTAGTGTGTTTAAAATTTGAAACCCTCGAGCCCTTCCTTTTTCAAGCTGTTGTCTATATTATGAATAAACGCCCAAATGTGTGAAATGCTGAGAGTTTCTTAGATACAGATGAATGACTATTTCAGCTGGGTAAAGAAATTTCAAATTTGTACTCGTCTACAAAACATTTTTACCAGCTCATTTTCTTGGTGGGAAGTAGTTAGGTCATAAAGAGAGAAATAACATCATTTTAGCCTTAAGGAGCCGAAATGCTGTTCACCTCCTGGCTGGCTGTTTATGAGACTGTATTGTTGCCACCTGGATTTAGTCTTGCAGATTGCAATATTGACTGAAATCAGGCCCTAGGAAGTATATTTCTCTCACATTTTCACACCTAATGTTTATTTCTCAGCTTGTTAATGAACCTATCCTCTTCATAGACTTTTCTGATTCTCATTTTTTTCCCCTTCGTTCTAATTAACTGTAAATAATTTCTTAGTTTATTTCTTCTGTTTGTGTTTCTTCACCCTTCAGAAGAGATTGTGTCTCTCTGGGGGAGGAGAGAGGCTGAGCCTGTTGAATTCTGTTCCGGATTCCATTTCTCTCACCACGTCTGTCCGTCTGTCTCTCTTTTTTAACCAAAGTATGTCCCTCTACTTGGAGCTCAGAAAATATTTGGTGAATGAAATGAAGTCCCGCATAAAACATAAATTGGGAGGCAAGGTAGCTTAGTAGTAAACAGAATAGGACCTGGGATAAGAAAGTAAGTTTTGAATTCTAGTTCTTGCCTTGTTAACTATCCGAGCTGCAGAAAATGTATCTCTGGGCCTCCATTTCCTCTTCTGTTAAGTGGGGATCATAGCGCCTACCTCATAGGGTTTTTGTGTGTTAAATCAGGTAATGCAATGTTTCCGCAGAGGTCTCAGAACATGGCAATTTGTCAATAATTATCTATTATTATGACATTATGAGAGTTTCATCACCTTACAGCGTCTGGCACAGTGTCTCCATAGGGTGATAGAGTATGTATATATGGAATTTAAAATCCAAATCCATCTTTTAAATGAAGGAACGGACTTTTTTGTTCAGTTGACAATTCCTGTAACGTCTTCTCTAGAGTTTCAAGTTTGATTTTTGGAATACCTTCAACATGTTTATGAGAGTTTGTGTGTGTTTTAACATTTTTTGTGTGTGTCCCCATTTGTATGTCCTGAATCTTGTTTTGCTTATACTAGGTGCTTAATAATATTTACTCACTGGTTGCTTCCCTATTAGCTACCTTTTCTTTAATCTCTTTTTAGGGTAATCTAATCAAAATGTTACACTCTTAATACTAGTACCATGCTACATATACGCGAGTTGTAATTTTTTTTCAAACTATGTGTCTAGTATCACGGCTTTGAAATTTTCTCTCTGTCTGGTGCACACCTATATTCTTCCAACTGAATTTACTGAAATGTCGCGTGTGTGTGGCGGGTTGGCAAAGGCAATATTGTGCAGAGGCAATGATAGTGAAGTAAATTCTAATAAGGAATAAAAACGTGAGCTTTCTATGGAGGTACCTCGCTATATATGATTTTATTTCCAAATATGATGCTTTCGTCTATGCTTGTAGAGATTCTGTTTGAATGTTTTCAAGATCTTTTTCTCTCTTCTGTTCCTAAAAGTTCAGTGTACGATCTCCAGCTCAATAAAAAGATTACTCATTTGGTGGAGACATAATACATTCTGTGTAGACTCACACTTCTTAGAATGCCTCGGTCCCAGGGAGAAGTCACAAGTATATTAATGGCCTACTTTTCCTATACCAAGAGAATCAATTTCCCCTTTGCTTCTAAGGAAAATCATTTTGAGGGTACTCACCACTATGTGGTAAGTGGCACTATAAAAACACTTTGGGGCTTCAGAAGAGAGAATACTGGTTTTAAAGTTATTTGTTCCATGCTGTCTAAGTTTATCCCTCTAAAGCTATATTCAGTTTTGGAATGCCACTTCTGCTTTTTGTTTCCCTAACAATCCATGTAAATGTTTCTACATACGATCTTAATGATCACCAAGCGGTAAAGGAACAGCAGTAAGTTGTGTTTTTAGCTGCTGATTCACCTCACTCTTGATTCTGTATTTTCTGGACTTGCCAAGTGTAACCCAGGAGCTGATTTCCTGATTCCTATCACTCTTCTACTGTCTGGCAGAACTTGCCTTTCAACGCTTGGGACTTGAAGAAACATTTGAGTGGGATGGTGAGTCTACCAAGATATTTGCTCGAGACTCTTAAGGAATCCTACACAAGGATGTCTTGGAACCAGATTGTAAGTGAACAAAGTGAAAACCTGTTCCTCTCTTGTGGTTATTTCAGCCTTTTCTATTTTTAAAGTAACCTTCACATATGGTACCTCCATATAAATCTAAATAGATTCCATATTGATGTATGCATGATTTGAGCTTACTTTTCATGATACAGCATAGTGATAAATTCACGCTTAATTCTGCTGGCTTTTCAGATTGTTTTAGCAGGAAGGGGCTACTATATTCTAACAGAATTGCTCTATCATGTTAATGTATGCATGTAACTATCAATATATACACTATTATATTCCTAGCACATTCTATTAATTATGGAAATCACTTTCATTTCAATAGTGGAATTTACATGCCAACAGCTTCTGGGGCTCAGTGGAGCATCAGACCAGCATGTCACAGAACTCCCTTGTAGTGTGGGCGTTGACAGGGTTCTGTTGACATCACATTTGCAATGAAAATGTCTCATAAATGTGCACCCACATAGAACATTACTTATTTCAGTATTCACATAGGTCATGAATGTCAGAGATGAAAAGTTTCCTCACACTTACATTACTAAAATAAATTATTGGGAATATATAATCACACACATACATATGAATGACCTGAAAGATGTGTCTTAAATATTTAGAAAAGATGTCCAGATATAAAACTGTCACCTTTGGGTTCTCTCCTGTAACTCTATAATGCTTTTGTATTTTACAAGTCCTGTATAAAGGGTGGATGAAGACTGTAAATCAGGCAAGAGAATGGACTGGTCCAGAGGGGTTATAATAGGGGATAAGTAACAAGATCAAATGGGACCAGAGGAACATTAGGCTGAATATCACAACAAAGTTTTTGATAGGGAAAACTATTAGACTGTGAAATAGTCTTTCAAGGGTGCTAGAAGAAGTCATTACGTGAGCCATTTAAAATCAGACTGCACTGAAGTACTCCAAAATACGGTGTGCTATGGGGACCAAGCCTACATTAGAAGAAGAAGGAGGGGGATGACCTAAGAGTTTCTACCTTCTCCATGACGACTATGATTGTACTCATTTTATGTGTACAGTCTTGGTGGATAATCTTCTGCAATTTTATGCTACTTCTTGGGAGCAATTTCAACAAATTCATGTAATGCAGAATTTAGCAGAGTCTCTGGAGAGACAAAAATGCACACTAAACTGAGTGTAAAATAGCAAAGTGAGACAACTATGGGTAAACATTACTACTTCTTTGGGGAGTAAACCCTGGAGAAAACAAGTCTTACCCTGGAACTCGGGCCGTATTCACACATGCATAAATGCATACTGAGATTAGGTAGTAATTTTCTTTTGTTTAATGGTATCTTGGGACCATGTTGAGTGCAGGACAACAAAATGAAACATTTCATCCCCAAGATAACGGACTATATTTTGGCAGGAGGTAGCTACAACCCTGGAGAAAGAAATCAAGGACCATACTGTGACTGATATCTATTAGAATGGACAAGAAAGAGAAAATGGTTTAATTTGATAAAAAGAGCTTGACATAAAAGGAGAAAGAGAAAAAGTTACCCGGGGAAGTTGTAAAACTGTGATTGCTGGGAATCTTTCAAGATAAGACTGTCCTCACTCTGTATGGTTCTGGTTGATCACCTGTCATGAAGTAGAGAAGTGAGACAGGTGACCTTTTGCCAATTATCCTAGTTCTTTCATTCAATAGAAATATTAATTTAAGTTTGATAAAAAATAAAGATCACTGCATTTTATGCTATCTTTGCATTTGTTTAACTTAGCAATTTTAATTGCAGTGACATAAAATCAGAGGTGGGCTCATTTGGATGTTTGGTAATTGTAGGGGTAAATCATCTGACTTCCCCTCGTTTCTTTTCAAGTGTACACTGCAACTTTTAAAAAAGACCATAGGATATATTTTCATTATTTATAATATCTTCTTTTTTGGTAGCCTTCCATACCTTTCCTCAATGTATTGATTAGATATTTCTGAAGTCTGACAAATTCCATTCAATTAAATCAAGGGGTGACTCTCTCTCCCTGTCTCCAAATTTCATCTATTCCTTGTGTTGGCATACTTTTCTGCAAGTTGAGTTTCACATTTCCTTGCCGTGGATCTAGCTCACAGAACAAGAGGTTTTATGAGTAGGGTTTTGTTTTGGGGGGGGAGGGGCTTATCAATTCTAAAAGTTATTTATACCATTTATCATTCTCTTTAGCCCAATGAATGTAGATACTGTGAAATTTTCATTGTCTTATTTGTGAAAATATAAATTTCAAGACTTCTCCTGTTTGCACCCTGAGCACCTGTGTTACTCTGAACAGAAATCAAGGCAGCCTTAGGGCAGGTCTATTCAAAATGCCCAGGTACCTCCTGCTGGGTGATCAGAACTTGAAAGGATGAACAGCTAAAACCTACAGGTGTGAGAAATCTCTGTAAGTACCAGACACTCACATGATGGAAGGGAATAGATCAGTTTATTAAAGTCTGGTGTATAATACTTCCAAAATCTATTCAAATTCTTTTGGGCTGTTTTGAGGAAAATGTGCATAGCACTATAGAAGTATTAACAAGTAGAGTATCCTAAACACCTTTGGTAGGAAGTGTGTAATCTACCTGAGTTTAGGGTATTGGCAGTCTAAATGGTTTTGTCATGCCTATATTACATATATTTACATGAACAATTAGAGTCCAGGTAACAGCCTTAAAATATGTGATCAGATAATCCAAAGCAGACTTAAATTTAGGAAAATGAATAATATTTCTCTACAAATCGATGCTTTTTTTTCTTCCAAAGAAACACAACATAGCGCTAATGAACACTTCTAAGATCATGTAGCACAGATAAATTTAAGGCAAGAAACTTAAAGTAATGAAGTGCTTCTGAGATCCTTAACTCACAGTAATCTCAGCTTTGACTATACTGATATGTAACTATCTCGCTGTGTAGGTCAAACATATCACTATTCAAATAACAGTATAAATAACTTTATTAGTAAATTAGCTGAGCACTTGAGCACAGACCATTAGAAGTATACAGTTTTATTGTTTGTTATTAAAATTCACAATGCTTTGAAATACTTAACAGGCAGGGGCATGTCCCCTTAAGATATCTACCTGAAGAGTGCTACACCTTTGGGAATCTACGTTTGCTAATCCAGGGAAGGAACTAGAAGGAAATCTAAATGAAATCCTTAAGAAACCAGCTTATTGGATCTATTTCCTAGTCTATTTCTGGATCGCGAATCTCCCGCCCTCTCTGTGTTATCTCACTGTCAGATAAGAAACTGGAACAGGATCGATGAAGAGATAGGCTCCCCGTCTGGCTTTTCGATTTTTTCGCTCAAGCCAAAAGGAGCAAAGGACATCGAGTTAGGGATCCTTGCCAAACCTGCTTGCAGGAGAGCAGACCTCTGGCCGCCTCTGGCAGCAGAGCGCCTCCCAGAAGCGGCGAGGACCAGGTCCCACTGACCGCTGCCCGCCTCGCCTGGCAACCTCGCACCCACAGGAAACCGCCCTTGTGGCAGCCAGTCGTCTCAGGGTTTCCAGTGCACAAAGCGTACGGAATCCCCGGTTAGAAACCTATCCTGAGCCCAGGGCAGGGCTGGAGGTGGTTGGCTCATGAGACTGCTCTCCCTGGGCGTCTGCGAGCGCTACTTAGTCCCTCCACCTCTCCAGCCCTGGGCACCCTGACCGCAGATCTGTGCCCTGAGCTCTGCCTCCCTCCCGGAGACATAGACGAGCGCGCGCACACACAAACTCTCACTCACGCACACCCACCTTGCCTCTGGCCCCCATCCTTCCCACCCCCGGCAGAACGGTAGGGACTGGTCCGGGCTCTGCCTCAACTTTCCCGGCTGAGCCTGCGCCACGCGGCACCCGAGCCTCCGCGCCCTCACTGGGCGCCCTCCAGAGGGGCACGTCCTCCTCTGGGCCCCTTACCTCGAACCGCCAACTCCCGGCAGGGACTGGAGCTGACCGTGGTGGCAGCGGCGGCGGCCGAGCCTGCACCCGGGCTCTGGCTCATGGTTGGTCCTCCTCATTCGACACAAAAGAGGTAGCTTGCTGGCTTTGTCCTTTCCCAATCCAAGGGAGAACTTATTTTGCCCCCGAAACGGCCAACTTGTGCGCGCCGCTTCCTGTCACAGTGCCCCCTGCCCCCGCCCCCTCCAGGCTGCGTGCTGGACCACTGCCTGGTGGTAGAGCATCCAGGCTTCCGAGTCAGTGAGGAGTGGGAAAAGGGAGGGTGGGAGGAGAAGAGAGGCAGGAGGTTGGGAAAAGGGGGGACCCAGTGGTCTTCCGAGGAGGGGAGGGGAGCAGTTCCCAGCTGAGTGCCTCTCCTCTGTACAGGCAAACCCACTTCCCAGGCTTGGAAGCAACTTTCCTTCACCTTGGCCGGGCTGAATTCTTCGCATCTAATTGGGACTCTCGGCAGAGGCACGGACCTTCTGGCATTCTCTCCTCATTTTCTCTTTCTCCTTTCCTCCCTTTCCCTCTTCCTCCCTCCCTTAACAGGGGTGTATCTGCAGAGTCTTCAGTGAGCCAGGGTACCTAGACGAGCAGATTATTATACAGAAAGCCAGGGCGGTTTTGCTGGCGGCTTCACGTCTGTTTGAAAGCCTTAGGCGGTGCCTGCAAAGGCTGGTGAATTTCGGAGGGGTTGGGTGAAGGGGAGTGGGGCGGCAGGGAGGTCGTCGGCTCTAACTTTGAAGCTCTGCTAGAGCCCTTGGCCTGCGGGGGAACCTGGACTGTCAGCCCTGGAAGAACTCTTCTATGGTCCCCGAGCAACCGGAGGACCGCATGCTGGAGGAGAAAGAGGGAGCGAGCCTGCGAGGCCGATGTGCAGCTCTGCCCCGCACGCTGCTCAGCTGCACATTGCGAGCCCCTGGAGAGGGCTTGTGCAGAACAATCTCTGGGTCAGGCGGGAGGGGGACGCTCCTGTTTCCTAGCAACCCTCATCAATCTTCTCGGGGTATCTCCCTCTGAAGGAATTCGATTGGACAGCCCCTGGAGGGAAGCCACGCCCCTTCAAGAATGCTGGGCTGCTGCTTTTTCGCATTCTCCCAAATTTCTTGGGTGGAATAAGATTACAGGGGAGTGCTGTATAATCTTCCCTCTTATCATGCGATGTTGCCACACCGCCCGCTTGCAACGACCCTACCGCCCTTCCCCCCCCATTAGTCCTTTTCTAGTCCTACTTGTGGTTAGCAGGCACAATGCTTTCTACAGAACATCTTCTTTCTTCTTAAAATTAAATAAATAAAAAGCTTAAATCGGTGACGTAGGCACAAAAGAGAAAAAGGCACACGGAAATAGCCTTAATAGGCTCCGAGCTGCAGATAAAATCCTAAAGGTAAAATTCCAGGCATCTTTCTCTGTTTAGAAATACATTGTGTTTAATTTCAAAATCAAAACTTCACTGTCATTAATTTTTCCACCCTGATACACTAACTTTGTGTTCACCAAAGACTGAGTTATATGTAGCCAGAGACAATTAAACTTAATGCTTTCATGCTACATTTATTCTTTAATATTTAATGTTAACTTGTTAAACAACTGCTTGCTTTTGTAACCCAGCCAGAACATCTAAACTACAGAAACAGTTTTACCACTGATTCTTTTACAGAGCCAAGGCTATTTAGAAGACATGTGTGCTTGTATATTCCATTGTGAGTGTCACTAAACGTAGAAACTTGAATGTATTAAAAATTAAAATGTTATTAAATAGTGAAACTCTAAAAATGCTAGAAGTTCCCCTTCCGACACCATTCTTTGTGGAATGCAATAGGAGTGCCCAAGTAGAAGCAAAGTCACTCTTCCTTTGTATTTCATTACTATTATCTTACCACAAACACATTTGACTTTCATGAGAGAGAATTTCACAACGTCTTTCCAATAGACAGCTGTACGTCAAGGAGCAATGACACAACAATGGAGAAGATAAAGGTGTATACACTGCAAGGGCTTCGGATACCCACACGGAGCCACGTTGGCAGCTTCCCCCCCCCCCCCTCGGGATGTTCCAGAAGATACCCTTTTGCCTTTCCAAGAGTTTATCAGAATCAGCTGAAATTGAGAGATCTGATTTTTTAATCTCACTGAAAAAGAAAAGTAGCTGTGTTCACACAAAAGAAAGCACTGATGTATATGCTGAACTGCATTGCCACAACCTCTGTCTAGGCTGTTTAATACACTAAGGTTGGTGGTGTGTAGAGGCTGAAATCCTGAAGCAAATTATCAGTCTGTGACCAGATCTCCCCTTTATGGGACACTTTCCCTCTTTCCTCTCCCACAGATGCACAAAGAATTGATGAACGTAAGGGCTTTTCAGCCTGGTAGAAGCATGCTCCCTGAATTTGAATCTCTGATTGCTATCACTTCCTAGCTTTGTGACCTCGGACGGGTTTACTTAACCTCACAATGTCTGGGTTTCATCGTCTGTAAAATGTGAATGATAATTTCTCATCCCTCAGAGTTATTCTCTGTATCCATGTAAGCTGCATGCAGCTAACTATTAGTTACTATTATTGGTCTCTAGTTTATAGTTAATCAACGGTATGTTAATTGTTGAGCCATGTATAATGTTTAATTGAAGGCAGTTAGTCTTGTGCTTTAATTCTTCCTTTTTAATTTAACTTAAATTCATCATCAACTGGGAACATAGCTTTAATTTTAATGTTTATTTGATGTGTGTGTGTGTGTGTTTGTGCATGTGCACGTGTGTGTGTATGTTTCCAAGTTCCTTTTAAAAGCTTCAAGGGAACCAAAGTACCACTTCTAGCTAAATGGCATGCCAGTTGAGAAATGAAATCTCTCCCTTTCCCCCATCCTCCCTTAAGTATTCTAGCTGGGCTCCAGTTGTAAACAATTCTAGTCCCTTGTTTTAAGTACCTTGGTATAGCATGTTTATCAGATTTTTTCAAGTCAAACACACGTGTTTGGACATCTAGACCACTCTTTCTAGTTTATATTTTTTATTTAATTAATTTTTACTAATCCAACTGTATTTATTTGAATGATTAATCATGATATTTCTTCTTAGGTTCCTTTACAGCTCGTGTCGTGACTTCTGGTATAATGCCTTTTGAATATGGCCCATAAAGCATACCATCCTTCACTCAGAAAGAACATTGAGAGTTGACGTGCTGTCATCATTAATTACAAATTAAAATGCCTTCCATGTCCCCATTCTGATCACTCTCACTAATGTTCCTCTTGGAGTGAATGTCCACTGATTGGCTCAATTTAGAAATCAATTTCATTGCTGGTTTCTACTACCAGTCAGCAGTGTGCAGTTATTTTGATTCATATATGGGGTGTCCAGTTTGTCTGGAACAGTTCTGGTTTACATCTGTCAGCTCGGTGTTTTCACAGCGCTCACTTTGTTTCCCCAAAGTGTCAGGTTTGGGTATTAAATTATATGGCTACCTGAACCCTCTAATCATCTGGGAAGTATCTCTTGCCTCAGACTTCCCTTGCTCATCTGCCATGTGACTGTTAAATTCCTCTGTATAACCCTTTTTCCAGAATAGGACTGATCAGTTCTGGAGGCCTAATACACATATCTGTATAACTACACATATTTAAAATATTAAAATTTACATTTAATTTGCTTATAAATATTCCTTTTTTCAACTTCTTTCAAAATGTTTCTCCTGGGATCTTCTGTAAATTTGGATTTTAATTACTGTTACACAATATAAAAATGAAAATATTCTAGTCTTAATTTTGATTGAAGCTCTAAGGCAAAGGGTGCCAACTACCCCAGATTCCAAAGCAAGAGTTGCCAGATGCCCTGTGCTGGATTTGAACACAGTCTCTTTAAACCATGTGGATTATAAAAGAGTTAAAGTCCAAGAAGCTGAGAGAGGTAGGACATTGGAGTCGAGAGAGTTTTTGGTGTGCTCTGGATGTGCAGGTAGAGGATGTGTGTGTGTGTGTGTGTGTGTGTGTGTGTGTGTGTGTGAGGTTATGTACTGTTTCCTCACTTCAGCTCCAGTGAGGGGTGCTGCTGCTTCATGGAAACCGTTGCTATGTTCCCCTGGAATTAGGGTGATGTAATAGATTGCTTTTTAATTCACAGCAGAAAAATATACAATGCAAGAGGCTGGGTGTAGATCTGTCTCCCCGAGGGTTGAAAGAAAAGGCTGAACTTGGCAGGCAACTGCACTGCCACCTGTGACAGGTAGAAGGGCTGGGTTTTCTATGCACTATGTATGGGGGGAATGAGCACACAGAGCAGATGTGTTTGCTTAGATCCTAACCAGAAGGGCTTGGTGGAGAAACTTTGAATGCCCTGTAGACAGTCTGCGGAGGGCACAGGGCTGCGGCTATGTGATTGTGGGGTTGTGCTCTGCAGAAAAGCGCCCAGTTGAAGGGTGAGAAAGAACGGCTTGCCTAGCGCTTATGTGCAGGGCTGCATCAACCTGGTGGGAGGGTGCTTTCTGCAATTCAGCAGTCTGGAGGAGGCACCTTTTCCTAATTCATATACAAGGGGCTGGGCGAAATCTGAAGGTGATGTACAGACACCCAGGGGCTTTAAGTAGGGTAGTAAGTGTCCAGTCACGAAAGCCTCACCAGAATCAGGTCACACTCTGCAATGAGAAATCCCCCCAGAGCCCAAGGGTCTTCAAAGAACTGATTAAAATGGGATTAGAAAAGACAGCTTTAGGGCTTCCCTGGTGGCTCAGTGGTTAAGAATACGCCTGCCAATGTAAGGGACATGGGTTCGAGCCCTGGTCTGGGAAGATCCCACATGCCGCGGAGCAACTAAGCCCGTGCGCCACAACTACTGAGCCCACGCGCCGCAACTCCTGAAGCCCGGGTGCCTAGAGCCCGAGCTCTGCAACAAGAGAAGCCACTGCAGTGAGAAGCCCGTGCACTGCAGCGAAGAGTAGCCCCCGCTTGCCGCAACTAGAGAAAGCCCGCACCCAGCAACGAAGACCCAACGCAGCCATAAATAAACAAATAAATAAAAGAAAGAAAAAACAGCTTTGAACACTTACTAAACCCAGGAAAAAGCAGTGCTAAATGAGCGCTGGTCAAATAGGACTTTCCTTGTCCTGCCGTGTCTTCTATCTCTGACCTGTTGGACTCATATCCTAATTGAGGTGGAGGGAGGCTGAGGATGCCGAGCTGGCTGAGCAGACAAGAGACAGCCTGCCAGGTCCCACTGCAGGCTTCCCTCCTGCCCCTCTCCAGTGCTGGAGGAGGGGAGAAACTTTAACTCAGATGGACATTGGAATTTTGATCATGACGTGGAACCTAATTCTATGTGAGTTTAGCGGGGTTTGTTTTGTTTTGTTTTTGTTTTTTCTTTTGGTACTAAAGAGAAGGAAGGAATTTTTATCTGGGAACAATCTAAAAGTCAAAGCTCTGGCTTTCAATGACATCCAAGGGGATAGAGACGAACATGCTCCATAGGCAAGAAAGGCAAGGGCAGTGGTGAGAAAAGAATAAAATTGTTTTTGTGGTGCATGATGAAACTCACTTGTTAGGTATATAAATGATACGATCAGTACTCTGGATTCTTTTGCATTTCCCCCTGATTTTCACAAGGAAAAAAAAAAAATCCTTGGATGTTTATTATGTGTTTCATTTTTGTCCTGCATATTGTATAGTTAATAGCTGAATTAAGGTTCTAAACTTGAATGTTCAAATATTAAAATACCCATCAACCACAAGTAGCTTCTTCGGAAGTTTTTAATTTTTAATTATTAGAATACATATTAATAAAAATAAAGTAAATTTTAAAACAAAAATAAATATTAAAAATAGTAGATTCTTTGAAGATACTCATCACAAGAAATTCAAATACTTGTGTCTTTGTCTTCCTTATTAAATTGGAAGCTTCGCTATGGCTGCGTGTTTACCACTGTGTGCTGGTACTTATGGAGATGATGTGTGTGTGGACGACGGGGGCTTGGAGAAGACTTGCTTAGTAGACATTTGTTGAATGAATGAATTAACCTTTAAAGATTAAAATATCATATCGACTTTTAGAATTGAGTAAACTGAGTCCTGGATATAGCATGTGTTCCCAAATTTCTGTGTAAGAGGAGTTTACAATTGTTAATCTGGTTCATTAATCTGGTTCATTGATTGTTAACTTGGTTCACCCCCTTTATGAGGGGAGTGGATGTGTGTGCAATCACTTATCTGTCTCAAATTCCTAAAATTTCCTGACATGTTATAAAGCTTAATAGGCCCCTGATCAATAAAAGATTAAATGGTTGGAATTCCTTCCTAGGGATTTTGTCTGAATTCTGTATTTTCATGACAAGCAAATCGCTTTTAGTTTTAGGTCTTTTTAAAAGTAATTTTTTTTGGGGTGAGCAGGGATAATGGGATCTGATGAAGGTTATGAGCTTTATAGGTTAATGAAAGCCTCTTGGCATAGCCACAGCTTGGGGGAGTTAATTTATACAGATTATTTGTGGTTAGAATCACCGCTTTTACTCTGGACTCATGACTCCAGTCTCAATAAATGATGCAGAGGGCAAATGCTAAAAGGAGTTCAGAAGAAGGAAAAACATGTGAACTGGGTTTACCTTATCCGTATAAATTTAATCCCAGAGATTCTGGCGAAGGGTAACAGTGTAAATCTTTGGTGATATTATTTATTTTGGTCTTGTGTTGATTATTTCCTTCCTGAAAATTGAAATCTATTTTTCATACCTGGAAGCAATGATATTCTGAGTAGGTCATCCCTAAGTCAGCCATTCAGTTCAGAGCAGGCTCCAGTTAGTTATGTGTGTACGTATGTATGTAATCAAGTAACGTTCACTGGAAACTTTCCTGAGCCAGACACCAAGCCAAGTGCCTAGGATACCAAAGATAGAAGGTAGGGACTCTGCCCTTGGAGATTTCACTTCTGATAATGGTGAACAGAAATGTCAACAAATCATTAAAAATACGTGATGGAATATAAAAGAGATGTCCTTTAGGAGCAAGAGTGACCTAGTGGAAGTGGCCACTATATATTAATCAAAATGAAAATCCTGAGCTCATGGCCTTTGAATATAATGACTCACAACAAGAGCCTACTGTTCCACACATTTTCCACTTCAAGGCTAAACTTTGAAATACATAAGTGTGAGAAAGGGGAGCATATCAGTTAGAAATGCTTTTTGGTTGCAATTAACACATTGCCTAACAAACAATGGATTAAACCAATAGTGCTTTTCTAGTTTGTTTATTTTCACATATCAAGGCTATGGAAATGGGCAGCTTTGGTATTGCTTTAGTGACTCAGTGTTGTCAGATCCAGCATTCTGTTTTTTCCTTCATGTTGCAATATTGCTGCTCCAGCTCCAGCTGTCACATCACTTACTCAGGAGGCAAGAATAAGCAGGACAGCAGGGTAGCTATATTCACCCTGGGTGTATAGGATGCACGATCTTTCTCAAAACCACATAGTAATACTATCATTTATGTCTAAGTGGCCAGACCTTTTCATGTGACTGCCCCTAGCTACATATTAGGTTGGAAAAGTGTGTAATTCACTTCTCCAGCCTCTTTAGTGTAAGGCATCGAGAAAGAGGGTGAATGGAATTGGCAGTTGGGTCAGCCAGCCAACAGTGTCTGACTCTGGGAATAATCTCACTGCTTCCCTCTTAAACCATTTCTATGCTGGAGATAGTGTTCTAGCCCATAGTCTAATTTTCTTTTAATTTTATCGAAGTATAGTTGATTTACAGTGTTCTGTTAATTTCTGCTGTACAGGAAAGTGATTCAGTTATATATACATATATACATACACTTTTTCATATTCTTTTCCATTATGGTTTATCACAGGATATTGAAATAGTTCCCTGTTCTATACAGTAGGACCTTGCTGTTTATCCATCCTATAAATAATAGTTTGCCTCTGCTAATCCCAAACTCCCAATCATTCCCAATCATTCAAGTGTAACTTTTGACTTGAAACTGGGGGACACGAATAGATCTATGGAAGGGAAAATTTTTGTGGTTACCTATTGAGGACATTCACTGTTTGGTCTTCTATAGCCTGTGGCCAAGTGACTTTTTAGGGTCAAGGTCAACTGTAGTTGCTGTTACTAACTATCTTAGTACCTGGCTCATTCTTTATCTGAAAGCAATATGGATCATTTAAGATTTTAGGGCCTAATAGTATGTTTCCTTTTAAAGAAAATCCTAACTTTCAATGCAAACTATTTGTATTGATAGGTATGAGTACAAATTTGAAACAATGATGCCCATTAGAGCTATCTGTGAGAATGTTCAGTAAATATTAAATGCATTTTAAGTATGCGAAAAAAAAAGTTGTGTTGAATCCTGAAGCATGAATGTTGTGCACTGAGATATACCTCTAGTGGTTCTGTTTTGGGGATTCATTCAATACTAAATATTTATCGAGGGCCTGCTCTGTGCCAGGCAATGTGCTCTGTGCTGGGTGTTAGGATAGATTAGTTCAATATAGCTGTGGATGTTAGGGAGCATATAGCCAGAAAAATACTTTCAATCAATATAAGCTTTATTTTTAGGAAAGTTCCAACCATGGCCCTTATGACCATGGGAGATGTTACAAGCTCTCAGTATCATATTTCAGGTTATTTTACTTTGAGCCACAGTATTCTGCTTTTACATTTTTTTTACCTTGCTACTTTGGAAATATCCTTTTCATTAAAAACAAAAGCAAACAAACAAAAACTTTCTTCCCCTATCTCTATATTTCCTCCTTTAACCTTTTATATGTTTGAACAATAATGACTTCAGGTTTATAAGCACATTCTTTTTTTAATGTGAAAGTCAATGGACCTACTAGGGAAACCTTTTCCATAAGGAAAATCATGGTCCTGAATAATAAAGAATTTTTTCTGTCTGATCTAGTGGGAAGACAGCTTAAGAGAAGAAAGATTCTAGGTGGAGATACCACACAAATGTCAATGTAAGATGTTAAGATTTGCTGTCATTTCTAGTCCAGAATTTAAAAAAATTAATTCAAGATTTCAGGAAAGTTTGTTCTCAGGCAAAACATAGTTTGCTGCAGTTATTGAGTCAAAACCTTAATTAGGCAGCTGTTTTTATCCTCTGGTTTAGTTTGGTAGTGGAGACTCAGTCACTGAGGGCCTGACATTTCAATTAGATGTAATGTCAAATTAGTAGTAGCATCTAAAGTCCATACTGTTCAAATTAGAATCTCTCAGACTGAAAAGAAAGGTTGGATTAAAGTTTTGGAGGAAATGTTTATAAAATTATGTGTTAGTCACAATTCTTTACTTTTGTGATTCATTATTTTTCTTAAAGCATAATTATTTTGATTCCCAAAGTTGTAGAATTAACGTGCTCTTATTAGTTGCAATGATTAGAACGTAGTGAAAAGTTGTGGTTCTTAAGGTTTGCAGAGAAGAAAGTGCAAATCCCGTTTTCTGCCTTAAATGAATTATTTCTATTCCTTAGAGTATTGCTCCAATAATGAAATTGCTCTTGCCCATCTATACTCTGAGAGTATGATTTCGTAAACTGATGTTCCAGGAACACATGTAGATCAGAGAACAGCTGAATAAGAACAGCTTACTTCTTGGCTTACCGAGAAGTCAGCTGATGGAGCGCTTCTCAAACTTTTTTTTTCTGCCCAGATCCCAAGATGATATTCCAGCTGGTTGTCATTCTCGAAGGTGCATCTCAAGTTATTCTGAATTCTGTTGTCTGCTGTAACTCAATTCCTTTTTCTTCCACTGAAGAACTACTGGAATGCAGGTGAGTATTGGAACGAATTATTGAATATTTGGAATACTCCAATAATGGATATTGGAATGAATTATTGGAAGCAGGTGAGTAGGAGTGACGGTTCTAGGAGTGCCCTTGTATCCCTGCTAGTTGACATAGAAAGTAAAACATTCCGGCAGAGTAAAACATTCAAGAGCCTTGTCACTTTATCATAGAATAGAAACTATTGACCTGCCTTACTTTCTCTCCTGCAGAAATAGTTGTGGTGAATTTGTGAATCTCACTGATTTACAATGTTGTGTTAGTTTCTGCTGTACAGCAAACTGATTCAGTTATATATATAATATATATTCATATATATTATATATATAATATATATTCAGTTGTATATATAATATATATATACACATAAATATACACATATATATTCCTTTTCATATTCTTTTCCATTATGGTTTATTACAGGGTATTGAATATAGTTCCCTGTGCTACACAGTAGGACCTTGTTGTTTATCCATTCTGTAAATAATAGTTTGCATCTGCTAATCCCAAACTCCCAAATATTAACATTTTTCCTTTGACTAACACTTCTGTTTTTTCACAATGATTTCTGATCTAGATTTTACCTAGATTTAAACTCTTTGAGTTTTTTTTCTTAAAAAAAACTCTGTCCGTACTTTCTAGATGAGGAATCTAAGGCAGAGAAAAGTTAAGTGACTTATTCTAGGTCGTATAGCAAATGAGTAGTAAAACCAGAACTTCCGTCAAGCGAATGGATTTTAAATTCAGTATGTATTCTGACATCCTAGCCTGCCTCTCATTACTCCTTATTCACTGAATGATGTTTTTCTGCTTCACCCATTTCACCACAAATCACCCTGTGCTTATGGATCCTCTACATTTAGGTTGTTCCTTGTATGCCTAACCTTTAATCCCCTTCAAAATTCTGCTGAGTTTCTGTCTTTCACAGGGCTTCTATCTTTAGTAGCTTTGCCATGTATAAAATGTGTAATCAAATAAACCGTCCCTACTAAGGGCTTAACCAGGTAATGATTTCCTCTCCCAGGTAAGTTTTAGCTTTAAGGAGTGATAGAATGAGATTTTCAGATACTTCGGAAATTAATAAGATTCTAGACCTATTGTGACTGTAATGATTGGGAGTATGTGATGATAGATCTCTATGTAATTTAAAATTAAATAAGCCAAAATTTTAAGAGAACTTTTTGGTTAATATCTATGATCTCCTGCTTTCCCCATGAGTCAGTCAACTTCATAACGAACTATGAGGAAAGGCACCGTGTCTCCTTGTTCAGTCGTCTCTGCCTGGAACCTAGCACAGTGTCTGGAACATATTTGTTGAATGAATGAACTTCAACAAAATTGCCAACATCCTGCTTGGCCTGATAACCATAGAAGGATGATGTAGGACATATAAAGGTTGATATTGTGACAGTGTAATTATAAAAACATGTGATTATTAGAGGTGAGATTAATTAGGTGTGTTTGTCAGGGCTGACAAAATTATGCTGCACTAATAACAATCCCCGAGCCTCACTGGTTTAAGACAGCACTCATAGTACATGTTGATTGAGGGCTGGCTAGCTAGGGGCTCTGTTTGTTTGTTTGTTTGTTTGTTTTTAAAGAAGATGTTGGGGGTAGGAGTTTATTAATTATTTATTTTGGCTGTGTTGGGTCTTCATTTCTGTGCGAGGGCTTTCTCTAGTTGTGGCAAGCGGGGGCCACTCTTCATCGCGGTGCGCGGTCCTCTCACTATCATGGCCTCTCTTGTTGCGGAGCACAGGCTCCAGGCGCGCAGGCTCAGTAGTTGTGGCTCACGGGCCTAGTCGCTCCGCGGCATGTGGGATCTTCCCAGACCAGGGCTCGAACCCGTGTCCCCTGCATCAGCAGGCAGATTCTCAACCACTGCGCCACCAGGGAAGCCGCCGAGGAGCTCTGTTTTATGCTGTCCTCGCTCTGGGATCCAGGCTGATGGAGCACCCACTCACCATATGGAACATTGCCAGTGTGGCAAAGGGAAAGAAAGATCTCTAGGGTCCCACATCAATATTTAATTGCACTGACCAGCAAGAGACACACATAAATTCTACTTACAGCTCACTGGGCAGAAGTAATCCCAGAAACTATAAGGGGGCCAGAGATGCAGTTCTATCCCGTGTCTAGAAGGCAGAGGACTTGAAACACCTGTTGAACTGCATTAATAACTACCACACTGGAAAACACTCTTCATCTCGTGTGTGAGCTATATATTTCTCTCCTGCAGAAATAGTTGTGGTGAATTTGTGAATCTCATTGATTTACAATGTTGTGTTAGTTTCTGCTGTACAGCAAACTGATTCAGTTATGTATATAGTACATATTGTTCATATATATTATAATATATATAATATATATTCAGTTATATATATAATATATATGTATATACACGTAAATACACACATATATATTCCTTTTCATATTCTTTAAGTATTTCTGTTTTTTTGAGCATTTTGTATGGGTCAGGCACTGTGCTAGTGGTTTACATACATTGCCTTCTAATTCATACAACAATCACGAGACGGGGGACCTGTTATTACTTTATAAAGGTGAAGAAACTGAAGTGAAGTGAGCTTAAGAGGTTTGCCCACTTAGTAAGTAGTAGGGTTAATGTTAGAGGTCAGGTCTGTCTGACTCCAAAGGCGATGAACTTGACAACCATGCAATATTGCTTTTTTTTTTTTTCTTTTTTTCTGTTACGCGGGCCTCTCACTGTTGTGGCCTCTCCCGTTGCGGAGCACTGGCTCCGGACGCGCAGGCTCAGAGGCCATGGCTCACGGGCCCAGCCGCTCTGCGGCGTGTGGGATCCTCCCGGACCGGGGCACGAACCTGTGTCCCCTGCATCGGCAGGCGGACTCTCAGCCACTGCGCCACCAGGGAAGCCCTATTGCCTTTATATAATACCTCTGACGCCTTCAGGCTCCATCATCATTCGGCTATTTATTTGCTTTTGCTGGTCATTCTCATCAGGCTCCTGAGTGTCCCTTTATCTGTAATACTGAGCTAGCATGCTTTTAGTCAACTGAAAGCTGAAAATCAGCGATCTGTTCTTGCTATGGAGACTAAGACTGTAATATCTCTGATTAAAAAGGGGAGTTACCATGAGACCATTCAGATAAATGAACAGTCAGGACTGATTAAACTTATTAGACAAAACATGAAATGATGTTGTCCTGATAAAATCAAGTTCTAGGTCCTATTTCCACTGATCGCTTAAAATGCTGGTTCAATGCTTAAAAATTGCAAATAACAGCTCCAAAGTATTTACTGTGCTCTCATTATTCTCTTAAAATTGAAATTGCCACGTAGTAATATTGTTTCCAATCCTTAAAACTAAATATTAACTTCATATTTAGATTCTTTTTTCCTGTAGAACTTTTCTTCTGTGAAGGACAAGTTTTTTCTTTTTCCCATATGAAAAGTTTTCGAGATTACTTTTGGCATCATGTCTAGTAACTATTGCAAATTCTCTGAAACAGAGCATTAGTTTTTGGTTGAGTGAGGGCATCTCTTTTCTCCTTGCTTCATACTTCCAAGCATTTAAGAATTAGGATAGCTCTGCCCCCCTTTCTGCCCTGTCTCACTGCTCCTCAGCAGAGGAGTCCATCATTATATTCACGTCAGGGGGATGAAAAGGGCTCATGAAGCCTGACTGCTTCTCCTTATTGAGTGTGGGGTCTGCCAGCTTGTACAGGTCCTGTTTCATATTTCTTCAATTCCAAGACACATTGAAAAAAAATACTTTTATTGAAGTATAGTTGGTTTACAATGTTATACAGTTTCTGCTGTACAGCAAAGTGATGCAGTTATATATATATATATTCTTTTCATATTCTTCTGCATTATGGTTTATCACGGGATATTGAATAGAGGTCCCCATGCTATGCAGTAGGACCTCGTTGTTTATCCATCCTATATATAATCGTTTGCATCTGCTGATCCCAACCTCTGATCCATCCCTCCCCCACCCCCCTCTCCCCATTGGCAACCACAAGTCTGTCCTCTATGCTAAGACACATCTTTAAAATAGCTTAGCATCTCTGAATAAACATATATCTTATGACTAATGGTACGTCCTAGTTTAAATGACAAGCAGGGTTCATTTCTTTCTTAGTCGTGCGTAAAATAACGGCACACCTTACAAACCCAATTTTTTAAGTTAGATGAAGATGGTATCCTGTTTTTCTCCCTAACACATGGTAGCTAGCCCGACCGTGAGGTGCAGTAGTAGGAATTCACTGTGGCTGCATGTGTAAGTTACTGCCTACCCCAACAGTTTTCCTCAGTAATAAAGGGGGCATCTCCATTCTCCTAACCTTGGGATCAGCTCTCAGTTGGTTCTGAACTTCGGTAAGGGGGGAAGAGTGTTATATACTAAATATGCAAGCCTCTGAATCTTGTGCATTAGATCAGATACCTTGGCAATAAATAGGTAAGGAGTAGAAGCTGGGAAGAAAGAGAACTGTGGAGATAGAGGTACATTACCAAAGCGAGACCCTAAATGATCCAAGAGGGTTTTGGTTTACCAAGCAGTAGTAGATGTGGGAGTCATGGTTTTTTGACTTTGGTAGGTGGCAACTCTGTATAGCATGCCATATGGCTGTTTTTTTTTTATAATTTTATTATTGGCTTTTAACTCATGCTCCCTTGGTGGGTGACATTAGGCCTCAGGCTTTAGTAAATTGGCCAGGTGGGATTTTGACTTTGATGGGTCACCGAAACCTATAATAACTTTGTCCCAGGAAAGTGACAGTTTTTATTCAGGCAAGACTACAGGCACCTGTGCCTTAGAGGCACTCAGGCTGTGCAGGTGACTTCAGCCTTCCTGGATGTAGATGCCTGTAGGTAAGACTGTGATAGTAAGACCTTGAGATTCATAGGCACAGCTTGGCCTGGTATTTCAGGTGGAGCAAAGGTTAGTCCTTTCTGACCTTGCCAGGAGTAACAATATTTGTTGCTTTAAAACTGCAAGGCATCTGAATTTTGCATTTTCTACAGAATACTAGTGAGATTCTAGCTTTGTGCTGTTTGTACCAGGGCTGCTGTGGGCAGTGCTAGACCAGCTGACCAACATTCTACTCATCCCTATGTCACGTCACCTGCTTTCAAGGCCAAGAAATAAAACTATAGTAGGAATAAACTATGTGGTCTCAAGCTGACTTGAGACTTGTTAGCTGAATAAACTTTCGCTGTGGATCCTGATTTCACAGACCCAAACTATGGGTTTTCCCAGGAAAATGTGGTAGATTTTTATGAATGAATACCTAAAAATGAATGGAAGCTCTTTTAATGAACAGAATATGTTATCCTCTTGGGATAAGATAATATCATAGCTCAAAGTTACGTTGTTGCAAACCCACTGTCTAAAAAGGCAATTAAAAGTTGTAGCTTTTAACTCTAGAAAAATTAAGATTTTTCAGCCAATTAAAAAGCAACTGGAATGATTAGCTGAAAACAAAATAAAGGAAGACTGGCTTAGTGAGTTGGAGAAAGAGAGTTGCTTATTAGAAAAGTTGATATTTTAGCTCACAGACTAGACAAGTGTAAAGGGGAAAATGAGATCTTAAAGGCCAGGAGAGTCAGATATAAAAAGGAAAGAATTGAACCTGAGCCTAATTGCTCTAAAGAACATAAAGGAGAAATATTGGTTTAGTTGTTACTAGGACAGAAAAGATGACTGGGACTCAAAGAATTCTGACAGAAAGAGAATAGCAGGATTACATAACTGTGCTTTAAGGAACCAGGATCCAAATGACTGTGGAGAAAAACTTCTTAAAGCTGAAGATGGAGGGCTTCCCTGGTGGCGCAGTGGTTGAGAGTCCGCCTGCCGATGCAGGGGACGTGGGTTCGTGCCCCGGTCCGCGAAGATCCCACATGCCGTGGAGCGGCTGGGCCCGTGAGCCATGGCCGCTGAGCCTGTGCGTCCGGAGCCTGTGCTCCGCAACGGGAGAGGCCACAACGGTGAGAGGTTTGCGGTACGGAGAATTCTCTTAAGATGTAAGAATACTCGCGTCAATATGCCTGGAAGACTGGGATGGCTATGCCATTTGGTTACAAGGAAATTTGGATACATGTATGAAGAGGAATTTAGGAATATGAGTGCAAAATATTCATACCATTAGTTGGTGGATAATTACAAGCAGAAGTCAGGTGTTCCCTTTGTCCTGAGGGAACATGCTTGAGATTTATGGAATTCATATTCTGTAGGAAAGCACAACAAAGATGAGACAGATAGAACAACAATAGATTGGGGCTTTGACTACATGTCAGTCTAAAGAGGAATGTTCTAATGGTGGGAATTACCCAACAAAAGAAGAGAAAATGGACAAAATAATTTGGACAGACCCAGACTCACTGATTTTATATCTGTTACTATGGGTGGCTGCAGAAGAGAAAATCTAGAGAAGTGAGAAAAACAAGCTTCTTGACTAGAAAGACCCATGGAAAGTCAATGGAGAGAAGTCAAACTCAGCAAACTCTACTAGGACATCAGATAGAGAAAGAAAGAAACCAACTCAAGTAATAGTTGAATCGTTACCAGTACTCCTTACAGCAGTCAAGATGAACAGAAACAAGGAATTTCAGAAATTATCACAGCCAAGAGGAGCCTAAGGACACATGAGACTAAATGTAATGTGGTATGGGAGCATGGAATAGAAAAAGGACGTTAGGTACCAATTAAAGACATCTGAATTAAGAAAGGACTGTAGATAATATATTAATATTAGTTAATTATTTGTGACAAATGTACCGTACTATTATAGGATTTTTTAAAAAAAATTATTTTATATTAGAGTATAGTTGATTTGTTGTGTTAGTTTCAGGCGTACAGCAAAGTGATTCAGTTGTACATATACATTTATCTGTTGTTTTTCAGATTCTTTTCCCATATAGGTTATTGCAGAGTATTCAGTAGAATCCCCTGTGCTATACAGTAGGTCCTTGTTGATTATCTATTTTATATATAGTGTGTATATTTTATAGTGTGTATATGTCAATCCCAAACTCCCAATTTATCTCTCCCCCCTGCCTTTCCCCTTTGGTAACCATAAGTTTGTTTTCTAAGTCTGTGAGTCTATTTCTGTTTTGTAAATAAGTTCATTTGTGTCATTTTCTAGATTGTGCGTATAAGTGATACCATGTGATATTTGTCTTTCTCTGTCTGACTCACTTCACTTAGTAAGATAATCTCTAGGTCCCTCCATGTTGCTATAAATGGCATTATTTCATTCTTTTTATGGCTGAGTAACATTCCATTGTATATATGTGCCACATCTTCTTTATCCATCCATCTGTCGATGGACACTTAGGTTGCTTCCATGTCCTGGCTATTGTAAATAGAGCTGCAGTGAACACTGAGGTGCATGTATCTTTTCAAATTGTGGTTTTCTCCAGGTATATGCCCAGGAGTGGGATTGCTGGATCATATGGTAGTTCTCATTTTAGCTTTTATTTATTTATTTATTTTTAACGTTTTTATTGGAGTATAATTGCTTTACAATGGTGTGTTAGTTTCTGCTATATAACAATGTGAATCAGTTATACATATATGTATATCCCCATATCTCTTCCCTCTTGTGTCTCCCTCCCTCCCACCCTCCTTATCCCACCCTTCTAGCTGGTCACAAAGCACCGAGCTGATCTCCCTGTGCTATGCGACTGCTTCCCACTAGCTATCTATTTTACATTTGGTAGTGTTTATATGTCCATATATATACTGCCACTCTCTCACTTTGTCCCAGCTTACCCTTTTCCCTACCTGTGTCCTTAACTCCATTCTCTAGTAGGTCTGTGTCTTTATTCCCATCTTGCCCCTAGGTTCTTCATGATCATTTTTTTTTTTTTGGATTCCATATATATGTGTTAGCATACGGTATTTGTTTTTTTCTTTCTGACTTACTTCACTGTGTATGACAGACGCTAGGTCCATCCACCTCACTACAAATAACTCAATTTCGTTTCTTTTTATGGCTGAGTAATATTCCATTGTACATATGTGCCACATCTTCTTTATCCATTCATCTGTTGATGGACACTTAGGTTGCTTCCGTGTCCTGGCTATTGTAAATAGAGCTGTAATGAACATTGTGGTACATGACTCTTTCTGAATTACGGTTTTCTCAGGGTATATGCCCAGTAGTGGGATTGCTGGGTCATATGGTAGTTCTATTTGTAGTTTTTTAAGGAACCTCCATACTATTCTCCATAGTGGCTGTACCAATTTACATTCCCACCAACAGTGTATGAGGGTTCCCTTTTCTCCACACCCTCTCCAGCATTTATTGTTTGTAGATTCTTTGATGATGGCCATTATGACTGGTGTGAGATGATATCTCATTTTAGTTTTGATTTGCATTTCTCTGATGATTAATGATGTTGAGCATTCTTTCATGTGTTTGTTGGCGATCCGTATATCTTCTTTGGAGAAATGTCTCTTTAGGTCTTCTGCCCATTTTTGGATTGGGTTGTTTGTTTTTTTGATATTGAGCTGCATGAGCTGCTTATAAATTTTAGAGATTAATCTTTGTCAGTTGCTTCATTTGCAAACATTTTCTCCTATTCTGAGCATTGTCTTTTCGTCTTGTTTATGGTTTCCTCTGCTGTGCAAAAGCTTTTAAGTTTCATTAGGTCCCATTTGTTTATTTTTGGCTTTATTTCCATTTCTCTAGGAGGTGGGTCAAAAAGGATCTTGCTGTGATTTATGTCATAGAGTGATCTGCCTATGTTTTCCTCTAAGAGTTTTATAGTGTCTGGCCTTACATTTAGGTCTTTAATCCATTTTGAGTTTATTTTTGTGTATGGTGTTAGGGAGTGTTCTAATTTCATTCTTTTATATATAGCTGTCCAGTTTTCCCAGCACTGCTTATTGAAGAGGCTGTCTTTTCTTCACTGTATATTCTTGCCTTCTTTATCAAAGATAAGGTGACCATATGTGCGTGGGTTTATCTCTGGGCTTTCTATCCTGTTCCATTGATCTATATTTCTGTTTTTGTGCCGATACCATATTGCCTTGATTACTGTAACTTTGTAGTATAGTCTGAAGTGCGGGAGCCTGATTCCTTCAGCTCCGTTTTTCTTTCTCAAGATTGCTTTGGCTATTCGGGGTCTTTCCTGTTTCCATACAAGTTGTGAAATTTTTTGTCCTAGTTCTGTGAAAAATGCCATTGGTAGTTTGATAGGGATTGCATTGAATCTGTAGATTGTTTGGGGTAGTATAGTCATTTTCAAAATGTTGATTCTTCCAATCCAAGAACATGGTATATCTCTCCATCTGTTCGTATCATCTTTAATTTCTTTTATTAGTGTCTTACAGTTTTCTGCATACAGGTCTTTTGTCTCCTTAGGTAGGTTTATTCCTAGGTAGTTTATTCTTTTTCTTGCAGTGGTAAATGGAAGAGTTTCCTTAATTTCTCTTTCAGATTTTTCATCATTAGTGTGTAGAAATGCAAGAGATTTCTGCGTATTAATTCTGTATCTCGCTGCTCTACCAAATTCATTGATTAGCTCTAATAGTTTTCTGGCAGCATCTTTAGGATTCTCTATGTATAGTATCATGTCATCTGCAAACAGTGACAGCTTTACTTCTTCTCTTCCGATTTGGATTCCTTTTACTTCTTTTTCTTCTCCGATTGCTGTGGCTAAAACTTCCAAAACTATGTTGAATAATAGTGGTGAGATTGGACACCCTTGTCTTGTTTCTGATCTTAGAGGAAATGGTTTCAGTTTTTCACTATTGAGAACCATGTTGGTTGTGGATTGGTCATATATGGCCTTATTTTGTTGAGGTAGGTTCCCTCTATGCCTACTCTGAAGAGTTTTTATCATAAATGGGTGTTGAATTTTGTTGAAAGTTTTTTCTGCATCTATTGAAATGATCATATGGATTTTATCCTTCAATTTGTTAATATAGTGTATCACATTGATTGATTTGTGTATACTGAAGAACCCTTGCATTCCTGCGATAAACCCCACTTGATCATTGTGTATGATCCTTTTAATGTGCTGTTGGATTCTGTTTGCTAGTATTTTGTTGAGGATTTTTTGCATCTATGTTCATCAGTGATATTGGCCTGCAGCTTTCTTTTTTTTGACACCTTTGTCTGGTTTTGGTATCAGGGTGATGGTGGCCTCGTAGAATGAGTTTGGGAGTGTTCCTCCCTCTGCTATATTTTGGAAGAGTTTGAGAAGAAAGCCATCTGGTCCTGAGCTTTTGTTTGTGGGAAGATTTTTAATCACAGTTTCAATTTCAGTGCTTGTGATTTGTCTGTTCCTATTTTCTATTTCTTCCTGGTTCAGCCTCCGAAGGTTGTGCATTTCTAAGAATTTGTCCATTTCTTCCAGGTTATCCATTTTATGGGCATATAGTTGCTTGTAGTAGTCTCTCATGATCCTTTGCATTTCAGCAGTGTCAGTTGTTACTTCTCCTTTTTCATTTCTAACTCTATTGGTTTGAGTTTTCTCCCTTTTTTTCTTGATGAGTCTAATGATTTATCAATTTTGTTTATCTTCTCAAAGAACCAGCTTTTAGTTTAATTGATCTTTGCTCTTGTTTCCTTCATTTCTTTTTCATTTATTCCTGCTCTGATCTTTATGATTTCTTTCCTTCTGCTAACTTTGGGGTTTTTTTGTTCTTCTTTCTCTAATTGCTTTAGCTGTAAGGTTATGTTGTTTATTTGAGATGTTCCTTGTTTCTTAAAGTAGGGTTGTATTGCTATAAACTTCCCTCTTAGAACTGTTTTGCTGCATCCCATAGGTTTTGGGTCATTGTGTTTTCATTTTCATTTGTTTCTAGGTATTTTTTGATTTCCTCTTTTATTTATTCAGCGATCTGCTGGTTATTAAGTAGTGTATTGTTTAGCCTCCATGTGTTTGTATTTTTTTACAGATTTTTTCCTGTAATTCATATCTAGTCTCATAGCGTTGTGGTCAGAAAAGATACTTGATATGATTTCAATTTTCTTAAATTAACCAAGGCTTGACTTGTGACCAAAGATATGATCCCTCCTGGAGAATGTTCCATGAGCGCTTGAGAAAAATGTGTATTCTGTTGTTTTTGGACGGAATGTCCTATAAATATCAATTAAGTCCATCTTGTTTAATGTATTATTTAAAGCTTGTTTCCTTATTTATTCTCATTTTGGATGATCTGTCCATTAGTGAAAGTGGGGTGTTAAAGTCCCCTACTATGATTGTGCTACTGTCGATTTCCCCTTTCATGGCTGTTAGTATTTGCCTTATGTATTGAGGTGCTCCTATGTTGGGTGCATAAATATTTACAATTGTTATATCTTCTTCTTGGATTGATCCCTTGATCATTATGTAGTGTCCTTCTTTGTCTCTTGTAATAGTCTTTGTTTTAAAGTGTCTTTTGTCTGCTATGAGAATTGCTACTCCAGCTTTCTTTTGATTGCCATTTGCATGGAATATCTTTTTCCATTCCCTCACTTTCAGTCTGAATGTGTCCCTAGGTCTCAAGTGGGTCTCTTGTAGGCAGCATATATATGCGTCCTGTTTTTGTATCCATTCAGCCAGTCTATGTCTTTTGGTTGGAGCATTTAATCCATTTATATTTAAGGTAATTATCGATATGTATGTTCCTATTACCATTTTCTTAATTGTTTTGGGTTTGTTATTGTAGATCTTTTCCTTTTCTTGTGTTTCCTGCCTAGAGAAGTTTCTTTAGCATTTGTTTTAAAGCTGGTTTTGTTGTGCTGAATTCTCTTAGCTTGTGTTTGTCTGTAAAGTTTTTAATTTCTCAGTCAAATCTGAATGAGATCCTTGCTGGATAGAGTAATCATGGTTGTAGTTTTTTCCCTTTCATCACTTTAAATATGTCCTACCACTCCCTTCTGGCTTTCAGAGTTTCTGCTGAAAGATCGCCTGTTAACCTTATGGGGATTCCCTTTTATGTTTTTTGTTGTTTTTCCATTGCTGCTTTTAATATTTTTTCTTTCTATTTAATTTTTGGTAGTTTGATTAATATGTGTCTTGATGTGTTTCTTCTTGGATTTTTCCTGTATGGCACTCTCTGTGCTTCCTGGACTTGATTAACTATTTCCTTACCAATATTAGGGAAGTTTTCAACTATAATCTCTTCAAATATTTTCTGAGTCCCTTTCTTTTTCTCTTCTTCTTCTGGGATCCCTATAATTCGAATGTTGGTGTGTTTCATATTGTCCCAGAGGTCTCTGAGACTGTCCTCAATTCTTTTCATTCTTTTATCTTTATTCTGCTCTGCAGTAGTTATTTCCGCTATTTTTTCTTCCAGGTCACTTATCCGTTCTTCTGCCTCAGAAGTTAGCAGTTATTCTGCTATTGATCCCTTCTAGAGAATTTTTAATTTCATTTATTGTGTTGTTCGTGATTGTTTGATTGCTCTTTAGTTCTTCTAGGTCCTTGTTAAACATTTCTTGTATTTTCTCCATTCTATTTCCAAGATTTTGGATCATCTTTACGATCATTACTCTGCATTCTTTTTCAGGTAGACTGCGTATTTCCTCTTCATTTGTTTGGTCTGGTGGGTTTTTACCTTGCTCCTTCATCTGCTGTGTGTTTCTTTGTCTTCTTATTTTGCTTGACTTACTATGTTTGGGGTCTTCTTTTTGCAGGCTGCAGGTTCATAGTTCCTGTTGTTTTTGGTATCTGCCCCCAGTGGCTAAGGTTGGTTCACTGGGTTGTGTAGGCTTTCTGGTGGAGGGGACTAGTGCTTGTATTCTGGTGGATGAGGCTGGATCTTGTCTTTCTGGTGGGCAGGTCCATGTCTGGTGGTATGTTTTGCAGTGTTTGTGACCTTATTATGATTTTAGGCAGCCTCTCTGCTAATGGGTGAGGTTGTGTTCCTGTCTTGCTAGTTGTTTGGCATAGGGTGTCCAGCACTGTAGCTTGCTGGTCGTTGAGTGGAGCTGGGTCTTGGCGTTGAGATGGAGATCTCTGGGGGAGCTTTCGCTGTTTTACATTATGTGGAGCTGGGAGGTCTCTGGTGGACCAATGTTCTGAACTTGGCTCTCCCACCTCAGAGGCACAGCCCGGATGCCTGGCTGGAGCACCAAGATCCTGTCATCCACACAGATCAGAATAAAAGGGAGAAAAAAAGAAAGAAAAAGATAAAATAAAAAAGTAGTTAAAATAAAGAACAAAAATAATTATTAAAAATTTTTTTAAGTAATTAAAAAAAGGAAGAAAGAACAACCAAACCAGAAAACAAATCCACCAATGATAAGAAGCCCTGAAAAGTATTTCAAACCAAACTAACAAACAAAAAAAACAGACAGACAGAACTCTAGGACAAATGGTAAAAGCAAAGCTATACAGACAAAATCACATACAGAAGCATACACATACACACAAAAAGTGAAAAAGTGGAAAAAAAAAAAAAATATATATATATATCATTGCTCCCAAAGTCCACCTCCTCAATTTGGGATGATTTGTTGTCTATTCAGGTATTCCACAGATGCAGGGTACATCCAGTTGACTGTGGAGATTTAATCCGCTGCTTCGGAGGCTGCTGGGAGAGATTTCCCTTTCTCTTCTTTGTTCACACTGCTCCTGAGTTTCAGCTTTGGATTTGGCCCCGCCTCTGCGTGTAGGTCGCCTGAGGGCATCTGTTCTTCGCTCAGACAGGACGGGGTTAAAGGAGCAGCTGATTCTGGGGCTCTGGCTCACTCAGGCCGGGGGGTGGGAGGGTTACTGATGTGGGGCGAGCCTGCAGTGGCAGAGGCCAGCATGATGTTGCACCAGCCTGAGGCGCGCCGTGCGTTCTCCCGGGGAAGTTGTCCCTGGATCACGGGACCATGGCAGTGGCGGGCTTCACAGGCTCCCGGGAGGGGAGGTGTGGAGAGTGACCTGTGCTCGCACACAGGCTTCTTGGTGGCGGCAGCAGCAGCCTTAGCGTCTCATGCCCGTCTATGGGGTCCGCGCTGATAGCCACGGCTCGCGCCCGTCTCTGGAGCTCCTTTAAGTGGCGCTCTAAATCCCCTCGCCTCGCGCGCCAGGAAACAAAGAGGCAAGAAAAAGTCTCTTGCTTCTTCGGCAGCTCCAGACCTTTTCCTGGACTCCCTCCTGGCTAGCTGTAGTGCACTAACTCCCTGCAGGCTGTGTTCACAGAGCCAACCCCTGTCCTCACCCTGGGATCTGACCTCTGAAGCCCGAGCCTCAGCTCCCAGCCCCTCTTGCCCTGGCGGGTGAGCAGACAAGCCTCTCGGGCTGGTGAGTGCCGGTCGGCACGGATCCTCTCTGTGGGAATCTCTCCGCTTTGCCCTCTGCACCCCTGTGGCTGCGCTCTCCTCCGTGGCTCTGAAGCTCCCCCCCTTCGCCACCCGCAGTCTCCGCCCCGAAGGGGCTTCCTAGTGTGTGGAAACCTTTCCTCCTTCACAACTCCCTCCCACTGGTGCAGGTCCTGTCCCTATTCTTTGGTCTCTGTTTTTTCTTTTTTCTTTTGCCCTACCCAGGTACGTGGGGAGTTCCTTGCCTTTTGGTATGTCTGAGGTCTTCTGCCAGCTTTTAGTAGGTGTTCTGTAGGAGCTGTTCCACGTGTATTTCTAATGTATTTGTGGGGAGGAAGGTGATCTCCAAGTCTTACTCTTCCGCCATCTTGAAGTTCCTCTCTCGTTTTAGCTTTTCAAGGAACCTCCATAGTGTTCTACATAGTGGCTGTACCAATTTACATTCCCACCAGTTGTGTAGGAAGGTTCCCTTTTCTCCACACCGTCTCTAGCATTTATTGTTTGTAGACATTTTGATGATGGCCATTCTGACTGGTGTGTGGTGATACCTTATTGTAGTTTTGATTCGCATTTCTCTAATAATTAGTGATGTTGAGCATTGTTTCATGTGCTTTTTGGCCATATGTGTGTCTTCTTTGGAGAAATGTCTATTTAGATCTGCCCATTTTTCTATCGGGTTGTTTGTTTTTTTGATATTGAGCTGCATGAGCTATTGGTATATGTTGGGTTTTAATTCCTTGTTGGTTGCATTGTTTGCAAATATTTTCTCCCATTCTGTGGGTTGTCTTTTTGTTTTGTTTATGGTTTCCTTTGCTGTGCAAAAGCTTTTACGTTTAATTAGGTCCCGTTTGTTAATTTTTGTTTTTATTTTCATTACTCTAGGAGATGGATCAAAAAAGATCTTGCTGCAATTTATGTCAGAGAGTATTCTGCCTATGTATTCCTCTAAGGGTTTTATAGTATCTGGTCTTACATTTAGGTCTTTAATTCATTATGAGTTTATTTTTGTGTATGGTGTTAGAGAATGTTCCAATTTCATTCATTCTAAGCACGTGTGGCTCAGTGTGCAAATCTCTACCCACTCCTAAAAGGTAGTATATGTGAGCAGCCTCCTCCGTGCGTGCGAAAGCACAAATGATGTAAGAATCCAGCCAGATCCAAGGTCGAGACTCAACGTGTGCCAGGAAAATCCAGCTATAGGGAGGATGATGAGCGCTCCGAGAGTTTGGGGCCAAGAAAAGGTGTGGCAATTGGTTGAAAAAAAAAAGTAAGATGTTAATAATAGAAGAAACTGGGTGTGAGTATATGGGAACTCTGTACTATCTTTGCAACTTTTCTTTAAATCTAAAACTATTCTAGAATAATAAGGTTTATTTAAAAAAATTGAATTGTTAGAATGTCTGATGAGCCTTTTTGTGGTTGCAGGCAATTGCAAAGGGAAATACTAGGAAAGACAGTGTTTTTTCTTACGGAGATATAATTGACGTGTAACATTATATTAATTTTAGGTGTACGACATAATGATTCTATACTCATATACCCTGTGAAATGATCACCACAAACATTTTGTTATCATCTGTCACCACACATAGTTACAAAAACTCTTTTCTTACGATGAGGACTTTTAAGATTTCTTCTCTTAGCAACTTTGAAATGTGCAATACAGTATTATTAACTCTAGTCATCATGATATACATTACATCCCCATGACTTATTTATTTTATAACTGGAAATTTTTACCTTTTGACCCTTTTCACCCATTTCATCCATCCCCAACCCCCTCCCCTCTGGCAATCACTTCTTTGTATCTATGAACTTGATGTTTTGTTTTTTTTGTTTGTTTTATTTTTTAGATTCCACATATAAGTGAGATCATATGGTATTTGTCTTTCTCTCTCTTCCTCTTTTGACTTAGCATAAGGCCCTCAAGATCCATCCAGTTGTCACAAATAGCAAGATTCCAGTCTTTTTTGTGGCTGAATAGCATCTCTTTGCATATGTGTACCATATCTTCTTTAACCATTGATGGACACTTAGGTTGTTTCTTTTGTAAATTATTTACTATTCTGAATACTTGTTTACAATATTGTTTCTACTGTAAATTATTTACTATTGTAAATAATGCTGCAATGATCATTAGGATGCTTATGTCTTTTCAAATTAGTGTTTTCATTTTCTTCAGATAAATACCCAGAAGTAGAATTGATGAATCATATGGTAGTTCTAGTTTTAATTTTTTGAGGAACCTCCATACTGTTTTTAATAGTGGCTGCACCAGCTTACATTCCGACCAACAATGCCCAGGGGTTCCCTTTTTTCCACATCCTTGCCAGCACCTGTCTTTTTGCTAATAACCGTTCTAACAGGTGTGAGGTAAATGACAGTGTTTTGAGAAGCACTGCTCGTCCTCACTGGCTGCCAAGAGCAGGGCACAATTATCAACATCAAACTTAATACAAAAATCTATTGATGGTTAGTTATCTGAGTCATCTGTGGGGAAGAAGAAGAATGCTTTATTGGGCAGATTTAAAACCTAAGTTTTCTATAAGAGACAGTAGTAATAGCTAATGAGGCACAAGAATGAAAATATCCATTACAAGTTATTATGGAGGTGGCATCATTAAACGCTGCTGCTGATTCAACACTGGGGTGCGAGAAATACAGAAGTGAGAGGAGAAACGAATCTTAAGAGGGTTCAAGTATATTGAATAGGATAAAAAGGGCTTCAAAACACTGAGCCTGCTGATATTGCAATTTTCCAAACAATGCAAAAACAAACATACAGAAAAAGCAACTTGAGGATGGAGATGGCATAGTTGGATGATTTTCCCCTGATAGACTTATTGCTATCATTACCCCGTTGGTGGAACGGAGTTTAATCTCACAGGCTGTGGATTCTGAGCACCTCTGATAAACTGACTGGTATTTTGACCAGACTGACACCAAAATTCTCTCTATCCACCTTGCCTCTCTCGATACCACTGATGCTCTACTGTGATACTTGGCATTATTGAGTACTGAATTTAGAAGCATAATATTGAGTGTGATAACTTTTAAGAGATGGGTAATGTTTTTTTCCCTAAATTTCATGGATATGGGACAGATACCGTGATAATATTGTATGTCCTATTAACTTTTTAGACCCTTTAAAAAGGCATCTCATGAGAGACTTAGTGATAAATATATTCAGTCTTGAGTATCCACAAGAATTACCAAGGCTGTGGCCTCTGAAGGCTGCTTCTCTCCAGTATCGAGAATTCACCCTGTTGAGGTTGAGTGGAATAAGAAATTGAGGAGGATTGATTTTGGACTGCTAATTTCTTAGGGATTTTAACGCATAAGGCCAATAGGATTTAATTTCTGTTGCCTGTAAATTACAAGAGAGTTTCTTTTTTTTTTTGAACTGTAATTTTTTTCCTAAGAAATGTTAATGAGGGTTATATTTAGATTGGGACATATCTTTATTTCTATTTTAGAGTTGGAGAATCTTAATGTCATTTAATCATATCTCTGATGGAAAGTACTGAATACAATGGGATGAGTAATAGAAAAGCATATCAACTTTCCTCAAAAGGCGGCAGTGTAGCTTGAGATTAATTTAATTAATGCATTGTCAAGACACCTTTAAAATCTAAAATCTATTATCTCCCATTATTGTGGAGAAAGAAAAGTATATTGTGGGGGCAGGTGGATACTTTACGTGAGTACTCAAAATCAACATTGGAATAGCACTTGAAATTTTATGAAGCAGTTTCATGCACACTATCATTTGATTAATTCATGACTGTCCATTCATCTACCCACCCATCCTTCACCTGCCTTGAACATATACCTGTATATTTCCCAAGCAAATGAAGATCTTTACTTCAAAGTTTGATTGGCACTAAGCGAGCAATAATATTTGAATGAGGAAATGAATAGGTTCTGTGATAAAAATATAATTGCCTATACTTATAAAAACACATATATGTAATTTATGATTAATACCATTTTACATTTATATTGTATAGTAAAACTTTAAGAAGTTATTCGAAAGAATGAGAATCTGCTGCTAAATAACATCAGGTGACTTTTTTTTTCTATTGCTGCCAAAACTGTTTGGTTTTTTTTACATCTTTATTGGAGTATAATTGCTTTACAATGGTGTGTTAGTTTCTGCTTTACAACACAACACAATGAATCAGTTATACGTATACATATGTTCCCATATCTCTTCCCTCTTGCGTCTCCCTCCCTCCCTCCCACCCTCCCTATCCCACCCCTCCAGGCGGTCACAAAGCACCGAGCTGATCTCCCTGTGCTATGCGGCTGCTTCCCACTAGCTATCTACCTTACGTTTGGTAGTGTATATATGTCCATGCCTCTCTCTCGCTTTGTCACAGCTTACCCTTCCCCCTCCCCATAGGTCACACTGCTGGTACATAGCAGACCATGGAACTCAGACTGCTTTTTTTCCTCCTAAATAAGGGCGCTTTCCCTTACACAGCGCTACCTCTCTGGAAAACATGATTCTGCTCTCTTTTTTGTGGTTATAGTTTCTTTTTTAAAAAAATTATATCTGTGAGGATATAAATCCAAAGGAAAATACTTTCTGACTGGCAGTAATTTACCTTCCTTAAGGTGCCCAATGGTGACATAATTAATTTTGTTGCCATTGATTAAAAGCTACATTAAGTTGAAAACTGTCAGCTGAACCCAGAGATAGCATTTTCATAATGACTTTTAATAAACATGGAAGAAGTGATTTCATTGCATTCATAAATTTGATTAATGATATTTTCCCAGGGCCAAAATAAATGAGCTGTTCATCTGAATGCTTAATTGCTGTGTTCCAGGTCGATTTTGCTGCAATACGGATTTGGGACAGGAGAGGAGGACTCCATAGATGAGCCTAGTAAACAACTCTAAAAATGGATACTTTTAGTAACATTAGAAATCTGAAAATGGTCATGTTTCCATTTACCTAAAAAAGAGAAGAATATTTGGATTCACTCAAATTTTTACTATGGTTAAACATTGGAGTAAAACCCTAAGTCTTAACTCTGTCCCACAAGGCTCAGTATGACCTGTTCCTATCTCTCCAGTCACACTACCCCCCAGATTATGTCTCTCACCTGGTCTCTAATTACTGCCCCTCACCACCGCTCTACTCCAGCTGTACTAAGCCTACCAGGCATCTTCTATCCTCAGGGTCTCTGCCCCTGTTATTCCCTTTCTCTCCAGATCCTCCATGACCAATTGCTTCACTTCCTTCATCCTTTACCCCAAAGTCCCCAGACATGCATCTAACATGTCAACACATTATCTCTTACTCTATTTTTTTCCTCTTTAATATTTCCAGTTATCTAACTTATATATATATATAGTTTCTTTAAAAAATCTTTGTGAAGGCCAAAAATTTTTCTAGTTTTAGAAAAACTAGACAATGCGTGTTTGTCTCATCTCTGAAGCAAGCCTGATTTTCATAGTTGAAAGTCCCTACAGAACTGCTCAGATTATACTAATGGAGAAACAGTTAACCAGAGAGAATGCTTTTATGGCGGGGACTGGGCGAGGCTGATCTTCAGAGGTTTGACCAGCTGCTTGTGGCTTTAAAGTCTGAAGAGGTGTCTATCCCATAATTGGGAGGTAAATACTTTAAAAAGGTGCTCAGCTCATCAATGGGGACTGGATTCTGTGGATACGAGAGAACATTTCTCTCTCCCTGACTCTGTGATTCTTTGCACCTAAATAACTATGATTTCCTGGAATTGCAAATCACAGTTTGGCTCATACAGTCCTGTGCAGAACTCATACTGAGCCTGCTGCACGTGTTATTGAGGGTATATGTGGACTACTTATCTCTGCTTTATCACATAAAATATTCTTTAAAATATTGCACACAAATGGTTAAAAATCAAATGGCACAGAACATCAAATGCCAAGCAGGGCAACCTCTTATAATTGTTCCCTTGTTTGGGGGACTTCTAGTATCTTGAAACAGTTTGCTTATACTGCTCTTTCTTGATTTATCAGTTCTAGAAATGATTATTTCTTTTCTGTTATGGTAGAAGAGGATTAATTCACTTCTATCATTTTCTACCTGCCAACTCCCCAATGTAGTTATTCCATCATTTTCTAAGTTTCTTTCTTTATGAAATTTCTAACAGTATAATATAAAGAGTATCTATAATTATTTATATATATATATTCTTTCAATTGTAGGCAGTACCTCTTGGCTCTGTACATTTTATGAGACTATTAGTGCTCCTGTTCTTTGAAAAATATTTTGAATTAAATTTTTTTCTTGCAGTTTTGTTGAGAAAATATTGACATAGAGCACTGCATAAGTTTAAGGTGTACAGCATAATGACTTGATTTATATACACCATGAGGTAATCACCACAATAAGTTTGGTGAACATCCACCATCGCATATAGATACAAAGTAAAAGAAATAGAAAGCATCTTTTCCTTGTGATGATAACTCTAATGATTTACTCTCTTAACAACTTTCGTACGTAACTCGCAGCAGCGTTAATTATCTTTATCACGTTGTACAGTACATCCCTAGCACTTATTTATTTTATAATTGGAAATTTGTACGTTTTGACTGCCATTATCCAGTTCCTCCCCTCCCCACCCTTGTCCTCTGGTAACCACAAATCTGATGTCTTTTTCTATGAATTTGTTTGTTTGTTTTTGAAGTATAGTTGATCTACAACACTGTGTTAGTTGCTGTTACACAACACAGTGATTCGTTTTTGCTATACATTTCAAACTTATCGCCACAATGAGTCTAGTTATAATATGTCACCATCCAAAGCTATCACATATTGACTACATTCCCCACGCTGTACATTTCATACCTGTGACTCATTTATTTTGCAGCTAGAACTTTATACCTCTTAATCTCCCTCACCTATTTCTTTTCTCCTCAGTTTGGCAACCAGCTGTTTGTTCCCTGTATTTATAACTCTGTTTCTGTTTTGTTATATTTCTTCATTTGTTTGTTTTTTAGATTCCATATATAAGTGAAATCATATGGTGTTTGTCTTTCTCTGACTTATTTCACTTAGCATGTTTTGTTTACTTCCCTTGAGATTTGATGACTATCCTAAGTGTTATGTTTGGATTCCTTTCTCTTTTTTGTGTTTGTATTTACTACAGATTTTTTGTTTGTGGTTACCATGAGATTTATATATAGGTTTATATATATGTGATTAGTTCTCCTGTTATTTTGACTTCCTAATTTCCCCATTCCTATCTACTAACTTTTGTCAGACATGTCTTTACTTCTACATTGTTAAAGCAGATTCTTTTTATTTTTTAAACATGATGTTTTGTCTATAGGTTAATTCTAAATGTTGACAACTCACAAAAATTTGCTTATGGTTGTACAAATTTTGTTCAGGGAAGAGAAAATTAATTTGCTAAACTTATATCCTGTTTTCTGAATTCCAAAGGTATATCCCTATGTCTAATATCCAATTGAGATGTATTTTTCCTTTTTGAATTCTACCCATTGCTGAAAACCATGCCACATTTTAGTTTGCATGATATGCTGAAAGCAGTCTTCTTACACAGTTTTTATCTCCTGGAGTTTATGATTGCCTTTTTTTTTTCCTGTGGACAGGACACACATTTGTCTTCATTACTGTTCCCTTGTTATCTTTCAGCTTGTTAATCATTTTTGCCTCTGTATTGGAGTACATTCTATTTTTCTTAAAGCTCACTTAATCTAATTTGAAGTCATTACCTTATAATTGAACTGTGGCTTCCATATAGATTCTTGCTTCTGGAGTTTCTAATTTTCCTTTAGTTTTATCTTTTGTATCATCATTTCCTGCTCAAACTCTCAGTCATAACATTGACTCCACACAGTCACCCCTTCTCCCCACTTTTTTTGTTGTTGTTGTTGAGAACTGTCCCTTTAGTATGTTCCCTGGCCTCCTGGAGCTAACATTCTATTGGGAGATAAAGGTGATCAACAAGATAAAGGCATTTCATAGTTTTATGTACTGATTCTACTTTGTATTAGGGAGAGGATATATAGGAAGTGGGAAGTTCTACCTATCACTTTAGCAGGGGATGATGCATTTCTCAAGTTCCATGTTAAAGTTTCATCATTTATTTATTTATGAAAATCAGTATTTAAAATGGTGTTTCTCTTCTTTAGTACTTGTAGAATATGCTATATGTATTAAATTAGGCACTAAGTAGGCTTTAGTGGCCTGGCTAGAGCTAAATCTAGCATTATTTTTAAGCAGAGAAAATAATGTATTCCAGGTTTCAAACAGTAAGATTTGCAAGTGAACTTTTAAAACAAAACCTATTTGTTACAACTCATTGGTTAAGTTGGCAATTGATTACTTTGCAAAGTTATTGTAAATGAAAAATGATTTTTAGGCAGAAATCTAGGCAGAAATCATAGGTTTCTTTTATTACCTATAGGTGATTTGGCACTTAAAAATCATTATTAATTTATAAGAATTATATGACATTGTCAGGGTGTAAGCCTTTTGAAATGTTGGCTATTTCAATATATAAGGAATCTGTTGTGTCCTTAAGTTGACCTATATACTGTAAATGTCAGCCTAGGGTTGTTTTTGGTAAAGAGTCATAGAACCATTTTTTGTAGTTCCTTCTTTTTTTGGTCTGTTACATATCAAAAGGAGATAAAGGTAAAAAAACCATATCCAGTGTTCTCATTAATTCAAGGTGTGAGGTTCCCTGGAAAGAAATGCAATTATACCCTAGAGGCAGCCAGATTTCTGAGCCTTAAATTTTACACTTTGGCTGTTTTAGCTATTTTGTTCTGTTTATTTCAGATTCCACTCACACAGAGAATCCATCTGTATATACCGGGGTCTAAATATTTAACTAAGATTTTAATTTACTACTAGTTGAAATGAAAAGCTATATTTCTAGGCAGTTTTAGTTTATGATTATTTTTACTTTTGTTTTTATTTACCTCATGTTCAGAAGATTTTGTGAATTTAAGGAATATAGTGTAACCAAGACTACAAGACTAAACTGTAAAAATTAAACAATAACCTTAGCAAAAGCAAACACTTATCACTAATACCCCTTATTACTACAAACCTTGGAATAAAAAATAATTGTTATACTTGTTGAAATTCAAATGAGGAATGAGAAGGAATGAGTTAAAACATTTATGAGAGAGAGACCTTCAAGATGGTGGAGGAGTAAGATGTAGAGATCACCTTCCTCCCCACAAATACATGAAAAATACATCTACATGTGGAGCAACTACTACAGAACACCTACTGAACGCTGGCAGAAGACCTCAGACCTCCCAAAAGGCAAGAAACTCCCCACATACCTGGGTAGGGCAAAAGAAAAAAGAATAAACAGAGACAAAAGGATAGGGAAGGGACCTGCACCAGTGGGATGGAGCTGTGAAGGAGGAAAGGTTTCCACACACTAGGAAGCCCCTTCGTGGGCGGAGACTGCGGGTGGCGGAGGGGAAGCTTTGGAGCCGCGGAGGAGAGCGCAGCAACAGGGGTGTGGAGGGCAAAGCGGAGAGATTCCCGCACAGAGGATCGGTGCCGACCGCTACTCACCAGCCTGAGAGGCTTGTCTGCTCACCCGCTGGGGCGGGCGGGGCTGGGAGAGGAGGCTCAGGCTTCAGAGGTCAGAACCCAGGGAGAGGACTGGGGTTGGCGGCGTGAAAACAGACTAAAGGGGGCTAGTGCTCCACAGCTAGCTGGGAGGGAGTCTGGGAAAATGTCTGGAGCTGCCAAAGAGTTAAGAAACCATTTTTTCGGGGTGCATGAGGAGAGGGGATTCAGCACATCACCTAAACGAGCTCCAGAGATGGGCGCGAGCCACAGCTTTCAGCGCGGACACCAGAGACAGACATGAAACACTAATGCTGTTGCTGCCGCCACGAAGCCTGTGTGCAAGCACAGGTCACTGTCCACACATCCCCTCCCAGGAGCCTGTGCAGCCCGCCACTGCCAGCGTCCTGTGATCCAGGGACAACTTTCCCAGGAGAACACACCGCGCCTCAGGCTGTTACAACGTCACGCCGGTCTCTGCCCCGCAGGCTTGCCCTGCATTTTGTACCCCTCCCTCCCCCCGGCCTGAGTGAGCCAGAGCCCCGTAATCAGCTGCTCCTTTAACCCCGTCCTGCCTGGGCGGGAACAGACGCCCTCAGGTGACCTACACGCAGAGGCGGGGCCAAATCCAAAGCTGAACCCCAAGAGCTGTGCGAACAAAGAAGAGAAAGGGAAATCTATCCCAGCAGCCTCAGGAGCAGCGGATTAAGTCTCCACAATCAACTTGATGTACCCTGCATCTGTGGAATACCTGAATAGACAACGAGTCATCCCAAAATTGAGGTGGACTGTGGGAGCAACTGTAGATGTGGGGTTTCCTTTCTGCATCTAATTTGTTTCTGGTTTTATGTTTATCTTAGTTTAGTATTCAGAGTTTATTATCATTGGTAGATTTGTTTATTGAATTGGTTCTCTCTTCCTATTTTTTATATATATAGATATATATATGTTGTTCCCTTTTCTCTTTTTGTGAGTGTGTATGCTTCTTTATGTGATTTTGTCTGTATAGCTTTGCTTTTACCATTTCTCCTAGCCTTCTGTCTGTCCTTTCTCTTTTCTTTTTTTTTTTTTAGTATAGGTTTTAGCACTTGTTATCATTGGTGGATTTGGTTTTTGGTTTGGTTGCTCTCCTCTTTCTTTCTTTTATTACATTTTAATCTTTAATAATTTTTTGGTTTTTTATTTTAATAACTTTATTTTATTTTTCTTTCTTTTTTTTCTCCCTTTTCTTCTCAGCCGTGTGGCTGACAGGGTCTTGGTGCTCCGGCTGGGTGTCAGGCCTGTGCCTATTGGGTGGGATAGCCAAGTTCAGGACATTGGTCCACCAGAGACCTCCTGGTTCCATGTAATATCAAATGGTGAAAGCTCCCCCAGAGATCTCCATCTCAACACTAAGACACAGCTCCACTCAATGACGAGCAAGGTAGAGTGTTGGACACCCTATGCCAAACAACTAGCAAGACAGGAACACAACCCCACCCATTAGCAGAGAGGCTGCCTAAAATCATAATAAGGTCACAGACACCTCAAAACACACCATTGGATGCCGTCGTGCCCACGAGAAAAAAAAGATCCAACCTCATCCAACAGAACACAGGCACTAGTCCCCTCCACCAGAAAGCCTACACAACCCACTGAACCAACCTTAGCCACTGAGGGCAAATACCAAAAACAATGGGAGCTATGAGGCTGCAACCTGAAAAAAGGAGACACTAAAAACAGTAAGTTAAGCAAAATGAGAAGACAGAGAAACACACAGCAGATGAAGAAACAATGCAAAAACCCACTAGACCAAACAAATGAAGAGGAAATAGGCAGTCTACCTACCTGAAAAAGAATTCAGAGTAATAATAGTAAAGAAGATCCAAACTCTTGGAAATAGAATGGAGAAAATACAAAAAACATTTAACTAGGACACAGAAGAAATAAAGAGCAAACAAACAATGACGAGCAACACAATAAATGAAATTAAAAATTCTCTAGAAGGAACCAATAGCAGAATAACTGAGGCAGAAGAATGGATAAGTGACCTGGAAGATATAATACTGGAAATATCTATGACAGCGCAGAATAAAGAAAAAATAATGAAAAGAATTGAGGACAGTCGTAGAGACTTGTGGAACAACATTAAACACATCAACGTTCGAATTATAGGGGTCCCAGAAGAAGAAGAGAAAAAGAAAGGGACTCAGAAAATATTTGAAGAGATTATAGTTGAAAATTTGCCTAATATGGGAAAGGAAATACTCAAGTCCAGGAAGCGCAGAGAGTCCCATACAAGATAAATCCAAGGAGAAACAAGCCAAGACACATATTAATCAAGGTATCAAAAATTAAATACGAAAAAAAAATATTAAAAACAACAAGGAAAAAGCAACAATTAACACACAAGGAAATCCCCATAAGGTTAACAGCTGAACTTTCATAAAAAACTCTGCAAGGCAGAAGGGAGTGGTAGGACATATTTAAAGTGATGAAAGGGAAAAACCTACAACCAAGATTACTCCACCCATCAAGAATCTCATTCAGATTTGATGGAGAAATTAAAAACTTTACAGACAAGCACAAGCTAAGAGAATTCAGCACCAACAAACCAGTTTTACAACAAATGCTAAAGGAACTTCTGTAGGCAGGAAACACAAGAGAAGGAAAGACCTACAATAACAAACCCAAAACAATTAAGAAAATGGTAATAGGAACATACATATTGATAACTACCTTAAATGTAATGCATTAAATGCTCCAACCAAAAGACATTGACTGGCTAAATGGATACAAAAACAAGACATGTATATATGCTATCTACAAGACACCCACTTCAGACCTAGAGACACATACAGACTGAAAGTGAAGGGATGGAAAAAGATATTCCATGCAAGTAGAAATCAAAAGAAAGCTGGAGTAGCAATGCTCATATCAGACAAAATAGACTTTAAAACAAAGACTATTACAAGAGACAAAAAAGGACACTACAATAATGATCAAGGGATCAATCCAAGAAGAAGATATAACAATTGTAAATATTTATGCACCCAACATAGGAGCACCTCAATACATAAGGCAAATGCTAACAACCATGAAAGGGGAAATCGACAGTAACACAATCATAGTAGGGGACTTTAACACCCCACTTGCACCAATGGACAGATCATCCAAAATGAAAATAAATAAGGAAACACAAGCTTTATATGATACATTAAACTAGATGGACTTAATTGATATTTATAGGACATTCCATCCAAAAACAACAGAATACACTTTTCTCTCAAGTGCTCATGGAACATTCTCCCGGATAGATCATATCTTGGGTCACAAATCGAGCCTTGGTAAATTTAAGAAAATTGAAATCATATCAAGTATCCTTTCTGACCACAATGCTATGAGACTAGATATGAATTACAGGAAAAAATCTGTAAAAAATACAAACACATGGAGGCTAAACAATACACTACTAAATAAACAAGAGATCACTGAAGAAATCAAAGAGGAAATCAAAAAATACCTAGAAACAAATGACAATGAAAACACGATGACCCAAAACCGATGGGATGCAGCAAAAGCAGTTCTAAGAGGGAAGTTTATAGCAATACAATCCTACCTCAAGAAATAAGAAACATCTCAAATAAACAACCTAACATCACATCTAAAGTAATTAGAGAAAGAAGAACAAAAAAATCCCAAAGTTAGAAGAAGAAGACAAGGTTGTCCACTCTCACCACTATTATTCAACATAGTTTTGGAAGTTTTAGCAACAGCACTCAGAGAAGAAAAAGAAATAAAAGGAATCCAAATCAGAAAAGAAGAAATAAAACTGTCACTGTTTGCAGATAATATGATACTATACATAGGGAATCCTAAAGATGCTGCCAGGAAACTTCTAGAGCTAATCAATGAATTTGGTAAGGTAGCAGGATACAAAATAAATGCACAGAAATCTCTTGCATTTCTATACACTAATGATGAAAACTCTGAAAGAGAAATTAAGGAAACACTCCCATTTACCATTGCAACAAAAAGAATAAAATACCTAGGAATAAACCTACCTAAGGAGACAAAAGACCTGTATGCAGAAAACTATAAGACACTGATGAAAGAAATTAAAGATGATACGAACAGATGGAGAGATATACCATGTTCTTGGATTGGAAGACTCACATTGTGAAAATGACTATACTACCCAAAACAATCTACAGATTCAATGCAATCCTTATGAAACTGCCAATGGCATTTTTCACAGAACTAGAACAAAAAATTTCACAATCTGTATGGAAACACAAAAGACCCCGAATAGCCAAAGCAATCTTGAGAAAGAACAATGGAGCTGGAGGAATCAGGCTCCTGCACTTCAGACAATACTACAAAGCTACAGTAATCAAGACAATATGGTACTGGCACAAGAACAGAAATATAGATCAATGGAACAGGATAGAAAGCCCAGAGATAAACCCACGCACATATGGTCACCTTATCTTTGATAAAGGAGGCAAGAATATACTGTGGAGAAAAGAGCGCCTCTTCAATAAGTGGTGCTGGGAAAACTGGACAGCTACATGTAAAAGAATGAAACTAGAACACTCCCTAACACCATACACAAAAATAAACTCAAAATGGATTAAAGACCTAAATGTAAGGCCAGACACCATCAAACTCTTAGAGGAAAACATAGGCAGAACACTCTATGACATAAATCACAACAAGATCCTTTTTGACCCCCCTCCTAGAGAAATGGAAATAAAAACAAAAATAAACAAGTGGGACCTAATGAAACTTCAAAGCTTTTGCACAGCAAAGGAAACTATAAACAAGATGAAAATACAACCCTCAGGATGAGAAAAAATATTTGCAAACGAAGCAGCTGACAAAGGATTAGTCTCCAAAATTTACAGGCAGCTCATGCAGCTCAATATCAAAACAACAAACAACCCAATCCAAAAATGGGCAGAAGGCCTAAATAGATACTTCTCCAAAGAAGATATACAGATTGCCAACAAACACCTGAAAGAATGCTCAACATCATTTATCCTTAGAGAAATGCAAATCAAAACTACAATGAGGTATCACCTCACACCCGTCAGAATCGCCATCCTCAAAAATTTTCTACAAACAATAAATGCTGGAGAGGGTGTGGAGAAAAGGGAGCCCTCTTGCACTCTTGGTGGGAATGTAAATTGATACAGCCACTAGGGAGAACAGTATAGAGGTTCCTTAAAAAACTAAAAATAGAACTACCATATGACCCAGCAATCCCACTACTGGGCATATACCCTGAGAAAACCATAATTCAGAAAGAGTCATGTACCACAATGTTCATTGCAGCTCTATTTTCAATATCCAGGACATGGAAGCAACCTAAGTGTCCATCATCAGATGAATGAATAAAGAAGATGTGGCATATATGTAGAATGGAATATTACTGAGCCATAAAAGGAAATGAAATTGAGTTTTTTGTGGTGAGGTAGATGGAACTAGTGTCTCTCATACAGAGTGAAGTAGGTGAGAAAGAGAAAGGCAAATACCGTATGCTAACACATATATATGGAATCTAAAAAAAAAAAAAGGTTCTGAAGAACCTAGGGGCAGGACAGGAATAAAGATGCAGTTGTAGAGAATGGAGTTGAGGACACAGGGAGGGGGAAGGGTAAGCTGGGATGAAGTGAGAGAATGGCATGAACACAAATACACTACCAAATGTAAAATAGATAGCTAGTGGGAAGCAGCCACATGGCACAGGGAGATCAGCTCAGTGCTTTGTGACCACCTAGAGGGGTGGGATAGGGAGGGTGGGAGGGAGATGCAAGAGGGAGGGGATATGGGGATATATGTATATGTATAGCTGATTCACTTTGTTATAATGCAGAAACTAACACACGATTGTAAAGCAATTATACTCCAATACAGATGTTAAAAAAAATTTATGAGACAGTCCTAATTTCTCTAAGGCCATTTATTTTTACAAATTAAATGTCAAATTAATAGTTTCCTTTTAAAAATATGATATGTATAAAGCAGCAATCTACTACTATTTCTGAATCCTTCTTTACTTTCCTTGTGTGCCCTGCTGTGAGCATAAACCTTTATTTCCAGATATTTTCTATGTTTATACAGACATGTATATGTATCTATATTTTTGTACAAAATCAAGATGATAAAATATATCTTGTTTCACAGACTTAAAACATTGATTTATAGTAAACATTTTCTCATATTAGTACCTACGGACCATCTTTTGGTTTTTAACCATCTTATTGAGGTATAACATATGATAAATTGTACATATCTGAAGTAAACAGTTTGGTAAGATGTGTCTTCCTGTGGAAGCATCACTACAATCAAGAAACTGAACATATCATTCACTGAAAAGTTTCCTTATTTTACTTTGTGATCCTTCCCTCCTATAGCTCTCCATAATCAATACCTGCAGGCAGCCACTTAACTGCTTTTGTTCCCTGCAGATTCATTTACATTTTCTAGAACTTTATAGAAATGGAATCATATAGTACAAACTTTGTTTTGGTCTGACTTTTTCACTCAGTATAATTATTTTAATATTCTTAAATGTTGATATGCATATCAATGGGGCATTGCTTTTTATTGATGAATAGTGTTCCATTATATGGATATACCACAATTTGTTTATCCATTCATCTGGTGTTGGGCATTTGGGTTATTTCCAGTTTTGGGCTGTTACTGATGAAGCAGCTGTGCACATTTGGTTCAAGTCTTTGTGTGGCCATGTGCTTTTTTCATTCCTCTTGAGTAAGCACTTGGAAGTAGAATATCTGGGTCATGTGTTAGGTAAATGTATGAATTTCTAAGAAGCTGTCAAAGAATTTTCTAAAATAGTTATCAGTGTATTTCACTGTTTACCACCTTTTGGAATATTTTGTATTATTTTTTCTATTATTGGTTTTGTTTTCCTGCTTCCTTGCATGCCTGGTGGTTTTTCATTGGATGCCAGGCCTTGTGTAATTTGCCTTTTGTGGTATTTTTGTATTTCTAAAAATATTCTTGGGCTTTATTCTGGAATACAGTTACTTGTAAATAGGTTGACCTCTTTGGGTCTTGCTTTAAGCTTTGTTTGACCGAAGTTTTAAAAATGTGTATGTTTTTTATTTTATTTTGCTTTAAGACCTTACTTTAATATTTCTTGTGATGCAGGTCTGCTGGTGATGAACTCTGTCAGGTTTTGTATGTCTGAACAAGTCTGTATTTTAACTTTATTAAAGAGATTTTCATTGGTTTAAGAATTATAACTTGACTTTTTTCTCTTTTAGTTCTTTAAAGATGTTGCTTTAACACTGTCTCCTAGTTTGCTTTTTTTTTTCCTGATGAGAAATCTGTCATTGTTATCTTTTTTCTTCTGTGTGGCTTTTTCTCTGATTCCTTTTAAGACATTGTCTTTATTGATGGTTTGAAGCAGTTTGATCATGATATGCTTTTGTGTAATTTTCTTCATGTTTCTCATGATTTTTATTTGTTATGGTTCTTGAATCTGTGTTTATAGTTTTCATCACATTTGGAAAAGTTTTGGCCATTATTTCTTCAGATAAGTCTTCAGTCCTCCTCTCTTTGAGGATTCTAATTCTATATATTTTTAAGTGCTTAATGTTATTTTACAGTTCCCTCATTTTTTCTTTCTTTTTTTCTTTTTCTTCTGGGTTTGACTTCGGATAATTTTTTTATTATAAGTTCATGCAGCATTTCTTCTTCAATGTCTAATCTGCGATTATAGCCGATCAGTATATTTTTATCTCAGGCATTTATGTTTTCATATTTAGGAGTTCGGTTTGGTTCTTTTTTTTATACCTCCTTTGCTTTTCTTGAGGAAAGGTATTCAGTCTTTCTTCATGTGTCCTGAATGTAGGCATGGAGTTAGAATAACTACTTTATGCTCTTATCTACTAATTGTATCATCTGTATTATTTTTTGGTCAGTTGCAAATGATTGCTTCTTCTTTTCATTATTGGTTGTGTTTTCCTGCTTCTTTGATGTCTTTGTATGTGATTTTTCATTGTGCCAGGCCTTGTGAAATTTACCTTTTGGGGTATTTTTGTATTTCTAAAAATATTCTTGGGTTTTATTCTGGAGTACAGTTACATGTAAACAGGTTGATCTCTTTGGGTCTTGCTTTAAAAGTCTATAATTAATTTTTCCACACTGCAGAAGCAATACCCTTGTTAGTACTACATGCTCTGTGCATTATGAGGTTTTCTACTCTGGTTGTTGCCAACAGGCATTATTCCCAACCCTATGGGAGCTCCAAGCACTGTTTACTGTAATCCTTTCAGGTGATTCCCTACTCCTCCTCACAGATGTGGGTAGTTTTCTTACACTCATGCACTGAACAGTAGTTTAATGAGTTATTTGAGGGATTCTCTGCACATCTTCGGGGTTCTCTCTCTGTGCATGTCTCCCCTCCATTATTCTGATTTGCAGACTCGAGCTTCCTTTGCCACTCAGCTCTGTCTCCCATTAGGGACACTGTCAGGTTTTTCTCCCTGAGTCACTGCATGCAAACTTATACCTGGCAGTAAGCTGGAACAATCATAAAGGTCATCTCATTGTCTTCATTGCCTAATGTCTGATGTTTTGAAAGCCTTTGTATTTTTTTTGGTGATTCAGGTAGGGTAGATCTGGTCACTGTTACTCCATCTTGGCTGAAAGAAAAGGTCAACCTTGTTTTTCTAATGTCTAGAAATATTCTACTGCATTACTTAAATCAAAATGTATTTAACTAGAGATTTATTGAAGAATGTTACCCTGATACCAAAGCCAGACAAAGGCACTACAAGAAAACTAGAGACCGATATCCCTTATGAACATTGATGCAAAAATCTTCAATGAAATAATAGCAAACAAAATTCAACTGCATATTAAAGGATTATACAAAATGACCAAGTGGAATTTATTCCTGGAATGCAAGGAAGATTCAATATATGAAAATTGGTCAATGTAATGCAACATATTGACAAAATGAAGGAAAAGAAACCCACGTGATCGTTTCAATTGTTACAGAAGAAGCATGTGACAAAATTCACCACCCTTTCATGATAAAAACACTCAACAAATGAGGAATAGACAGAGACTACCTCAACGTAACATAAGTCATATATGAAAAACTCACAATGAACATCATACTCAATAGTGAAAAATTGAAAACTTGCCCTTTAAGATCAGGAACAAGGAAAGGATGCTGGCTTTTGGCACTTCCAGTCAACATAGCACTTAAAGTTCTGGCTAGAGCAATTAGGCAAGAAATAAAAGGAATACAAAGAACTGAAAGCAGGGTCTCAAAGAGGTATTCATACATTCATATTCATAGCAGCATTATTCACATTAACTAAAACATGGTTGGAACCCAAGTATCCATTGCTAGATGAACGGATAACTAAAATGTGGTTTATGCATACAATGGAATATTATTCAGCCTTAAAAAGAAAAGGCAATTCTGACATATGCTACCAAATAGGTGAACCTTAAGGACATTATGCTGAGTAAAATAAGCTAGTCACAAAAAGACAAATACTGTATGATTCCACTTATATGAGTAGTCAGAATCACAGAGACAGAAAGTAGATTGGTGGCTGCCAGAGGCGAGGCAGCAGGGAGAATGGGGAATTATTGCTTAATGGGTACACTGTTTCAGTTTTACAAAATGAAAAGTTATGGAGATGGATAGTGGTGATGATTGCACATCATGAATATATTTAATACCACTGAACTGTACAGTTGAAATGATTAAGATGGTGTATTTTATGCTATGTGCATTTCACCACAATTTTAAAAATTGGAGAAGAAAACTACATTTTCTTTAAGGATGAATTAGCTGAGTTTCATAGATTTTAATTTGTGTAGTTTTATTATCATCCCATTGAATATATTTTCTAATTTCCTGGTAATACTATTTATCTTCAAGTCTTTTTGGTAGACATTAGTATAGTATAACAGGTTTCTTATGATCATTGCTTGCATGGTAAATCTTTTTAAAAAGTCTTTTAACTTTCAAATTTGTCATATTTTTCTGTTTAAAGTATATTTATTTTTCATAAGTAACCATGGTTGAGTCTTGTTTGCTTTTTAAATCCCACTTTATAGTCTGTGTTTCAAGGGAAGTGTTTTGTTTGTAAAATTTAATGTAATTATTGACACGCTTGAATTTCATATTGGTATTTGATTTTTGGTTTTGGTTTCATCCATTCATTGTCCTCCAGTTGTTTCCTCTTTGTCTTTTTTTGGAGGTATATAAATGTATTTTTAGTGTTCTACTTTATCTCATCTTGTTGCATTTTAGTTATTCTGTTTTGTACTTTTGGGGGGTGTTTCTTTAGATAATAAAATATGCATATTTAATTTATTACAGCATACATTAAAAATTCTGTTACTATCCTCTCCTTTCATACAGCACTAAAAATTCTATTACTTAAGGAACAATTTAAGAAATTTATAACAATATATTTTCAATTGTCATTTACTTCTAAATATTCTGTAAAACGCATTTTTGTTATTATTTTTACTTTAAATGGCTAAATGTCTTTAAGGAGACAACAGAAAAATATGTGTAAGTATAGGAATAATAATTTCAATGGCCTGTAATATTTACTGGCTGTTGTTATTTTTTTCTGGTGTTCTTCATTCCTTCTTGTAAAGCCAAGTTTCTATCTGATATCCTTGTCCTTTAGCCTATAGAAATTCTTTTAGTGTTTCTTGTGGTGGAGATTAATTCTTACAGGTTTTCACTTTCTGAAAATGACTTCATGAGAAGTAATATTTATCAATGAAATTGGCAAAAGTAAAGAAAAGTCAATTGTTGGGTGGACTTCTTGAAAAAGGGTGCTCTCATACTGCCATTCTGAGTAGGGAATGATGGAACTATATAAAATTGTCTTTTGGAAATCAAATTTAAAAAATTTTTCATGCTTTGACTTAAATATTAAAATTCTTGGAATTTATGAGAAAATTCCGTTGTGTGTAAAGATATGTTCACAAGGGTGCACACTGTAGCTTTATTTTTAATAGCAAAAAATGGAGATAACCTCAAAGTTATTTAAGTAAATAACAGTACATCCATATAACAAAATAATATTTAGCTTCTAAAATCTGTATTGAAGAATATATTGCTAGAGCTGAGGAAATGCTAAAAAAATCTACAGTATAACTGCAAAAATATATATGGTTTTGCCTGCTAGAAAAAAATGACATACATTAAATTTTAGCAGTGGTAATTTTTTTACTTTGTCCTTTTTTTGTTCGTCAGCTTTTCTGCCATGACTATTTAATGAGGCTGAAGTCCTATAATATTTATTCAAGGAAGAATTATCAAGGACAGTAGGAAATATTAAGTATACTGTAGAATAAAAAAACAACTAAAGAATTCCTACTGACCTTTGGGTCTAGATAATTCTCTAGGGAGTAGAGTTGTCTTTTTTTGCCTAAAGGGCCAACAGTAAAGCCATTTAATTCATGTTTCATACCTCCCCTTTTCCGTGCCTAATGAGCTGTGATAAAGGGATAAAAGTTGTGAAAGACATAGATGCCAGATACTGTAATCCTGAATAAAAAAAAAAAAAGCCAATTATAAGTGGAAGTGTCATTAAATTTTACAGCACTAATGAAAAGTCTGGTTTATACTTTGCAGGTTTCCAAAATGTTTTGAAGGTAGTACTCTATTTTCTGGAATGTGTTAGAATTCTTTTTACTAGAGAACTGTAAACTGGAAATTGTTAGCCTAGTGACCTGAAATGGATTATTTTGGCCTGAAGCTAGCTGACCTGTCAGGCAAGTGGCAATCAATGGAAGAAGGGTATGTTCCATATGACACTTTAATTTCTATTTTTATCTATGCACACACGCATTATCTTGAGAAGGGCTATGCTTTTGTGCATCTTAAGGTCATGGAGAACTATGGTAAATTGGAATTTAGCTCTTCTAACCATAGGTTAATTACCAACTCATTCTTTTGGTGAAATAAAAAGTACAGAAGACTTACATTTGAAAAAGAATTATTAAGCATGCTTATCTTACCTTAATATATTTTGATTATTTGTTATACTATTCAAATGTTACTTAACCCTTGACGGATGCAGGTGGACACAGCTATGATCTAACTACTTATTTAATGACATTACTTTGGTTTCTAGTAGGAGCAAATTAGAAGCATTTATGGTAGATCTGGGAAGGAGTTTATAGGAAACCTTAAATATGATCAGTGTAGGAGAATATACATTTTATATTCTCCCACTTTAACATTTTATTGTGAAATATATATCTCCCACTTAACAATTTATTCTGACCATTCTCTATGGTAGTAAATATTTTTCAAAAACATTATTTTCAGTGTATATATAGGATTTCCCTAAAGGAAGAGCATCTTCTTTCTCCATCAACTAATAGATTGCTGCTGAAATATCCATTCTTTGTTCCAGGGCAGTATAATATCATAAGACTAAATGAGTTGTAAGAAATAGTTTTGTGAAACTCCTCAGTTGATAGTGATCATGCCAGGAGATTACAAAAATAAGGTAATTGCTCTTTAGATTAGATTAGATGTGTCTTTTCTAAGCAACTGCTTATAATTAACTTGTAGATACTCTATGTCCTATAAATGACTATATTTTAAATCTTGCCTGCTTGAAGGCTTGGATGAAGGTATATCCTAATTCTAGAGTCTGGAATATATAACTTCATTTAGTTTTACTATACCTCAACCTCACTTACTGTAAATTTATTTTAGCTTATCATACGTATACATTCTTGTGAGATAGGTTAAATTTGTTGGAACATTAGCATATAAGTAACAAATCAAGAGCTATAATAAATATTACCACAAAGAAATAACTTGGTCTCTCTAAATATTGTTTCCTAATCTGAAAAATGTGGATAATTATTTCAGTGTATTAGGGTAGAGGCATCATGAAGTTTAAATTAGATCATTTAAGTGAAAGCCTACTATAGAGCCAGGAAGAGAGATGTGTTTGAAAAGTGTCTTCCATCCTTCCTTTAGAAATACAGCTAGTACACAAGTTCCATTTTCATTTAGCTAATACACATGCTAGTGGAGCCATTCTGAAACCATACCAAGTAGACGATATCCTATGTAATATTACCAATATCTTGCTATTTTAAATTGAGCAACTTCATATATAAAAACCATTTTAAAATGCTAATAAAATTAAAAATCTTTTTCAGTTTTCAAATGATTACTTTGGTAACATGTAGATAAATGCTGTTTTCCCTTTACTATAGGAAAGGCTAACCATACCATTTCTTTACCAATATAATCTTAAAATAGACTATGGCTTTTATATATAATTTTATACAAAAGAGTTAGGATGCTTTACATTTTAAATATGTATGAGAAAATATGTCAGAAGGATGCAAAAGTCAGTGCAGAGCACTCCAGGTACTAAATAATGTACAATTTATTATCAATAATAATAAGATTCCTTATAACTCAGGGATAACTATATTTATGAAGAAACATTTGCCCCACTAAATTGTTCATATTAATTTGCTTTACACATGATGTGTTAATAATATTTGATTTATTTAAATTGGACTTTGCCTTTAAAATATCATTAAAATTTGTAATGTGTATTTAATGCAGTTGTGATGACTTAATCTTGGTATTGGGATTAATGAGGGAAGTGGCCTGTATCATGGGGATATCTCACAAGATGCTTTTATTTTTCCTTGTTTAAAATTTAAAATGTTCCTAATGTTCATAAATAATCAGATTTTGAAATTTGGGCCAAAAAACATAAATAAAAGATATCTATCATGGTCAAAATGTCTCACCCAGGGAAGAGACAATTTACTATTAAGAACATATCTCAAAGAAAAATCAACTAATTGAGCTGATAGTAGTAGGACAAACCGCCCTTTCCTGCTCTATTTTCTAGTCCTAGACTGAAATGGAACAATGAGAAATAAGATGTGACTGAGAAGGAGTAGAGACGTACAAGATCTGAGTTTCTGTTATAGGAGTTTTCTGGCTGTGAGTGCCCTATATCTCTTCTTTTTTGATAACACCTTGATACCCCAATCTATTCTTTCAGTTCCTTTTTGGGCAAGAAATCTCAGAGGAGATCCTTTGCCTAAGAAGAGTCATTAACAAAGTGTCCTACCAAAAGCCATACATACTCAAAGAAGAAGAACCACCAAGCCCACGATAGTCTTCATTCCCGGGGCAAGAGACATAACATCAGAAAGAGGTGATGGGGAGTCATGTTATTTCTACCTTCTTTTTGTTAATACATACACAAGTTTTCTTTTCAACAATAAATAAAAAACTACCTGAAGAAATTTGAAAAACAAATGAAAATCCCTAAATGTTATCTGATTTAATTATTAGTCTTTGCTTTTGCCTACAGCAAAGGTCTCTTTTATTTCTTAAATTGAGAGAGAGGAAAAGAGACACAGAGAGATATCCTTTAAAAAGATAGAAATTTTTCACTGCTTAGAAAGTGAATGAGACCGTAAAAATTTGTATCTAAAGTAAGTAATAAATGTTACCATTTAAAACTTGCATCTTTATTAAGAATGCTAAATTTATGCCTTAAAACAGCACTATAATTATGATCTCAATTTGATGAGCTCTTGAAAATAACCTAGTAATTATGCTTGATTCTTGCATTTTCTCTATTAGTGTTTATTATTTAAGTAACTCTGATACACAAACACATCTTGATGATTTTTGTTTTCCTGTAACATTACTGATTTGCAATTTTAAAAAGAAAATATGGCCAAAATGAAATTTCCTGAATCAACAAATTCTTAGTTTATAAATTAAGACCTGAAATAATTCAGATACTTTTTCAGACCTCAGAATTGTCAGTCCATTAGTATTGGCTTAAAAAAAAGGTACCATTATCTTTGTCAGAGCTACCAATATTTATAATAGATGATTGAATATGATGAGCCTATGGCAGGATTCCATAGTTTTCTCAGGCCACTGAATGTACTATATAAATATCAGTTGGCTTCTATCAGTCAACAAACAGTCAGTAAATATTTAGTACATGGCTTCCATGTGCTCTGGGCATTGCTAGACTAGGAATATATATGCATAAGACATGGATTTCACTTTTAAGATACTTTCATGTGAAGCAACAGTAATTACACGTAGGAAATAATGGTGAACTGATCACACATACAACAATGTGGTATTTATTTCAAGTGTTCTAGGTATTCAGACAAGGAAGCTGGATCTCTTCTAACCCAGCCATCTAGTCACTCGGGCTGAGAGTGGAGGAGATGGGTCATAAAAAAGCCACCACTACAAACACCCCAATGAATACCTCCTGAGACAAGTAAAAGTTGATTACATTAAGGTATAAAATACCATTCCTCCAGTAGATAACATTCTTCTTTCTTTTAGTTTACAGTTGTGAGATTGTAAAATGTTTGCTGGTAATATTTGTTGTGGGTATCCCTATCTGGACTCAGAGGAAATTTCCTTGTGTATTACCTTCCTGTTGGAGTCCATGCTACTGGAGAATAACATCCAAAGTTTACTCTTTGAATTGCTGTAAGGCCCATATGTCTTGTGAGTGAGTAACTAATAAATATCTGACGCTGATATACATAGGCCACCTAAAGATCAGTCAAAGGTGTTATTTAAGAGATTTGTTTTCTATTGAATAAAACAGACTTGATTACAAATATAAGCAGGCCGTATGAGCAGGTTGCATTGTAAAGAGGTTTTGGAGTCATTATGGATTTCAACCTGGATCACAGGAATTTTAACAAATATTTTTCTTTTAATAAATTTATTTATTATTTATTTATTTATTTATGGCTGACTTGGGTCTTTGTTGCTGCGTGCTGGCTTTCTCTAGTTTCGGCGAGTGCGGTGCGCGGACTTCTCATTGCGGTGGCTTCTTGTTGCAGAGCACAAGCTCTAGGCACGTGAGGTTCAGTAGTTGTGGCTCGTGGGCTCTAGAGCGCTGGCTCAGCAGTTGTGGCACCCGGGCTTAGTTGCTCCGCGGCATGTGGGATCTTCCTAGACCAGGGCTCGAAGCCGTGTCCCCTGCATTGGCAGGCGGATTCTTAACCACTGCGCCACCAGGGCAGCCCAACAGATATTTTCATGGGAGACTTATTGGTGACCCATTTTATTTGTATTGAGTGTTCTTGAAAGCAATTGTGAATTATGTACAGTATTAACGAATAACAGTTTGACAAATACTGTTTAATGTACTGAAGTATTTTAAATTCTGAAGCCTGTTTCAGGTACTGTTTCAGGGGCCTTTTCATCTTAAATTTTAGTATTTTACATACATACAGATCATTATCCTTCTACAAACCAATAGTGAGTGCAAGAGCAGTGTTATATGAATAACCTTAATGACAACATCCTTAATATTCTTGATGTTAATATCCTGATTGAATTTTAGTTCACTAGCAGTGTAGACGTCATTGTCTTGTATTCTAACTTTATGTGTTAGACGACCAAATGATACTTTGGTTAAGACAATCTAATCTGTAACAGCCAGATCCGTGACGAGGAAATATCAATACATCATGCAACGCTTAATGAATTGCTTTTGGTTGCTGCTATTAAGTTGATGACATTGTCATGAACACAGTGAGTCATAATACTTTATGACTTCAATCTAGCACCTCTTCCTGGGGGACGTGCTCCAGCACAGTCAGGAATAGATGTTAAGTCAATCCTTGAGCTTGAATTTCTCAACGTATATCTCACAATGTAAAGAATACACACATGCACACACACACGCACACACAGGCTGAGGGTGCAAAGAAGGGTGGACGAAATCTAGACTTTTTTCCAAATTATCAGGTTGATTTTATTTGTCCTATGGTAATAATCCTGCCCCTATTACACATTCATTATTTTAAATAATTGTAACTCTATAACTAAAGTGAAATAGAACTTTAAATATAATAGAAGATTAATGCATAAGTAAATGTAAGTGGAATTGATTTAATAATAGACTAAAACTTTAGAATATTTTATAAATTTCAAAAGCTTTCCCTATGTATTAACTTCTTTAAGACACAAAATAGCTTTATCAATTGTACAGGCCTCGTTAATTCATTTTACAAGATGAACAAACACAGATTTTCAAAGACTGTATAACTAATTGGTGTCAGAGCCAGCACTACAAACCTTCCTCTTGATTTCTGCTGCAGGGTTTTCTCCCTTCCAGTGACTTAGTAGTCATAAACCATGCTTACGAGGGGAATATTTTCAGTTTAAGAATTTCCAGAAGTTCTGTTTTAAGGCTAGATGGCAGGTAGACAAGAGCTAGGTTCATTATACTTCTTTAAAGTGTGACTTAACTTCAGGTTTTCTTTATTGTTTCAAAAAGTATGTGTTCCCATGTGTAGGAGGATAAAGTAAGTACTAGATAAAACAGAACTGGTAAGTTCCAGGTCTCAGATGAAATTCTAGAAAATATCACTTAAATGACAAATCTAAGTAATTATAAAAGAATGTGAAAACAGAACCTATTTTAAAAAATAATTATTAGAGGGCTTCCCTGGTGGCGCAGTGGTTGAGAATCTGCCTGTCGATGCAGGGGACACGGGCTCGTGCCCCGGTCCGGGGGGATACCACATGCCGCGGAGCGGCTGGGCCCGTGAGCCATGGCCGCTGAGCCTGCGTGTCTGGAGCCTGTGCTCCACAACAGTGAGAGGCCCGCGTACCGCAAATAATAATAATGATAATTATTAGAATACTACACCATGGGGATTACATGACCATAGATTACCTGTTTTTTAGTGCAACATTTGACAGAAGTTTCCTATGAATTCCTTAAGGTTAAAGTGTTTAAATTTGAGTTAGATAATGTTATTAACAGTTTTTACATATTTACAGCTGATTAAGGAGTAATGATCTATGACAATTTGGGTGGAAATTATACAGGTGTTTAAAGAAGTGTATATAGAAAGTGTATAAACATCCCTTTGTTTCCCTATTTAAACAATTGCTCCATTTTGGATGATCTCTCTTCATGTAATTTGAATGTCTAAACAAATGGCCATGGAGGCAAAACACCCCCCGCCCACACACACACACAAATGGCCCACCATCACCACCACCACCAAAAATATACTCATGACTTCTGAGGCCTTTGGTTTCTGGATATTAAATCTGATGAGATTTATCATCAAGTAAGATACTAGAAGGATATCTACCTATAAATATTTTAGAAAATCAGTAAATTCTCCAAGGAAGGAAAGCAACAAACTCTTCTTGGATTTTAATGAAATAGCTGAGAGCATTAAGAAAAATTAACACAAAAATTGATCTTTCCTCAAATTTTCCATACTTTAGAAATAATTAATCATACCTCCATTTCAGGATCTCAGTAGAACATAATAATGTTAACTAAGCCATACTATTACCACAATTCTATAAAGCTTGTAGAGTGTTTTTTTTTTTCTGAACCAGAACAGATATCCGTCCATTGCTGTTTACAAAGTGAAAAAGTGAGCTTAGCTCTCTAGCTTATCTATTCCAAAGGCCATTAGGTAACTCTAAGTACCAACTGCCGAGTCCAGGCCCTGGACTTTATTAGCCAAGGAGACGTTTGCAAAAGATCTTTTGGTCTGGTATTCTTACTTTTATATATTTTCACGATAAATGCAATGTCTGAAATATATAAAGGAAGGTACACAGGAATGATTAAATACCATTCATTTTTCTGATAGATAATTTCAGCCTCGCTCACATTCCTCCCAGAGGTTTATTTATTCTGGATGCAACACCTTTGCAAAAGGGAACATCTTGTGTAGTACATAAAATAGAACTGCACACACAAGAAGAATGTATGATAAATGATTTTATAATGCCTTGGTAATATAAACAACCTCTACCAATTGTACAAAATAAATCTGCAGTGTGGTTTTTAATTCCTGTAAGTAAGGGATAATGACTGTTTGCTTAGGAAATTGAAAAAGGAAACCCACCAGCATATTTAATAAATTATTTCAAGTTTTCCTTGAAATATTTTTTAAGGGTAAGATCAAGAAGAAAAAAAATCTACTAATGCATCCACCCATGTTGCCCATATGATGGGGACTGTTCTTACAACCCTGGTATTATCTTCCTCTATAGTATGTTAGTAGGAGATAAGATGGTCAGAAATATCTTCAAGGACAATTGGCCAAAGTCAGAGCTGGCAAAACAATGATGAGTATGGTTTACTTCTACTAGAATTTTAAACTGTCTGCTAGATTGTGGATTTGTAAAACAAAAAAACTTCACGAGGAGGCAAAGGGGTATTTGATTAGCAGTTTCCATGTGATATGCTTTTTTTGTGGGATGTGCTTATAGATGAAATGTTTTTCCAAATAATCCAATTCCTTTTTTTCTGATTCTCCATTTGCCAAGCCACTTTCTTAACAATTTGGCAATATAATTTAAAAATTAAGTATTTACAAGTAATTTGGTATTCTAGATATCTTGATACTGGAAATGATGTGCCCTAAAATCAGAGGTTAGCAAACTACAGCCTGTGGGCCAGTTCTGGGCCACCACCTGTTTTTGTATGATCCATGAGCTGAGAATAGCTGTTATATTTTTAAATGGTTGAAAAAATTAAAAGAATAATAATATTTTGTGACTCATGAAAATTATATAAAATTCAAATTTTAGTAAATGTATAAAACATTATTGGAAGACAGCCATGCCATTCATTTACACATTGTTTTTGCTACTTTCACATTACAATGTATATTGGAATAGTTGCAAGAGAGACGATGATGATCTGTAATGTCTAAAATATTTACTAAAACATTTGCTGTATGGTCCTTTACTGAATGCTAATCCCTGCTCTTGATTATAGGAATGATTATTTCCATCTGTTGGAAAAGGGATTGAAAATGAATGTAACATCTTTTTTATTTAATAGATCTTTATTGGAGTATAAGTGCTTCACAATACTGTGTTAGTTTCTGTCGCACAACAAAGCAAATCAGCCATATGCAGACACATGTCCCCATATCCCCTCCCTCTTGAGCCTCCCTCCCATCCTCCCTATCCCACCCCTCTAGGTGGTCACAAAGCACCGAGCTGATCTCCCTGTGCTATGCTACCGCTTCCCACCAGCCAACTATTTTACATTTGGTAGTGTATATATGTCGATGCTACTCTCACTTTGCCCCAGGCTCGCCCTCCCACCCCATATCGTCAAGTCCATTCTCTATGTCTACCTCTTTATTCCTGCCCTGCAACTAGGTTCATCAGTACCATATATATACGTTAGCATACAGTATTTGTTTTTCTCTTTCTGGCTTACTTCACTCTCTATGACAGACTCTAGGTCCATCACCTCACTACAAATAACTCAATTTTGTTTCTTTTTATGGCTGAGTAATATTCCACTGTATATATGTGCCACGTCTTCTTTATCCATTCATCTGTCAATGGACACTTGGGTTGCTTCCATGTCCTGGCTATTGTACATAGTGCTGCAATGAACACTGTGGTACATGACTCTTTTTGAATTATGGTTTTCTCAGGATATATGCTCAGTAGTGGGATTGCTGGGTCGTATGGTAGTTCTATTTTTAGTTTTTTAAGGAACGTCCATACTGTTTTCCCTAGTGGTTGTATCAATTTACATTCCAACCAACCGTGTAGGAGCATTCCGTTTTCACAGCACCCTTTCCAGCATTTATTGTTTCTAGCTTTTTTGATAATGGCCATTCTGACCAGCATGAGGTGATACCTCATTGTAGTTTTGATTTGCATTTCTCTAATAATTAGTGATGTTGAGCATCTTTTCATGTGCCTCTTGGCCATCTGTATGTCTTCCTTGGTGAAATGTCTATTTAGGTCTTCTGCTCATTTTTTAACTGGATTGTTTGTTTTTTTGATATTGAGCTCCATGAGCTGTTTGTGTATTTTGGAGATTAATCCTTTGTCTGTTGTTTCATTTGCAAATATTTTCTCCCATTCTGTGGGTTGTCTTTATGTCTTGTTTATGGCTTCTGTTGCTGTGCAAAAGTTTTTAAGTTTAATTAAGTTCCATTTGTTTATTTTTGTTTTTATTTCTGTTACTCTAGGAGGTGGGTCAAAAAAGATCTTGCTGTGGTTTATGTCAAAGAGTGTTTTTTCCTCTAAGAGCTTTATAGTGTCTGGCCTTACATTTAGGTCTTTAATCCATTTTGAGTTTATTTTGTGTATGGTGTTAGGGAGTGTTCTAATTTCATTCTTTTACATGTAGCTGTCCAGTTTTCCCAGCACCACTTATTGAAGAGGCTGTCTTTTCTCCATTGTATGTTCTTGCATCCTTTGTCGTAAATTAGGTGCCCATATGTGCGTGGGTTTATCTCTGGGCTTTCTATCCCATTCCATTCATCTATATTGCTGTTGAATGTAACATCTTTAAAGGAGAAATTGCTGGAGGAACAGGTGGGGGTTATAAAGTGACTTAGAATAAATAGGCTTATTCTCCTTTGTCTAAAATTATTTTTAGTCCCATTGTGATCTATTTAAATTAAACACAACCCTGGGAAACCATTTCATCATCTCAAAAAGTTACAAAATCTGAAAATTTTGAAATCCAATATTTATGGTTATAACTTCATTTTTTAATTTAATCTTTATTTTATATCAATAACTTTAAAATAGCAAGTTCTCTAAGACAGCAAATGAAGCCTCATAAACATCCTTAATACCTCTCTTTTACAATTTGTTATATCTAGTAATATAAATGTAGGCTTTTGTTTCTAAAGTTTGATCTCTCATTAACCCCAATGAGCAATTAACAGCCAGGGGGCACCCTGAAAAAAGCCATGCTGTATCAGAAGCCTGAGTCAGAAACTTAAACTGGCAGCCTTGGGTCAAATTCAACCCACAGATATATACATATATATATATATATATTTATTTATTTATTTGTATTATTATTTTTTTGCGGTACGCGGGCCTCTCACTGCTGTGGCCCCTCCCATTGCAGAGCACAGGCTCCGGACCGCGCAGGCTCAGCGGCCATGGCTCACGGGCCCAGCGCTCCGCGGCATGTGGGATCTTCCCTGACCTGGGCCCGAACCCGTGTCCCCTGCATCGGCAGGCGGACTCTCAACCACTGCACCACTAGGGAAGCCCCCCCTTTTTTTTTAACCTTTCTTTCTGTATGTTGTCTTTGAAAAATTTGAAATAGTTGCCAACGTATACAAATCGGGAGATTTCACTTAAAATTTTACCTTCCAAAATTCTCAGAAGTTCTGACCAGTCTCCCCACGTGGGATCACAAGTTACAGCTGAGTAGCAGCTGCCCTTTTTATAGGAGGCACTACCTCCCCTATTAGCCACAGTCCTCAGCTGTGTGGCTTCCATTGTCTCTCTGGCTCAGAAACTTCAGAGCGTAAAAGGCTTGCACCTGGCCGGGAGCCTTGCGTGAGAGCTGAAGAGAGCGTCTCTGGCAGGCGCAAAGTAATATCCTCAGGCATCTGGGAGGAGGCCAAGGATTTTTTGCGAGGAAGGAGGTGACCTATGACTCACAGTGACGTGCTTCACTAGATAACAGGTTGGTGGAAATATCACTGAACCGCGAAGAGACTTCATCTAGTAACAAATATAATGATTACGAATATTATTGTTACTATGTTATCTCAATATGAATTTGAGTCATGGTCCTGCAGCCTTACACTGACTGAAAGAGCTGCATCAATGACTTTATATGAAAATGAATGGCTTTACTTGTGTGGTTCCGTTAGGTACAGTTAGAATGTAAAGCAAGAAGTTACAGAAGAGCACGTTTAAGGTGAGTCAGCATTTCAAAGACAGACCAGCTGATTCAGGTTATAATGTGTTCCCAGTTACCGTAGGTGTTAGCAATAAGATGGATGAACTGTTGATAGGTATTTTTGCCCAGGAAATTTAGTTATCACTTGAGTTGTCAAATTAGACGGTGTTTTTCTTTCTTATTCAGAAAAGCTGCAATTTTCTGTTCCTTATGCGATTAATCAGTTGATGAAAGTACACACTCGTGTGTAAATATGTGCGTGTAGATGTGCATGTTATCTACCTATCAATCATCTTAGGTTGAACCATAACACATATATAGAGGAGGATCTTAGATATCATGGGCAAGAGAACTTCCCTGTTTTGTATTTAAAGAAAATGAAGACGAACTTGGTATGGTGTCTAGAACTTGAGGCTTTTAAATCCCAGGTTACTGTTTCCCTCTTCTCCCTCCGTCTCCCTCCCCCTGCTTCTCCTTGTCAATCACCACCTCCTCCTTTTTCTTCTGTAATATTTAATGGCTTCTAAATGACTGGAAAAAATTTTATTCAGTTTATCATTTGACGTATTTTTTTTAACTTAGAACTAAGATCAATTATAATTAATCAATAAATTACTAATTATTTTTTTACCAAGTGAATGACGTTGTCCTATCTGAAGTAAAAGCAGTGAATAAGACAGAAAACAGTACCTGTTCTCTAGATGTAATGAGAATTCTCTATTGATATAATCAAGTGCAGATGAAAAACATTAAAAATACATGAAATCAAAGCCAAGATTTTGGAATTTATAGGCATTAATCAAAAGAAACCCCACTGTGAATTAGAGCCTATGCCATACAACTAAAGTAGTACCCACAGGAAAATTTGTCGTCTTAAGAACTTATCAAAAAGAAAAAATGAAAATCCATGTATGAAATGAACTAGGTAAGGAGCAATATAAGTTTAAGAAAAGGTTAAAACAGGGATTAGAATTCAAAAGAGCAGAAATTAATAAATTTAAAAATAGAAAAATAGTAGAACTGAAAATATTTGACTGGCAATAGTTCAGTAATCTATACCTTTTTAAATTTAAAGTGTCTATTATGTTTATACTTTAGATACTCAAATTTATATTACTGAACATTGGTATTATACTTTGAACTTTTATTATAGTGGGAGGAATGACCTTTAGACAGACAAAATTCCTATCCACAGAGTCATGAATCCTTTTGCTGTTACAGAATTTTTCCACATCTATGTATATTGGATTGGCCAAAAAGTTTGTTTGGGTTTTCCATAGGATATTACGGCAAAACCCGAACGCAGTTTTTGGCCAACCCATAATTATTTAGAACTTTTATTTTGAAATCAAACATATTTTGTTTATTTACTTTCCTTAAAATCTATAGTTCTGAAACAAGTTTCTTTTAACTCTTTTAGATCTAAATAGTCATTTATCAGAAAGAGATTTCTACCTAGTGGTAGAAATTAGAAGGCAGGAGTTGATTTCCTCTTCAAAAGCATTCATAGAATTATTAAGAAGTGATCTGTACACAGAAGTACTTTGCATAAATCACGGTTTTCTTTCACACCCTGGAGTTTTGTTTTCGAGTATTTACTTTGTTTCTGTCACCATAGTGTCATTCATTCATATTCCTTGTCTTTGTCCTATTAATGTTCTCCACAGAGTTGATGGTATAAATGTTTAAAAGCAAAAAAAAAAAAAGCCCCAAATGAAGTAATTGTAAATTTCCTCAAAAAGGGAATTCCATCAACATGCTTATGTAACAATGGGGTAGTTACCAAGACATAATTATACAAATTGAGGAGACATTTAAAGATCTGAATAAGTTACTTGTTTTACAGTTCTTATCAAGACTTTTTCACGTTTGCTCTGTTTCATCTATTACATACTGGTTGAGTACTTACTATATACTAAGCACTGTGCCCAGTGATTTATATTTAATATCTTATTTGATCTTGAGAACAATTTTGTGATAGCCATTTATATATGAGCAAACTGAGACACAGAGTGATTATCTCCTTGCTAAATATCACTGAGTAAGTGGTAGAACCAGAATTCAAACCTAGGCCTTCTGATTTGTAATCACTATGCCTAACCACTGCTTTTTACCTCCTGTTAATGGAGCCTCTCTAATACATTTTATAGTGTTTTCCCCTTAACTTTACATCTTTCTCCTAAAAACAATTTAATAGATGCTTTCTCTGTTTTATCTTTCACTTTTCCAAAGACATAGTATCATCTTGTTTGTATCATGTTATCACTTGAATGATTTTTAATGTTATCCCTTTCTTGAGTCCAAAGAGAAAGATTTGGTTTCTTTAACACTTTGATAAATCGGGGACATCTTTTATCTTCATTGTGTTGCTTCACAAAAAAGCCACTTGACCACACCCAGCACTCCCTTTATCCATCGAGGTTTGGCAACATACATTCATGAAACAGTGAAAGCCCTTTTTAAGATGTGCCAATGACCTGTAGACTTCTCTTTCTTCCCTGGAGTGTTTCCCTTTTTTGACCTTGGTTTTTATCTGAAGGAATTTTTACATTTGTAATTTCAGTGTGTTCTTATTTTTGTCCATTTTAAGAAAAATATGTTCAAAATGCATCTGGTCCTTTGAGTATTATTATTATTATTTCTGGCAGCAGATTGCTGTGATCATTCTTTTTCTTCACTTTTGCTTTACTTTTTCAAATTGTTACAAATTTTCAGCTCCGCCTTTCTTCTTTCCTCTGAGTTTCTTTCATTACTCTTTTACTTTTATGCTATGTCTTTCTTGTACGAGGTCTTCTTTTGTTGTGTGATATTCTTTCCATCCCCCTTGTTTGTATTTTTCTAGTTAGGCTGTCTCATGTCCCATTTTCTTTTTCCTCTCTCTGTCCACTTGGTCGTTTTCTTCGGCTTATGCATGTTTGCTTGGTTTTCTTTTCCCTTTGCTTTGAGTGTTACAGATCAGTCAGCATTTTTCTTTCCTTACTACTATTAACAGGCACCATCTATCCTTTAGGGTGAGTCAAGAAAAATAAGGGAAGGAAAACAATAACAAGAAAACTTCATCTCAGCCCCTCCATTTTCTTGGTTTTCATTATACCCTTCTGTGTTTTTTAATGATCATTCTAATTATTTCAGGTAGTAAATAGTTTTGAATTGATACTCATACTGTGATAAATTACCTAGCAAATTTAGTCAAGTACACACATCCGTGTGCCTTAAAAAGAAAAAAAGGAATTACAAATGTACCCTAAAGACAGTCTTTCTCTTTTTCTATTTACTTATGAGGATACTAGGGCAAACAAATTTTTTTATCTTAAAATTATATTTTTTGTTCTTTGCTTTCGTATCTTCTAGGATGATTCCTAAGATTATAATGCATTATAGGGAAGGTCCTGTCTGCTAACAGATCAAATTCTGTTACAGCAAAGTCCACTGGGATTTTGTTATTTTCAACATTATTCAAAAATAAATTGGCTTTAAGTTGAGGCAGGCAAACATTTATATGACTGCCATTTTCATTCTGAAAGTATGTGGAAGAGCACCGGGTCTCCTTCACCAATTTGAAGATTTTTCAAGCTACTTTAAATGCTGTGCAAGAGTGAAGCACAAGTTCTAATTTTTGTTGTTATTGATGTTGGCAGACTTTGCTGCATGGACCGCGGGTTTCTTACTAATATTTGTACCTCATACTTCTGCTATGCTCCCTCTACAACTAGCACATGTGCTAGAAATAGAGCTGATGCTCTCAATGATAAAGAAATTTAAAAACCCTCAAATCCCACGTAAGTCCAGAAGTGGAAATATCATCCTCTTTGGAACCATGAAAGGAATGGATGGGCAGGATGCACTTTGCTTATACAGTGCTTGAGAGAAAGACAAAATAATAGTACTCATAATAACAGTAATACTAACAATGATAAAAACTGACATCTATTGTATGCCTCCTTAACTCTGATTTTTATTAAGGGTTCATTAGTAATACATTGTATTGAATATCTACTATTAAACAGGTTTTGTGTTAAGTTCTTCATATGTATTTTCTTTCTTAATCTTTATAAAGCCCTTTTATTTATGAAAAAGCATTGGCTACAGCTTAGTAACTTGCCTAAGGTCATAGAGCTAGTATATTGCAGATAAATTTCATATCTGTGCTTGTCTGAGTTCAGAGACTAAATTTCTCAATTCCTCACTATTATTCAGTACCTGCTCTTGAGTACTTTATATCAAACATTGGAAGATGTCTTCCTTCCCTTGTAAAAATTAGGGGGTATTGGTAATCCCAATTTTGTCATACATTTTAATTATTGAATAAGACAACATTTGGAATTATCTGAGAAAGAAAGAAAAAAAATATTGCAAGTCATGAACAAATTGTACAAATTTCTTCTCATCTCCTCACCCCCTTCAATCTCCTTAATTATCACAGGCACAGAAATCAAGCAAAAGAGCCTGCTTCTCCTGTTTATTTGAAATTTAATGCATGGCACTTTTCTTTAGATAAAAATTTGTATTCTAGGAGTTTAGATGCTTTAAATTCTGTAACTTGATTACATTTTAAGTTCCCCTAATGTGTCATCTAAGAAAGTAATATCTATACTCTTGCTAGTGGGAAATAACGAGTTAGTAAATTATACAGAAGCCGTGTAAGAGCCGCATAGAGCATGAAGAAAACAAACGAATCAGGGAAGCATAATCAATTTTCTGTACCATGAAAGGCTAATGTTGTTCTAATAAATAAGAATTCCTTTCTGTTACTTTGCATGCTGTAAGTACTGTGACTCACTCTGTCTGCTTTTGTGGTTCATTCCAAAGTGGTATTGCCATTAGAACTTGTGCAAAGTAATAACAGTTTTAAGTTCATTTTCATAAAAGTAATTAAACTACATCACTTCTTGTTGATGCAACAAGCCAAGCAGTAAATGGAGTGAAAAGGCCACAAACACAAACTTTTAACTCAAAATAATGTAACATTAGCATCTTCTGCACCAAGGAATATGCAGATAAAGTGCATGAGATCAATCATGTTTAAATAACAAAACAAAATGTTTAGGGAAAACAGTTTTATTTCTTACTGGTTACAGAGCTATAAGAACATTATTTAAAATAGCAAAAGTCATGCCATTAATAGCTTGTACTTTAGATAGATTACCAAACACGTGAGAACGATGCACTCTTTAAATGCTTCAATTTAGGACAAGTTGCATCCGTTGGAGAAGTTAAGATATTTCTAAAATTCATCACTCTGGCTTACTCCATAAAGGAAGAGAAAGGATGCACTTTTGTGTTGAAATATACACTATATCTGAAATATACATTACATCTCCTTGAAGGGTATGTTGCTTTTATAGAGGGAGTGGAGGAAGAACAAAATGAAAATATATCTGGATGGTTGCTAATTTTGTAAAGCAAATAACCTGTTTCTAAGTGATGTTACTTTTGTCGACTAGAAATTCATGTTCCCGCGGACTTTGTGGCATAGGCTTTAGTGTAAGGACAGGTGTTAGTGCATGTGTCTTTGTTACCTAATAAGCCTTTATTTTAGGTTTCTGAATTTCTACTTAAAAGTTGACATGGTTGGACTGAAATTAAATTGATCTTATTGTGAATTTGTGCAAACTTCACACTTTTATGTACAGAACAAATACATGTTATACATAGTTATATTGAGAATTCCACCCTAAAGCTCACCTTCTAATTTAACCTTTCTAAAATAAACAGAAATGTATTATGAGGCTCCTCTTTGATAATTACAATACCACCACCACCAGTGCACACAACACACTTCATAATCAGTTTTTTAAAATTATTGTACCATTACTAAAGGAGTTATATGAAATTACCTTTATTTCAATAGATAGTATATATTGTTTGTTGAATAAATGAAATGGAAAGACTTCAGAGGCACACATAGGCTTGTGCTCTATGTAGAGAGAAGTGTTAGAAGCATATTCTATCAATGACTAATAATAGTGATGATGGTAAGAAATGCTCTGTGTTTGTAAATGATTGCTTGAAATACATGTGGCATAATTATACAAGTTTTTAATGATTTACTTAAGATACTACTTATTCTTCCAGGGAGCTATCATTGTACAAGTGTGTTTAAATAATTTAACTTTAGGTATCTTCCTTATAAACTGCTTTCAACACACTTAAGTGGAGCAACATCTAACAACTTCTAAAATATGTTATTTCTTTTGGGAAGCCTAGAGAAAAAATCCAGGGGGGAAAAGTCTTACCTAATTTTAGAGAAAGGAGAATAGAACATCTTATGCTTAAAAAAAATTCATTGATTTTTTTGAGCACTTTTAGGTTCACAGCAAAATTGAGTGGAAGGTCCAGAGATTTCCCATATACTCCCTGCCCCTGCATATGCATAGCCTCCCCCCATTATCAGCATCCCCATCAGAGTGGTACATTTATTACAACTCATGAACCTACACTGACACATTGTAATCACCCAAAGTCCATAGTTTACACTGGGGTTCACTCTTGGTGTTGTGCATTCTATGGATTTGGACAAATTACAATGATGATAAGGATGAGTGTACACCATTATACATAGTATCATACAGAGTATTTTTCACTGCTCTAAAAATCCTCTGTGCTTCCCCGGTTCATCCCTCCGTCCCCCAGTCCCTGGCAACCATTGATCTTTTTACTGCCTTCATTGTTTTGTCTTTTCTAGCATGTCATATAGTTGGAATCATGTGGTACGTAGCCTTTTCAGAGTGGCTTCTTTCTCTTAGTAATATGCATTTAAGTTCCTTCCATATCATTTCATGGCCTGATAGCCCATTCCTTTTTAGTGCTGAATAATATTCCATTGTCTGGCTGTATCACAGTTTATTTATTCATTCACCAAGAACATCTCTCTTGCTTCCAAGTTTTGACAATAATGAATAAAGCTACTGTAAACATCTATGTGCAGGTTTCTGTGTAGAGATAAGCATTCATTTCTGTTGACTAAATATCAAGGAGTGTGATTGCTGGATTGTATGGTAAGAGTATGTTTAGTTTTGTAAGAAAGTGCCAAATTGCCTTCTAAAGCGGCTGTACAATTTTGCTTTCCCACCAGCAATGAATGAGTATTCTTGTTGCGCCACCTCTTTGTCAGCATTTGTTGTCAGTGTTCTGGATTTTGGCCATTCTAATAGGTATGTAATTATATCTGATCATTCTTTTAATTTGCATTTCCCTGATGACATGTGATGTGGAGTATCTTTTCATATGTTTATTTGCCATCATATGTCTTCTTTGGTGAGGTTTCAGTCAAGGTCTTGGGCTCATTTTTGAATCAGGTTGTTTTGTTTTCTTACTGTCGAATTTTAAAAGTTCTTTGTATATTTTGGATAATAGTCCTTTATCACAGCGGTCCCCACCCTTTGTGGAACCAGGGACCAGTTTCGTGGAAGGAGTTTTTCCGCGGAAGGCAGGAGTTGGTTCAGGCGGTAATGTGAGCAATGGGGAGCCGCTGATGACGCTTCACCCACTCGCCACTCACCTCCTGCCGTGTGGCCCGGTTCCTAACAGGTCCACAGCCAGGGGGTTGGGGACCCCTGCTTTATCAGATGTGACTTTCACAAATATTTTTGCCCAGTCTGTTGCTTGTCTTTTCATTCTCTTGACAGTATCTTTTGCAGAGAAAAGGAATATTCTGCTTTTAACCATTAAATCCCCCAAAGGCATAGCTTCTCTAATCTTCTTGTGGTTAAGGTTGAATTCCCTTTTCATTTCTTCTCAATGGCTCAAATAATTTTGGAAAAAATATAGTGTTCTGTTTTACTTGGGAGTGTGGAGAGGAACCTGAGAGAAAGAGAGAAGGGACTGATTTAGGAAAAAGACCAGAACATACATCAAAATATTGATAGTAATTCGAAATTCATATATGGTTAATTAAAAATTTTTTTTTATTCTGTATTTTTCTAAATTTCCACTAAGTAGAATTTTTATAGAGAAAAATTACTAAGATGAAAGCATTCTGGGCAAACTTAAAGACGGTTTAAAACATCTTTTAATCTGGAGATTAGGGAGAAAAAGTTATCATACATCAGTGCTATCCACCAGAAGTATAATGCAATCACACATATGGAATTTTAAACTTTCCTGCAGCCACATTAAAAAGGTAAAAAGAAACAGGTGAACTTTTAAAAAATATAACTTATTTAACTGAATATGCCAAAAATTATTTTAATACTTAATATGTAAGCAATAGACATTTATTAATGAGATATTTTCTATCTCTTGTTTTTTGGTAATAAGTCTCTGAAATTGAGAGTATGTTTTTACACTGTAACACAGCTCAAGTTAAACCATACATTTACATTGGAAATATATGATCTGTATTTAGGTTACATTTGAAAACATAAATCTACCTACTCAAGTTGTTTCAAACAGATTTTTAAAATTTCAGGTAAGTGAGTCAAGTACCAAAAAATCATTTTCTTCAGTATTCACATCCACATTGACAATACTCAGTCATTATTTTAGAAATGATTTGACTTTGAAAAACATATCTCAATCAAAACACATCTTTCCATGTCAAGAAAATTCACTTTTATATTAACAGTATTAATAACTTCAAAAGATTATTGCATAAACTAAAAGAAAACCTAAGCTTATCAGTGTCAACAAAGCAATCATCGAATTTTATTATTTTCGTGGCTTATTTACATAATGCTATTAATTAAAATGGAAACTTTTTGCACGTTGACTCATGTTAGAAAAATATGTTAAAACATTGTTCTTGATAACTACTATGAGAACTTTCAGTTCAACATAAATTCATGTAGTTCTCCATCTAGGTCATAAACCAACTTTCCCTTTCCTTGGAATGTCAAGTTTAGCTCATTCATAGGCAGTGTAATATTGATGAGAAAAGTAAATTGCGTTGCCACTTTTTTTCTTCCCATATTGAACGGTGAGCTCCTCTTTTGTTTAAAGAAATCTTGAAGTGGAGTTGACAGAACACCACTTTGTAAACTTGCTCAGAACTCAACCAGTGTGCATTAGCAAGGGAAACAGTCATCAAATTCATTATATTCTACATTTTTTCAAAGTTCTGCACAATGGCAATGATTCATAGCGTTTGTATACACTTACACATCTCTCTGTGTATTCATAAATTATAGAGTCTACTTTAGAAAAATGAACACAAATATTTTCACTATGCATCACAGAGTAGAGTAGAGCAATACTGGAAACATTAGTTTATTGTCTTAAAATTCTAATAAATCCAGATTTTGACCTAATGTAGCTTGAACACCATCAGTCGTGATAGGAACAAACTTTTATATTTAGCTATAATTCTTTGACAGATGGAAAAGGTTCAAAATTATTCCAGCTTGGATTTTTTTAGGCAGTGAATTTACTATTTTTTTTTCAAATTTTAAGGTTTTTTTGTGACAAAATCACCTGAAAATATTTATCAGACAGTATGTCTTATACTGTAAACTCAACTAAAGCTAAGGAAAAGTGCTCACAATTAAAAAAAAATTGAATTAATAGATTTTTCTACCATAATTATCCGGTGACCTAAGTGAAGAACTTTTACTTTTGTAAATATCTTTTTAGTGATAATTTCCTTACAGAATTTCTATGGCTAAAATAATTTCTTTTACCATCTTACTATTTAAGGGTGACTTCTTTGCTTTTCAACAAATCAAATCATTCTATATATTGCCAAAGTTATAAGCTCAAATTTTGTTTAAAATCATTTAGAATTTTTTGACATTTAATTCTGATTTCAGATACTTTTGAGAGGAATCATCAAATTACTTAGTTTTTGCTGAAAAAGTATCTTAATACTGTCTAATTTATTGTCTTTATTTTTTATAGAATAAACAATTTCCTTTTATTCTGATAGAGCAAATTCCAATTGACACTCATTGTGAACGTGCAACCTACCTTCTTACTGTTTCTCATCGTAATATCAGCTTCTGAATCTTCACTTAGTTATGCACCAATATTAAACCTGTATTTAATTAATTTATTTAAAATTTAAAATATTTATTAAACTCTAGTTGATTTACAATATTATGTTAGTTTCAGGTGTACAGCTTCATATTCTTTTCTATTATAGGTTATTAAAATATATTGAATATAGTTCCATGTGCTATACAGTAAAACCTCACTGTTTTACTGTGTAGCACATGGAACTATATTCAATAGTATACATTTACTATATACTATCCCTTTGACAAGGTATGTTTACTGTGTTACTCATTGTTTCCTGAGAATACAAGTGCTCATCTGCGTTTAGCATAATTTTCCTCTCTGTGAAATGGGGATAACAATATTATGAACTATCTCGCAGAGTTAGGTTCTGTTTTTCAAACCAATTCTAATTGTGCTTTGAATAAAATTACATGATTCTGAGCAAAGAACTGAACATTATTTTGATAATCAAGGAATGTAGGTTTAGAAAATAGTTGACTTAGTGTTCAGTTTTGAATATCTTTTCAGATACCTGAGATTTTGCTAAGTGGTTTTCAGATAGATAAAACATTGCTGTATTCTGATACTCAAGAATAGTTAATAGATGATTGGTTTCCTATATAGGAATATTCACTGGTTTATCATACTTATAACAGAAAAAAAATTTCAAAACAACTAAAATGGGACTTCCCTGGTGGCTCAGTGGTTAAGAATCCGCCTACCAGTGCAGGGGACATAGGTTCGAGCCCTGGTCCGGGAAGATCCCACATGCCGTGGAGTAACTAAGCCCGTGCGCAACAACTACTGAGCCTGCACTCTAGAGCCCGCGAGCCACAACTACTGAGCCCACGAGCCACAACTACTGAAGCCCTTGTGCCTAGAGCCCGTGCTCCATAGTAAGAGAAGCTACTGCAATGAGAAGCCCGCTCGCCACAACGAAGAGTAGCGCCCCGCTCACCACAACCTAGAGAAAACCCGTGCGCAGCAACGAAGACCCAACACAGCCAATAAATGTAAAAAAAAAAAAAAAAAGAAAGAAAACAACTAAAATGTCCAAAAGATAAAGAATTGGTAAATGAATACTAACACATAGTGCTCAAACAGTGGAATACTAAGAGGGCCTTGATATGTCTTAGATTTGTATTTGTTGATACAGGAAGATGTACATGATATATTATTTAATGAATGATACAGATTAAAAATAATATATACAGTATGATCTAATTTGTAATATAGACAGATTATGTGTAGAAAAATTTGAAAGGCTATATACCAAAGTGTCAAAAAGAGTTATTTCTGGATCATTCCCAGGGTATTAATGTGTTGGATTACAGGTGATTTTTCTTATTTCTCATTTTAACAGTGCCCATCTATTGCTTGAATAACAAAATTATACATTATTAAAGGGAGCATTTACAAAAAACTTTTGGAAACCTGTTTTTCCTTGGCCTCTACCATTTTCTTTAGAGTTAGGTCTTCTAAAATGATTTAGGGCTACTTTCAGGTAAATAGTTTAATTTGCAGGAGAGAAATTCCTTAGGAGACTTGAAAAATGCTGAGTCAATGATCTGTGGATGGTTGGGCAGTTGAGATTTGAAACAGAGGTGATTTTTTTTGTTCATAAACAAATTCTTATTATAATAAAAAATACTGCATTGAGATAATCGTTATGGCTAAAACTTTGTATACTTTTTTTTTAACATCTTTATTGGAGTATAATTGCTTTACAATGATGTGTTACTTTCTGCTTTATAACGAAGTAAATCAGCTACAAATATACATACATCCCCATATCTCTTCCCTCTTACATCTCCCTACCTCCCACCCTCCCTATCCCAACCCTCTAGGCGGTCAGAAAGCACCGAGCTAATCTCCTTGTGCTATGTGGCAGCTTCCCATTAGCTATCTATTTTATATTTGGTAGTGTATATATGTCCAAGCCACTCTCTCACTTTATCCCAGCCTACCCTTCCCCTTCCCCTTGTCTTGAAGTCCATTCTCTAGTAGGTCTGTGTCTTTATTCCCGTCTTGACCCTAGGTTCGTCATGACCATTTTTTTTTCTTTTTAAGATTCCATATATATGTATTAGCATACGGTATTTGTTTTTCTCTTTCTGACTTACTTCACTCTGTATGACAGATGCTAGGTCCATCCACCTCACTTCAAATAACTCAATTTTGTTTCTTTTTATGGCTGAGTAATATTCCATTGTATACATGTGCCACATCTTCTTTAGCCATTCATCTGTCGATGGGCACTTAGGTTGCTTCCGTGTTCTGGCTATTGTAAATAGAGCTGCAGTGAGCATTGTGGTACATGACACTTTTTGAATTATAGTTTTCTCAGGGTATATGGCCAGTAGTGGGATTGCTGGGTCGTATGGTAGTTCTATTTTTAGTTTTTTGAGGAATCTCCATACTGTTCTCCATAGTGGCTGTATCAACTTACATTCCCACCAACAGTGCAAGAGGGTTCCCTTTTCTCCACATCCTCTCCAGCATTTATTGTTTGTATATTTTTTGATGATGGCCATTCTGAATGGTGTGAGATGATATCTCATTGTAGTTTTGACTTGCATTTCTCTAATGATTAATGATGTTGAGCACACTTTCATGTGTTTGATGGCAATCTGTATATCTTCTTTGGAGAAATGTATTTTTAGATCTTCTGCCCATTTTTGGATTGCGTTGTTTGTTTTCTTGATATTGAGCTTCATGAGCTGCTTGTAAATTTTGGAGACTAACCCTTTGTCACTTGCTTCATTTGCAAATATTTTCTCCCATTCTGAGGGTTGTCTTTTGGTCTTCTTTATGGTTTCCTTTGCTGTGCAAATGCTTTTAAGTTTCATTAGGTCCCATTTGTTTATTTTTGTTTTTATTTCCATTTCTCTAGCAGGTGGGTCAAAAAGGATCTTGCTGTGATGTATGTCATAGAGTGTTCTGCCTATGTTTTCCTCTAAGAGTTTTATAGTGTCTGGCCATACGTTTAGGTCTTTAATCCATTTTGAGTGTATTTTTGTGTATGGTGTTGGGGAGTGTTCTAACTTCATTCTTTTGTATGTAGCTGTCCAGTTTTTTCAGCACCACTTATTGAAGAGGCTGTCTTTTCTCCCTTGTATATTCTTGGCTCCTTTATCAAAGATAAGGTGACCGTATGTGCATGGGTTTATCTCTGGGCTTTCTATCCTGTTCCATTGATCTATATTTCTATTTTTGTGCCAGTACCATACTGTCTTGATTACTGTAACTTTGTAGTATAGTCTGAAGTGCGGGAGCCTGATTCCTTCAGCTCTGTTTTTCTTTCTCAAGAGTGCTATGACTATTCGGGGTCTTTTGTGTTTCTATACAAATTGTGACATTTTTTGTTCTAGTTCTGTGAAAAATGCCATTGGAAGTTTGATAGGGATTGCATTGAATCTGTAGATTGCTTTGGGTAATATAGTCATTTTCACAATGTTGATTCTTCCAATCCAAGAACATGGTATATCTCTCCATCTGTTTGTATCATCTTTAATTTCTTTCATCAGTGTCTTATAGTTTTCTGCATATATGTCTTTTGTCTCCTTAGGTAGGTTTATTCCTAAGTATTTTATTCTTTTTGTTGTAGTGGTAAATGGGAGTGTTTTCTTAATTTCACTTTCAGATTTTTCATCATTACTGTATAGGAATGCAAGAGATTTCTGTGCATTAATTTTGTATCCTGCTACTTTACCAAATTCATTGATTAGCTCTAGTAGTTTTCTGGTAGCATCTTTAGGATTCTCTATATATAGTATCATGTCATCTGCAAACAGTGACAGCTTTACTTCTTCTTTTCCTATTTGGATTCTTTCTATTTCTTTTTCTTCTCTGATTGTTGTGGCTAAAACTTCCAAAACAATGTTGAATAATAGTGGTGAGAATGGCCCACCTTTTCTTTTTCCTCATCTTAGTGGAAATGGTTTCACTTTTTCACCATTGAGGACAATGTTGGCTGTTGCTTTGTCATATATGACCTTTATTATGTTGAGGTAAGTTCCCTCTATGCCTACTTTCTGGAGAGTTTTTATCATAAATGGGTGTTTGAACTTTATCGAAAGGTTTTTCTGCATCTATTGAGATGATCCTATGGTTTTTCTTTTTCAACTTGTTAGTATGGTGTATCACATTGATTGATTTGCATATATTCATGTATCCTTGCGTTCTTGGGATAAACCCCAGTTGATCATGGTGTAAGATCCTTTTAATGTGCTGTTGGATTCTGTTTACTAGGATATTGTTGAGGATTTCTGCATCTATGTTCATCAGTGATATTGGCCTGTAGTTTTTTTTCTTTGTGACATCTTTGTCTGGTTTTGGTATCAGGGTGATGGTGGCCTCGTAGAATGAGTTTGGGAGTGTTCCTCCCTCTGCTATATTTTGGAAGAGTTTGAGAAGGAAGCCATGTGGTCCTGAACTTTTGTTTGTGGGAAGATTTTTAATCACAGTTTCAATTTCAGTGCTTGTGATGGGTCTGTTCCTATTTTCTGTTTCTTCCTGGTTCAGTCTCAGAAGGTTGCGCTTTTCCAATAATTTGACCATTTCTTCCAGGTTGTCCATTTTATTGGCATAGAGTTGATTGTAGTAATCTCTCATGATCCTTTGTATTTCTGCAGTGTCAGTTGTTACTTCTCCTTTTTCATTTCTAATTCTATTGATTTGAGTCTTCTCCCTTTTTTTCTTGATGGGTCTGGCTAATGGTTTATCTATTTTGTTTATCTTCTCAAAGAAGCAGCTTTTAGTTTTATTGATCTTTGCTATTGTTTCCTTCATTTCTTTTTCATTTATTTCTGCTCTGATCTTTATGATTTCTTTCCTTCTGCTAACTTTGGGGGTTTTTTGTTCTTCTTTCTCTAATTGCTTTAGGTATAAGGTTAGGTTGTTTGAGATTTTTCTTAAGGTAGGACTGTATTGCTATAAACTTCCCTGTTAGAATTGCTTTTGCTGCATCCCATAGGTTTTGGGTCGTTGTGTTTTCATTGTCATTTGTTTCTAGGTAGTTTTTGATTTCCTCTTTGACTTCTTCAGTGACCTCTTGGTTATTAATTGGTGTATTGTTTAGCCTCCATGTGTTTGTATTTTTTACAGATTTTTTCTGGTAATTGACATCTAGTCTCATAGCGTTGTGGTCGGAAAAGATACTTGATACTATTTCAGTTTTCTTAAATTTACCAAGACTTGATTTATGACCCAAGATATGATCTAGCCTGGAGAATATTCCATGAGCACTTGAGAAGAAAGTGTACTCTGTTGTTTTTGGATGGAATGTCCTATAAATATCAATTAAGTCCATCTTGTTTAATGTATCATTTATAGCTTGTGTTTCCTTATTTATTTTCATTTTGGATGATCTGTCCATTGGTGAAAGTGGGGTGCTAAAGTCCCCTACTATGATTGTGTTACTGTCGATTTCCCCTTTTATGGCTGTTACTATTTGCCTTATGTATTGAGGTGCTCCTATGTTGAGTGCATAAATATTTACAATTGTTACATCTTCTTCTTGGATTGATCCCTTGATCATTATGTAGTGTCCTTCTTTGTGTCTTGTAATAGTCTTAGTTTGAAAGTCTATTTTGTCTGATATGGGAATTGCTACTCCAGCTTTCTTCTGATTTCCATTTTCATGGAATATCTTTTTCCATGCCCTCACTTTCAGTCTGAATGTGTCCCTAGGTCTGAAGTGGGTCTCTTGTAGACAGCATATATACGGGTCTTGTTTTTGTATCCATTCAGCCAGTCTGTGTCTTTTGGTTGGAGCATTTAATTCATTTACATTTAAGGTAATTATTGATATGTATGTTCCTATTACCATTCTCTTAATTGTTTTGGGTTTGTTATTGTAGATATTTTCCTTCTCTTGTGTTTCCTGCCTAGAGGAGTTCCTTTAGCATTTGTTGTAAAGCTGGTATGGTGGTGCTGATTTCTGTTAGCTTTTGCTTGACTGTAAAGGTTTTAATTTCTCTGTCAAATTTGAATGAGATCCTTGCTGGATAGGATTGGTTGTAGTTTTTTCCCTTTCATCACTTTAAATATGTCCTACCGCTTCCTTCTGGCTTGCAGAGTTTCTGCTGAAAGATCAGCTGTTAACCTTATTTGGATTCCCTTGCATGTTATTTGTTGTTTTTCCCTTGCTGCTTTTAATATTTTTTCTTTGTATTTAATTTTTTATAGTTTGATTAATATGTGTCTCGGCGTGTTTTTCCTTGGATTTATCCTGCATGGGGCTCTCTGTGCTTCCTGGACTTGATTAAGTATTTCCCTTCCCATTGTCGGGAAGTTTTCAACTATAATCTCTTTAAATATTTTCTCAGTCCCTTTCTTTTTGTCTTCTTCTTCTGGGACCCCTATCTTTCAAATGTTGGTGCATTTAATATTGTTCCAGCATTCTCTGAGACTGTCCTCAATTCTTTTCATTCTTTTTCCTTTATTCTGCTCTGCTGTAGTTATTTCCAGTATTTTATCTTCCAGGTCACTTATCTGTTCTTCTGCCTCAGTTATTCTGCTATTGATCCCTTCTAGAGAATTTTAAATTTCATTTATTGTGTTGTTCATCATTGTTTGCTCTTTAATTTTTTTAGGTCCTTGTTAAACGTTTCTTATATTTTCTCCATTCTATTTCTGATATTTTGGATCATCTTTACTATCATTATTCTGAATTCTTTTTCAGGTAGACTGCCTATTTCCTCTTCATTTGTTAGGTCTGGTGCATTTTTATCTTGCTCCTTCATCTGCTGTGTGTTTTTCTGTCTTCTCATTTTGCTTATCTTACTGTGTTTGGGGTCTCCTTTTCACAGGCTGCAGGTTCATAGTTCCCATTGTTTTTGGTGTCTGCCCCCAGTGGCTAAGGTTGGTTCAGTGGGTTGTGAGGCTTCCTGGTGGAGGGGACTAGTGCCTGTGTTCTGGTGGATGAGGCTGGATCTTGTCTTTCTGGTGGGCAGGTCTGCATCTGGTGGTGTGTTTTGGGGTGTTTGTGAACTTATGATTTTAGGCAGCCTCTATGCTAATGGATAGGGTTGTGTTCCTGTCTTGCTAGTTGTTTGGCATAGGGTGTCCAGAACTGTAGCTTGCTGGTCGTTGAGTGGAGCTGGGTCTTGGTGTTGAGATGGACATGTCTGGGAGTTTTTTTCCATCTGATATTACCTGGAGCTGGGAGGTCTCTTGTGGACCAATGTCCTTAACTTGGTTCTCCCACTTCAGAGGCACACCCCTGACACCGGGCCGGAGCACCAAGACCCTGCCATCCACGCGGTTCAGAATAAAATGGAGAATAAAAGAAAGGAAGAATAAAATAAAATAAACTTATTAAAATAAAAAATAATGTTTAAAAAAAATCTAAAAGTATTTTAAAAGGAAAGAAAGAAAGAAGAGAGCAACCAAACCAAAAAACAAGTTTTCCAATGATAACAAGCTCTAAAAACTATACTAAAAAAAACCAAACAAAAAAGACGGACAGACAGAACCTTAGGACAAATGGTAAAAGCAAAACTCTACAGACAAAAATCACACACAGAAGCATACACATACACACTCACAAAAAGAGAAAAAGGGAAAAAAATATATCTGCCGTTGCTCCCTAAGTCCACCTCCTCAATTTGGGATGATTCGTTGTCTATTCATGTATTCCACAGATGCAGGGTACATCAAGTTAATTGTGGAGATTTAATCCTCTGCTTCTGAGGCTGCTGGGACAGATTTCCATTTCTCTTCTTTGTTCGCACAGCTCAAGGGGTTCAGCTTTGGATTTGGCCCCGCCTCTGCGTGTAGGTCGCCTGAGGGCGTCTGTTCGTCGCTCAGACAGGACGGGGTTAAAGGAGCAGCTGATTTGGCGGCTCTGGCTCACTCAGGCCAGAGGAGGGAGGGGTACGGATGCTGGGCGAGCCTGCGGCGGCAGAGGCCAGCGTGACGTTGCACCAGCCTGAGGTGCACCGTGTGTTCTCCCGGGGGAGTTGTCCCTGGATCACGGGACCCTGGCAGTGGCGGGCTGCACAGGCTCCCCGGAAGGGAGGTGTGGAGAGTGACCTGTGCTCGCACACAGGCTTCTTGGTGGCGGCAGCAGCAGCCTTACTGTCTCATGCCCGTCTCTGGGGTCCGGGCTGATAGCTGCGGCTCGCGCCCGTTTCTGGAGCTCCTTTAAGCGGCGCTCTTAATCCCCTCTCCTCGCACACCAGGAAACAAAGAGGTAAGAAAAAGTCTCTTGTCTCTTCGGCAGCTCCAGACCTTTTCCCGGATTCCCTCCCGGCTAGCGGTGGCGCACTTGCCCCCTTCAGGCTGTGCTCATGCTGCCTACCCCAGTCCTCTCCCTGCGCTCCGACCGAAGCCCGAGCCTCAGCTCCCAGCCCCGCCTGTCCCGGCGGGTGAGCAGACAAGCCTCTCGGGCTGGTGAGTTTTGGTCGGCACCAATCCTCTGCGCCGGAATCTCTCTGCATTGCCCTCCGCACCGCTTTGCTGCGCTATCCGCTGCGGCTCCGAAGCTTCCCCCTCCGCCACCCGCAGTCTCCGTCCGCCAAGGGGCTTCCTAGTGTGTGGAAACCTTTCCGCCTTCACAGCTCTCTCCCACTGGTGCGGGTCCCGTCCCTATTCTTTTGTCTCTGTTTTTTCTTTTGCCCTACCCAGGTACATGGGGAGTTTCTTGCCTTTTGGGAGGTCTGAGGTCTTCTGCCAGCATTCAGTGGGTGTTCTGTAGGAGATGTTCCAAATGTAGATGTGTTTCTGATGTATCTGTGGGGAGGAAGGTGATCTCCACGTCTTACTCGTCTGCCAACTTGAAGCTCCTCTCCCAGGGGTGATTTTTTTTTTTTTTGAGGTACGCGGACCTCTCATTGTTGTGGCTTCTCCTGTTGTGGAGCACAGGCTCCGGACGTGCAGGCTCAGCGGCCATGGCTCACGGGCCTAGCCGCTCCGCGGCACATGGTATCTTCCCGGACCGGGGCACAAACCCGTGTCCCTGCATCGGCAGGCGGACTCTCAACCACTGCGCCACCAGGGAAGCCCCCTAGGGGTGATTTTTAAAACGTGAAAAGTTGCTATCACTTTGTGCCCTTCTTTCACTTTATTATGACTTTTAGCCAAATACCTAATTTTGGTGTTCCCTGATCCCTAATCTTACTACTCTTGCAGTAAGTTAGTGGTTAAAGGATGCAGCTTGAGAAAATTCCCAACAGTGGGAAACTCAGAGAAATACTTAAAAATATTATTTTAAAGGCAGTTCTAAATTTAAATAAGAGACTATTAACTTCTGCCATAGTATCATTTCAGTGGTCCTGAGGAAGTTCTCTGCAACTCCCAGCGCCCCACCCCCAGACTTTTTTGGTGATGCCTTAAATTCCTTCAGCAGAGCACAAAGCATTTAATTCCAACTTGACTTAACGCTTGGTAGTTTCAGACTAAATTAAACTAAGGGGCAAATGACTGACAGTAGACCCTTGTCTGGTTTTAACTCTTTGGAGGGTTAGAGGAAGCTGAGCTTATAAGGGTCCATCAAAGTCAGAATCAGGCATAGAAACAGGGTAGGTGGGGAGATGGGAGGATGCTGACGCAAAACTCTACCTATTTCACATATTTTCCTGCGTCCTCTCCAATGTCTCCTCAAGCTTGGCACAAAAGGAGATTATTGGAAAAAACTTTACATTTTATTTGTTCATTAATCTTCTGTACGGAGCTTAGCAAACCACCAGACTTCCAACTTTCCCACAAACAACACAGAACACCTTTGGTAGATCAGTGGGGTTGAGCATGGGGACCAGGGAAAGAGCTGCTTTACACCTCCAGGCCCTATTCCATGTAGTCAGTTCTCTGTCACTTGTTTAATCTGTTTTTTCTGGAGTCCTGTATATATATGATTTTTGTATAATTAAGGAACATGTTTAGGTAGGATGATCAGGTACCATCCTGAGATTACAAGGTTGGGGAGTCATAGAAGGCTGGGTTAATTGCTCACTTGGTGAATGGGGTACATTCAGTCCCTGCCTAAGGCTTCACATGTGGCTTTGAAGCATATAGCAGAGTTCACAAACACACAGTCGGTCATAGATTATTAAAAAAGAAATACTCAAAAGGAACATAACTTTAATACTTGTTGCGTTCTTGTGGCCAGGTTTATCCATAAGAAGCATAAACATTATAGGAGACATATTTTGATTTTGCCTGTGTGTCACCCTTTACTCTGTCATTGTTAACAGTGCCCCATCTTTCTTTTAAAAAGTTATCTACATCCATTTTATGGATCATGATGGAATTGTCAGTAACATATACTGATTTCCCATGCCCCCCCACCCCTGGTGCCACTGGCCCAAGTACCCATATGAGATTCAAGTTAGGCCGATCTGACTGCTGGGATTTTGAGTCTAAGTAGCTCACCAATGGAATCAACTTGGAATTGAGTCTTTCTGATGTCAGAGCCTCAAAGATATTTCCTTTGACATTTGATATTTTCCCTTAATACCCTTCCTAAAAGCTATTTCTCAGTGATGTCTCCAGAGAGGTCTGGGTTCCTGTCCTCCTCAAGGCCTGGTTGTCCAGGTAGTTTTCTGATTCTATAGGCTACACACTGGTAGCTAATAATTAAAAGAATAAATTTTTATTGATGTAGAATTGATTTATAATGTGTTAATTTTTGCTGTACAGCAAAGTGACACAGATATATATATATATACATTCTTTTTCATATTCTTTTCCATTATGGTTTATCACAGGATAGAGTGTAGTTTCCTGCGCTATACAGTAGGACCTTGGTATTTATCCATCCTTGTATATACTAGTTTGCATCTGCAAATCCCAAACTCCCAATCCTTTCCTCCCCGCCTTGCTCCCCCTCGACAACCACAAGTCTGTTCTCTATGTCTGTGAGTCTGTTTCTGTTTCATAGATAAGTTCAACTGTGTCGTATTTTAGATTTCACATATAAGTGATATCATATGGTATTTGTCTTTCTCTTTCTGACTTTTCTTAGTATGATAATCTCTAGGTCCATCCATGTTGCTGCAAATGGCATTATTTCATTCTTTTTTTATGGCTGAGTGCATTGCATCTTCTTTATCCATTCACCTGTCGATGGACGTTTAAGTAGTTTCCACGTCTTGGCTATTGTGAATAGTGCTGCTATGAACATAGGGGTGCATCTGTCGTTTTGAATTGTAGTTTTGTCTGGGTATATGCCCGGAAGTGGGATTTCTGGATCATATGGCAACTCTATTTTTAGTTTTTTGAGGAACTTCCATTTTGTTTTCCATAATGGCTGCACCAATTTACATTCCCAACAGCAGTGGAAGAAGGTTCCCTTTCTCCACACCCTCTCAAATATTTGTTATTTGTAGACTTTTTAATGATGGCCATTCTGACTGGTGTGAGTTTCTACCCCATTGTAGTTTTGATTTGCATTTCTCTGATAATTAGTGTTGATGAGCAGCTTTCCATGTGCCTGTTCACCATCTGTATGTCTTCTTTGGAGAAATGTCTATTTAGGTTTTCTGCCCATTTTTTGATTGGGTTGTTTTTTTGTTATTGAGTTGTATGAGCAGATTGTATGGTTTGGAAATTAAGCCTTTGTTGGTCTCATCATTTGCAAATACTTTCTCCCAGTCTGTAGGTTGTCTTTTCATTTTGTTTGTGGTTTCCTTTGCTGTACAAGAGCTTATAAGTTTGGTTAGGTCCCATTTGTTTATTTTTGCTTTTATTTCTATTGCTTTGGGAGACTGATCTAAGAAAATATTGGTATGATGTATGTCAGAGAATGTTTTGCCTGTGTTCTCTTCTAGGAGTTTTATGGTGTCATGTCCTACATTTAAGTCTTTAAGCCATTTTGAGTTTATTTTTGTGTGTGGTGTGAGGATGTGTTCTAACTTCATTGGTTTACATGTGATTGCCCAACTTTTCCAATACCACTTGCTGAAGAGACTGTCTTTTCCCTGTTGTATATTCTTGCCTCTGTTGTCAAAGTTTAATTGACTGTACATGTGTGGGTTAATTTCTGGGCTGTCTGTTCTGTTCCATTGATTCGTATGTCTGTTTTTGTGTCAATACCACACTGTTTTGATTAATGTATCTCTGTAGCATTGTCTGAAGTCTGGGAGGGTTATGCCTCCTACTTTGTTATTTTTCCTCAGGATTGCTTTGGTAATTCTGGGTCTTTTATAGTTCCAGATAAATTTTAGGATTATTTGTTCTAGTTCTGTGAAAAAATGTCATGGGTAATTTGATAGAGATCACATTAAATCTGTAGATTGCTTTGGGGTAGTATGGCCAACTTAACACTATCAATTATTCCAATCCAAAAGCATGAGATACCTTTCCATTTCTTTGAATCACCTTCAGTTTCCTTCATTAATGTTTTGTAGTCCTCAGCATATAAATCTTTCACCTGCTTGGTGAGGTTTATTCCTAAGTATTTTATTTTTTTTGATGAGATTTTAAAAGGGATTTTTGGTTTACATACACTTTCTGATGTTTCATTGTTAGTATAAAGAAATACAACTGATTTCTATATGTTAATCTTGTATCCTGCTAGCTTGCTGAATTTGCTTATCAGTTCTAGTAGTTTTTATGTGGAGTCTTTAGGGTTTTCTATATATAGTATCATGTCATCTGCATATAATGACAATTTTACCTCTTCTCTACTAATTTGAATACATTTTATTTCTTTTTTTTATCTGATTGCTGGGGCTAGGACTTCCAATACTATGTTGAAGAGAAGTGGTGAGAGTGGGCATCCTTGTCTTGTTCCAGATTTTAGAGGGAGGGCTTTCAGCTTTTCACTGATGAGTATTATATTGGCTGTGGGTTTGTCATGAATAGCTTTTATTAGGTTGAGATATATTCCCTCTGTTGCCACTTTGGTGAGGGATTTTTATCATGAATGGATGTTGGATTTTATTGAATGTTGTTTTCTGCATCTATTGAAATGATCATGTGGGTTTTGTCTTTTGTTGCTGTGGTGTATCACATTGATTGATTGTCATATGCTGAACCAACCTTGTGACCCTGGGATGAATCCAACTTGGTCGTCATGGTGTATGGTCTTTTTAATGTGTTATTGGATTTGGTTTGCTAATAATTATTTATTAGCAATTAATTATTGGTAGCTAATAATGTTAGTAAATTTTAAAAATTAAGTTAGCCAGAATTGTTTTCTAATTTAAATTTGACTGCTGAATTGATACATATGTGGATCACTGGTATCATCTCATCCCTGATAAGAGGGAGCCTCTGCCTCTGACTGGAATCTTGTGTGTCCAGTTTCAGGTTAGGCAAAGTGAGAGCATGAATGAATTTTACCAAAGGCAGCAGTGCATGGTCTTGAGGCTAAGATGTGAGATATCTTTCTGTGAAACACCTATAATCCAAAACCTGGCCAACCCTTTAGTAGAGTCATTGATCCAAAGAGTTATGCAGGATGAGAAAAGTGGAAGCATGAAACACAGCAGCAAGAAGGCAGGAAAAGGGAGGTGTATCTTTACTGAAGAAATATTCTGAGTCTTGGAATCTAGCCAAAAGATATGTTTTGTAGTTGACCTATGCCTTCTTTCTGGCCAAGAGAGTTGTTCTATTGGCTGTTATTGATTCTGCTCAGAGAATATACTTCACTTAAGTCACATTGTACCAATGAATTTCTGCTTAATTTTGTACTCTTCTACTTGCCTTCCCCCTTTGCCCCATTCCTTTGCTTGGGCTATTTTTTTCTGTGTGAATTTTACTTTTCAGTTTGTCCAATGACATACTCATCCTTTGAGATTTATCTCCTCTGAGAAAACTTTTTTTGATTCAGCAATCAGATATTAGATTTCACTTATTCATTACACTGCAAAAAAACCTTCGCAGCATTATTTTATAGTAAGAATTAGGGAAAGTGGTGGTGGTGAGAGTACTCTAAGCAAATGAAGCAAAGCATGTGCAAAAAGCAGGAGCTGAGAGAGTTCCTGGCATATTTAGAAACCTAAATATGTGTATTCATTACCTATTATTGGAACTTAGTTGGTGATGGGGTGGGGTGAGCTTGCTTAGCAGAAGAGACTGGAAAGGTTGATAAGGTTTGCTTGAAATTAGTGGACATAGTAAGGACTGTTAGAACCAAATGTTAAGGCATTAACATATCACAGTAAGAAAAGTAACGCATAAAAAAAGTGACTCGAAATTTCTAAATAAAATAAGTAGTCACAAAGTTAAAAAAAAATGATTCAGGGGAGGGTAACTTCATCAAAAGAGTTTCAGCAGCTAAGGTGCATTGGAGAAAGACGACTGAAATGAGATTGGGCAATTGCCCAGGATAGTGGTTCTCCAATTTGGTTGCACATTAGAATCACCTGTGGAGCTTTGTAAAAATTGAAATAGCCAAGTTACACCCCATATCAATTAAATTAGAATATCTGGGGTGCTGCCAAGCGTTAGTATTTTTAAAGATCTTTAGGTCATTAATACGTGCAGCAACATTTGGAAACCAGTGGCCGACACCAACATTTACTTCATTTTATTTCCTAAGGTTCATTTTGTGTAACAAAGCTTTGCAGTCAAAAGAGAAATAGTGAGAGAGGACATTTTAAAAAATGTACTCATGAATCCTCTTGTCTGTACCAGGCACTGGAATGCCTAATGGAATTTTAGAACCATATTGAAAGTCAAATTGCTTTTCTTTTTTCTTAAATTGTCAAAATACCTATGCTATCTTGTCTATCATCATATACTTTAGGATAAGACACGACTGATAACTCATTATGTGCTGAAAATCAGAGATGACAGTAATGCATACGAAGTACTGTTCACATGACACAATTCCCGGTACCCCTAAGCCACAAGAAAATGTTCTTGTGAATTCCCACGTTGTCTGGTTAATTGCCTAAGACAATGACCTTACCATTCTTTTTATGAAAGAGGAAAGTGAGATGCAAGGAACTGGAGCTAGAATCTAGGTTTATTGATTCTCATGCCCCAATTACATCTGTTGTCCCTGCACTACCTGATAGACCAAGCCAAAGCTGGATGCTCACATGATGAAAGCTGGATGCCAGAAATGCTATTTTTAGAATGAAAAGTGGCAATTTGAAAATTTTGCTTTGAAATCAATCTATTTACCCCAAAGGCCTCATATTTCCTATGAAACAGCTGGAGATTAAAGACAGGTCAGTGAGAAGGTAATGCTTAAAATATGAGGTAAGGAAGAAAGATTATTATTCCTGAGGATAATTCCAAGTATGTTATCTTAGTCTGGGCTGTTGTAATAAAGTACCATAGATGAGGTGGCTTATAATAACAGAAATTTATTTCTCACAGTTCTAGGGGGTGGTGGTGTGAGACTAGGGTGCCAGCATGGTCAGGTTCTGGTGAGGGCTCTTTGTGTGTTGCCGACTGATGACTTCTCATTGTATCTTCACATGGTATAAAGAGCAAACTAGCTCTCTGGCCTCTTCTTACAAGGATGCTAACCTCATTCATGAGGATTCCATCCTCATGACCTAATTGCCTCCCAAAAGCCCCATCTTCAAATACCATCAAACCGGGGACTGGATTTCAAATACGAATTTTGGGGTGACACAAACATTCAGTCTATAACATATATTAACCTACAGATAAACCAAGAAGTATTTATTGTACATCTACAATGTCCTTAACATTCACCAGGCATTATGGTGCAGATAAAGAGTTGGTAGTTTCTTGTATAAGGAGATTGCAACCTATTGGTGAGCTATGACAGCACTTGCTATAAAGTGATCATGTATAGTGATACAGGATGTAATTGTTTGGTGAAGCTAAAGCACCAAAGCACATTTAGCATCTTCTAAGTTACTCCTTATTTTATAATATTTAATGAAGAGGGGAAGAAAAAAACTTTGAATGTGATAATGTCTCTTTAGCTAATAAACTCCTCCATCAGCTGATCCTCCACCAGACTGTGAGTTCCTTGTTATAGAGATTTTTAAAATCTTTGATTCCTCTGCAGAGTGTCCTGCATATAAAAAGAATTTGATAATTGCAGAACTTCCCTTAAACAAAGATAAAAGACACACAACTAACATCAAACTTAATGGTGAAAAACAGAAAGCTTTTCCTCTAAGATCAGGAACAAGAAAAGGAGGCCCACTCTCACCATTTCTATTCAGCATAGTAGTGGGATTCCTAGACAGAGCAATTAGGCAAGGAAAAGAAATAAAAGGTATCTAAATTAGAAAGAAGTAAAATGGTCTATTTTTGCAGGTGACATGATCTTATATATACGGAAAACACCAAACACAACCAAGAAACTCTTAGAACTAATCAACAAATTCAGTCAAGTTACAGAATACAAAATCAACATACAAAAAATCAGTGGTTTTTCTATACACAAACAATGAACTAGGGAAATGAAAAGGAAATTTAGAAAATCGCATTTAAAATAGCATAAAAAAAATACGTGGGAATAAACTTAACCAAGGAGGTGAAAGCCCTTTACACTGAAACGTACACAAGAAATTGAAGAAGTCACAAACAAATGGCAAGACATCCCATGTTTATGGATTGGAAGACTTAGTAATTGTTAAAATGTCCATACTACCCAAAATGATCTACAGATTCAATGCTATCCTCATCAGAATTCCAGTGGCATTTTTTGATGAAATGGAGAAAAATCCTGAAATTCATATGGAAACATGAAAGACCCAGAATATTCAAGATGATCTTGAGAAAGAAGAACAAATCTGGAGACATCACATTTTTTATTTCAAAATATATTACAAGGCTACAGTAATTAAAATAGTATGTTATTGGCATAAAGACAGACATATACACCAATGGAACAAAATAGAGAGTCCAGAAATAAATCCATTAATATGTAGTCTATGATCTTCAACAAGGTACCAAGAATACACAATGGTGAAAGAATAGTCTCTTCAATAAATGGTGTTGGAAAAACTGAATATCCACACGCAGAAGAATAAAATTGGACCCTTATCTCATACATACAAAGATCAACTCAAAATGAGATTAATGATTTAAATGTAAGACCCCAAACTGTAAAACTACTAAAAGAAAACAAAGAGAATTAGCTTCTTGACATTGGTCTTGGCAATGATCTTTTTAGGTATGACACCAAAAGCACAGGTAATGAAAGCGAAAATGGACAAGTGGAATAATATGAAACTAAAAATCTTCTGTACGGGAAAGGAAACATCAATACAGTAAAGGCAACCTATAAAATAGGGAAAATATTTGCAAACCATTTATCTGGTAAAGGGTTAATATATAAAATATATAATAAAAACTACAACTCAATAGAAAAAACAAAACAATCCAATTAAAAATGGGCAAAGGAGTTGAACAGGCATTTCTCTGGAGAAGACATGCAAATAGGCACCAGGTACATGAAAAGCTGCTCAATATGGAAATGCAAATCAAAACCACAATGAGTTATAAATTCACAACTATTGCAATGGCTATCATCAAAAAGACTAGAGATGAGTGTTGGTGAGGGCATAGAGAAATCTGAACACTTCTACATTGTTGATGAGAAGGTAAAATGGTACAGCCACTGTAGAGCACAGTATGGAGGTTTCTCAAAAAATTGAAAATAAAATTACCTTATGATCCAACAGTCCCACTCCTGGATAGACTTCAAAAGAGATGAAATAAGGATCTTGAAGAGATACCTGCACTCCCATATTCATTGCTGCATTATTCACAGTAACCAAGATGTGGAGACAAATGTCCATCAACAGAAGAACGGATAAAGAAAATGTGATATATATATATATATGCAGTGGTATATTATTCAGTATTCTAAAAGAGGGAAATCCTACTATTTGCAACAATATGAATGACCCTGGAGGACATTAAGCTAAGGAAAATAAGGCAGTCACCAATGGACAAATACTGCAGGATTCCATTTATATGAGATATCTAAAATAGTCAAACATGCAGAAACAGAATAGAGTGGTGGCTGCCAGGGCCTGGGGGGAGGGAAAATAGGGAGTTGCTTTGCAATAGATATAGAGTTTCAGTTATACAAGATGAATAAACCTAGAGATCTGCTGTACAACATAATGCCTATACTTAACAATGCAGTACTGTGCACTTAGCCTGAGATTTACTCTCTTAACAAATGTTTAAGTGTTCTTACTACAAAAATGAAACATTAAACCAAAAAACAAAAAAAAAAAAAGAAAAGAAAGCAAAACCAAAAACTCTAGCAAAGGGAGACAAAACACTTTTGGAGGTGATGGATCTGTTGATTACCTTGGTTATGGTGATGGTATTGCAGGTGTATGCATATATCTAAACTCAGCAAATTGTATACATTAAACATGTGCATTTTTTGTATGTAAATTACATCTCAATAAAGCTGTTAAAGATTAAGAAAAAAGATAGTGAATCATTAGTTACGTTGTTCTTGGTCCACCCATTTTATTTCACAGTTTAAATCTCTCTTCAAATTACAGTTCCTGAGATCATTGACTTTGGGCTGCGTAGAGCAAACTGCAGATTTAAATTCTTCATTCTGCTATGAAGTTTAAATCTTTTAACTTATCATTTAGGTACTTTGACATTGTATAGGTACATCTTATATGAAGGTATTTTAGAAAATAATGCATTGACAGTTTGCATCACATAAGGTGGTCTCAGTGTGAATGAATTTTATAACACCGGGATGCATACATTTGCTAAAACAAGCCTTGAAAGCGCTAATAGAATACCACCACGTCTGAAATGAGGGAGCGTATTTTTTCTATTGTAAATTCAGTTATTTATTTAGTTATCTTTGTGTACTTTAGAAGACCTTTAAATGTATTTTTAGCTCTGCCTTTTTCTATTTCTTAGAATGTATAAACTCTAGATCTTAAATGAAAAATTGCAGTCCTCTAGTTTTGTTAACCTTCTCTAATGGATCACTGGTTTTCCTTTCTGCAGTGGCAATGGGAAGACATAATACAGTGATACACATTATTGAATTTTTAAATTAAACTGGAAAAATTAAACCTTTAGTGAATTTACTTTAAGGGTTGATGAAAATCCATTATGCTCAAAGAAAGTTTAAAGGTAGTATAACTTGTTTTTACATGGTGCCTGGGAGACAATTCCTAAACATGGATCAAAAATAGAACAGTATATTTTAAGTGTAAAAATAAATATATCTACCCGTGTACTTTAATATTACTGAATAAAATGTAACTGATATTTTTTGAATATCTACTCTGTGTCAGGAACTGTATTATTTTGTTAACCATATAGGGAAAATAATTCAGGGTGGGTTAAAATGATTCATTTACAGAACAAAAGTTAATTTGACCAGATTATTAGGTATTGATTGTTATTATTTTCCTTGTGCCTATTTTAAGTGTCCATTCCTGTAACCCCCGCCATAATTAAAATATTGAAAGTTTTTATTACCCCTAAAAGTTTCTTCATGTCCATTTATAGAAAACTTTCCTCCAAATCCAGACCCAGGCAACCACTGATTGCTTTCTGAACTTTCCAGAAGACCTAAGCCACAGGAAATACTTTCTCTGTTTTGCATTTACTTGAATTAAATATAAATAAAATTATACAGTATGCATTCTTTTATATCTGGCTTATCTGTCAACATAATGTTTTGAGATTCCTTTGTGTGTGTCATTAGTTTGTTCATTTTTATTGGTGAATAATAGTCCATTGAATGGATATACTGAAATGTCTTTCTACATTCCCTTGTCAATGGCCATTAGGTTGTTCCCCAGTTTTGGCTATAATGAGTAAAGCTGCTGTGAGCATATGTTTTGAATTTCTATTGACTGAATACCTACGAGTGGAATAGTTGCATGGTGGGAGTAGTACATGCTTAACTCTTTGAGAGAATGCCAAGTGATTTTCCAAAGTAGTTGTACTGCTTCACATTTCCAGCAGCAAGCCATGAAAGCTACAGCTAGCTCCACTACATCCTCACCAAAACCTGTGAGGAGTCTTTTCACTTCTAACCATTCAAGTGGATCTCATTAAATTTATACTTAATACTCATTTCCCTGACCTGTTGTTTTTAATCATCTTTTCATGTACTTAACTGGTCATTTATATATCTATTCTTGTGAAATGTACATTCAAATTTTGCCAGATTATATTGTATTTTTCTTATTAATAGTTGTAAGAGATTTTTAAAATATATTCTGGGTACAAGTTCTTTGTTGAATATATGTACTGAGAACACTGGGAATTATCCTTCAGACTATGGATTGTTTTTATTTTTTATTTTTATGCTGGCTTTTAATGCTGGCTTTCAAAGACCAAAAGTTGTAAATTTTGATGAAGTGTGATTTTTCAGTATTTCAATGGTTGTATTTTTTTCTTTTCTAAGAAGTTATTATGTAACCCAAGTTTGTCTTCTATATTTTTGGGGGAGCTTTAATCCATTTCATATTTTTGCATGTAGTGTGCAGTAGGGTGAGTGCTCCTCTTTTCCTCTCGTGTATATTTAATTTTTCTAGTATCGTTTGTTAAGACTATTCATTCTCCATTGATTTCCCTTGGAACTTTTGCTGAAAATCAATTTATTATATATGCATAGTTCAGTGTTTGAACTTTCTACCTCCCTAACTATCCTCATATCAATAACACACTCTCTTGATTATTATACCTAGATTATTTCCAATGGTTATTTATCATGGAAATGGAAATGTTTACCACTTTCCTTTATATCCTATTATACTCCATTCCTAGGTTTTTTACACTACATTTCCGTAAATTTTAGAATCTGCTTCTCAAATCCTTGAAAACCTACTACTTTGATTAAAATTATATTGAATCCATATTTCAATTAAGGGAGAATTGATATCTTAATATTAACAAGTTTCCTAATATAAGCTTTTGGATACTTTTATAATTTTTTTTATACTTTTCCAACTTTTTGTTGTTAGTATATTGAAATATATTTAACTTTTGGGTGCTGTTCTTCTAGCCTGTAACCTTGTGAAAATCGCTTATTGGTTGTAGTAGCTTTTTTGTGGATTCCTTAGGATTTTCTGTATGCATGATGGTATGAAGTGTGAGTGAAGAGATTTTACATCTTTCTTTCAGTCTTCCTGTCTTTTACTTCTTCTTATTGCCTTACACACTGTCTAGACTTCCACTGCACTGTTCAATAGAAGTGCTAAGAATCAATATTCTTTCCTTTTGTTGATCTTAAGAGGAAAACATTCAGTTTTTCATCATTAATTTTTTCATATATATCCTTTATCAGGTTGAAGTTTATATTTCTTGTATCTATACTTTCTATTCTTTTCTAGGGAATACAAAGGCTTTTTTCCCCCAATCCTAGTATCTATTCCTAGAAAAGTAGATACTTGTCTGTAGTTTCCTTGTCTGTAGTTCGCTTTCTTCTTCTACTCCAGTATTTTCCCAGACCTTTGTATCATTTCCTCCTCAGCTGTTTGATAGGATTCACCATGGAAGCCTGTGGATATTGTTATTAATTGTACTCTGCAAATGTTGATGTGTTGTTGATATATTTTTATTACCATTCATTTCAATACATCTAATTTTCTTCTGTGACTTCTTAGACTCAGTAGCATTATCCAATAATGTGTGGCTCAATTTCCAAATATTTGAGGATTTTTTTATATTTGTTAGTGATTTCTACTTTAATTCAGTTGTGGGAATGTTTAATTAATTTAAAATTTATTATGACATTTTAAGGCCCAACAAATGGTCTGTCTCCATTACTATTCCATTTAAACTTGAAAAGAATGTGTATTCTGCTGTGGTTTGGTGGAGTTTTATCCCTGTCTATTAGGTCAATTTGATTGGCAGTTTTGTCCAAGTCTTGTATATCGCTACTGACGTCACGTTTACTTGTATTATCAATTACTGAGAGTGGAGCATTGACATCTCCAACTTAAAATTTTGGATTTGTCTACTTCTCCTTTATTTTTTTCCATTATTGCTTCATACATTTTGAAGCCCTGTTAGTGGCACATAAATTATGGTTTGTGTATCTTCTTGATGAATTGACCCTTTATTACTATAAAATATCTCTTTTTATCCCTGGTGATATTTTTGTTCTGAAGCGTACCTTTTTTTCTGAAAATAAAACAGCCACTCCAGCTTTCTTATGTCTGGGGGTTTGTGTGGTATGTCTCTTTCCATTCTTTTATTTTTAACCTGTGTCTATTTTTAAAGTGTGTTTCTTACAGATAAGGTATTGTGGGTATTGATTTTTTTCTCCAAGCTGAAAATTTCTGCTTTTTATGTAATTGGAATGTAGACCACTTACATTGAATGTGGTTATTGATATGGTTATGTTTAAGTTTATAATCTTGCAAGTTGTTTTCCATCTGTCTTATCTGTTCTTTGTTCCACTTTTTTCCTCTTTCCTTGCTTTGTTTTAGTTTTTTTTTTTGTATTTCATTTTAGCTGCATAATTAATTATATCTCTCTCTTTAAAAAATATTTCAGTGGTTATATTAGGGTTTACAATATGAATCTTTAACTTACCACACTCTACTTTTGAATAGTATTATATCCCTTCACATATAATGTAAGAAACTTACAACAGTATAGTCAAAGACAAGATGGAAAAATTAGATCTATTGCTGTGATAGTTTTATTTCCACATAAGATAAGCTATAAACTCCACAATATATTATAAGGTGGGTTTTTTGTTTGTTTGTTTGTTTTTGCTGTATCCAATTATCTTCTAGAGAAATTTTTAAATTTAAAATTTTAAAAAATATTCACATATATTTTCATCATTCTGTAGCTCTTCATTCCTTTTGTATAGAACCAAGTATCCATCTGGCATCTCTCTTCATGGAGAACTTTCTTTAATATCTGACTCCTTCCTCATTCCCTACCCCTCTCCCCCCATTGATCCCTCTTTCACTAATTTCCAAACTTTCACTGAGTATGAAGTAATTGGACTTGTTATTTGCAATCATTTAAGAACAGCTAACTAGTATTCCAAATGCCAAGGCCTTCTGAATATAAATTTAGGTTTATAACTAGGGAATGCATGGAAAGATAAGTTATATTTTGCTGTGGTTGTGAGTTAGATATACATTATGGTCTAAAATATGAAATGAAATCTTTCTGGGAAAAAGAAACCTTTATTGAACTTACTTTAAGCTTGTTGAAAGGATTTAAAGAATAGGCTTTTTTAAAAATCTCAGGAATACATACTAGGAGAGATGTTTCTTCCATTTAAATAACTAATAATGCTCTAGGCATTTTTCATGATGTAGATTTGAGTTTACCTGGTAAGGTTCTCAATTCATGAACTAACTTCAGTATTGAGTTTATTTTTTCTTTTTCTGTTTGGTAAAATGTGTGTCCCTTTGGTTTCCACTTAGGAAAAATCATAACAAAGGCTCAGCTCCCAATAGGAACATATTACTGTGAAATTGCTTCATAGTGCATTGCTCTCAGGAAATAGAAATAATCATTTTAGATGAATTTGGGGTAAGTTTTTATGGGGAGAGAAAAAATAAGGACTGTAAACCCAATATAGTACCCAGAGATTTAATGACAGCTGAAAAAATATGTTTGAGAATTTCTGAGCTGGTTTATTGATGTGGAGAATCTAGTTACATACTTTTCTTTTTTTGTTCTTTAAACAGTCTCAGTTTATTATACTTGTTTAGTAATATTAACAGTTAAGAAAATAGAAGAAAAAATATGCTAAGATTTTATGGTATCTTAGTTAATTCTCTTGACAGCATCTTAATAAAAAGATAAGTACTTTTAGAGACATGTAAACTGAAGGTCAGGGAGTTAAAAAGTTTGCCTAATAAATGGAAGAAATAGTATACAAATTCAGGTCTTTCCTTTCCACTTATACCACCCACAACCCAGTAATAAAAATGTGTAATTTAATGCTCAACTTTTTTCATCTAGTTTTCTTTTACTTTCTCCTTTCTCATTGCCTCCATCTCCCTGTGTCTCTGTCTCTGTTTCTTTCTTTCCCTGCACTTACAAAAATGGTTGATGAATGGAACCAGTGATTTATCAGGTCTAAAACCTTGGAATCTTCCTTTCCTCTTCTTCTTCTTACTCACCACACAGCCACTTGCTTAGGAAATCATGTTGGCTTTTACTTCAAAATATCTTCATTTTATGACCATTTTATGACCACCGTCAGTTCTTCCCTGGATTACTCCAATAGGCTCTTGTTAGTAGTCCCTGTTTCTACATCCTACTTTCAAGATAGTAATTTGAAAACTTAAGATGGATCACGTTAATATTATTGGCTTCCATTGTTTCAGAGCAAAAGCCATATTCCTTACAGTGGTCTCTAAGGCACTGCATGATCTGACTCACCTCTCTAGCTTCATCTGCTATTCTTCCTGTTGATCTACTTGTTTACTCTCTCCAAGCTTAAGGACCTTCTTTATATTCCTAGAGCATATTTACTTTATTCCTGCCTCAGGCTTCTCTGTTGGCTGTTACCTCTGCTTAGTTAAGTTCTTCCCTCATAGGGATAATTACTTCACCCCATCTAAGATTTATTTAAATGTCCTTTTTTTTTCTACCAAGCCTAACGTGACCACTGTATTTAAAATTGCAATCCATATTCCCAATCTCCCTTATCCTTAATTTCCGTAGTATATATTACTTTCTAATAGACTATATATTTTAAGGTTTTCATTTTCTTATTTATCTCTCTACATTCCCTTATAGATCTTTATTTCAGTCATTGATCTCTCCAGTATCCAGGAAAGGCTTGGGACAGAGTATATGCTCAAGTAACAAATGAATAAATAAGTGCTATAGTAGAGGGAGTTGTCATAGGTAAGAGTGTGGGATGGTGGGGGGCTGGAAGCCGGGAAGAGTGGGAAGATCAAGGTTTAAATCCTGAAGTGGGTAACATAGTTCCAAAACATATCTGTGTAATTTTGATAGAAAGGGATTATAACTGCTGAAATGCATAGGCCCTCAAAGGGCCATGAAATAATAGTGATTTAGAGAGATGTCTTCTTTTTTAGATGATCGGTTAAATATTAGTTCTTAAAGAAGTACTAAATTCTTCCGGGGCCTTTATTCAACCAGCAGAAGGAAGGAGTGGAATCCTGAAAAATCTCCTATATTTAGCTTAGATAATGGCTGACAGAACATCTTATTTCCTAGATACTTTGCCATTCAAAAAGGGGGATGGGGGGAGAGATTTCTTTATGGCATCCAGAAATAAATATTTTGTCTTTTTAGTACTTTTGGGTGATAAGCTTGTAGGAACACAGGCACTCCTCTGACAACCCAACAGATTTTGTGTGGGGGGGGAAGAAACCACATACAAATGAAAACAATTTATTCCTCACTCTCATAAGACAGATCACAAGATGCAGTTTTTGAGACTCCTCTGGGGTCAAGAGGTCAAGAAAGTGTCCCTGGAGGCAAATTGATATTAGTTTATGTTCCTGGGCCATAGCTATTCAACTAAGCAAACCTATCATTCAGAGACTCAACCGGGGAAGAAAAGTCAAGTGTGTTTTATTTCTAATTCAAAATATGCCCTTTTCAAAAGGAAATGTTTAGTGAAGAATATATTAAATTGAATTGACTCAAAAAAATGGCCATATTAAAACATGGACCTCAGTCTAATTACTAGTATCATTTTTTAACCCATTTTAAAACCCAACTGAGAGGTGGTGCTAAACCCATCCTAAACGATAAAAAAAAAATAGACTCTTTATAATTAAAAATACACTTTGAAAAATCTAGTGCAATATTATTCGAATTGCATTTTAAGTTACCTTTATTACATGTCATTTACAAAACTGAGAAAACATCTCATTTACTATGTGTAGCAGCAACATTTAGATACCTATTATTCCAATATTTTGTACCTGAATTTGCATATATTAATAGGAACCAATTTTGAACTTACAAGTAGAAATTTTTTTCCTTTATCTTAACCTCTTATTTTCCAAGGCCTAAGACAACTTGCAGGTGAAATATTCCCATCATTTCATTTTAACTTTACAGAATTTCCAAGACATAAACTTATACAATTCTGTACCTCTCAACCTGTTTTGGTTGACTATATGCACAGATTTTTCAGCTTCCAGATCTTGAACTTCCATATGTATTTGTTCCTAAAATTGATCTTAAAACTGTCTGAACAGCAACTGTCTGCAAAATAATTTTTCTCCCATTTTACGGAAGATAAGCATATCCCTCTTCTACCCCAAGTCCTGCGAATGGATGTTACCCCAGGGTTTTAAAATCTAAAGAACGGCAAACTAAGAAAATGCTTTTTAAACCTCTCTTTCCCTGCGTATATTTATTTCTGCTAAGTGTGAAGCCTGGCTTTAAAAACAGGATATTGAAACATGTAGGGTATGTCTGAATTCACATATGTGTTAGAAATATGTGGTGTGATAGAAGTCATGAAAAATTCCAGTTAGCAACTATACCTCTTCCATCCCTTGATGGAAATGTCAAAAATGCCTGGCTTTAGAGCAAAGCAAAAACCATGATAAAAAATGGTAAATGCTAAAAATATCCCTTTACCGTGCTTAAGTAAAATTGATACTTGTCAGTTCTCAATATTAATTTCTAAAAATGTCATAAATTAGTGATGCTGCCTCTTTCAAATATAACTAGAATAATTTTGGAAATACCAACATTTTTTACAGCACATTGGATAAAACATATAGGCAAAGTTTTGTGTAATTTCTTTCAAAATTTACATGTGTAAATTCTGTGTAAGCTATAAGGTAGCTAAAACTATTTTATTAATCATGTGATAAAGAATTAATACAAATTTAGTCAATTCTCATTTTAAGTTATCGTGTAAGATATTTAACATTTTCTAATTCCTATGAACCAAACCTAACATTTAAGCCACCTGCCAGATTGCTTAGTTTTTAGCTATATCATTCTCTTCATTAAATAAAAAGGCAATATTTGTTCTTGATATAATTCCGTTAGTTTTTTCATATTTTTGATTTTGATTTTTGGTTCTTGTTTAAGTAATCCCCAAAGAGTTCCATACACACATGCAGTGACATCTCATTGTGGTGTTAATTTGCATTTCTACGATGACTAATACTTTTGAACTCTCTTTTCTGTACTTTTTTTTGCTATTTGGATATTCTCTTTTAAGATGTGCCTATTCAAGGATTTTTCCCATTTTTCAGTTAAGATCTTTTTTGTTTCTTATTGATTTGTAGAAATGCTTTAAATATTCTGGATATGAGTCCTTGATTCAATACATGCACTGAATATTTTCTCCCAGCTGTAGCTTATCTTTTCACTCTCTTAATGGAGTCTTTTAATAAACAAAAATACTTAATTCAATGAAGTCCAATTCATTATATTTTTTTATTTTTATTGCTTTTTGGTATCCTATTAAAGAAACAATTGTATTACCCACTGTGAAGGTGATATCAAGAATACTTATTATTTTGCCTTTCACATTTAGGTCTGCAGTAAATTGTGAACTAATTTTTCTTGGCATGCTGTGAGAAAGGAGTCAAAATTTTTCTTTGATGTAATCATTGTTCCAATAACATTGACTGAAAGTACCATCCTTTCCCAAGTGAATTATATTAGTTTCTTCTCTGGAACTTAGCGGCTATGCTTATGAGTCTTTTGCTGAACTTTCTATTCCTCACCGATCCTGGGAAAATACTGAACAATTGAAAAGTAGGTATATTCAAATGCACAACACTATTTTAACTTTAAAACTGTTGTTTATACCCCAAACAGAATATTATAATTTTATTTTTCTGGATTTAATCAACAGAAACTCATCAATAATATTTTTAAAAACTTGTTTTGCTTATCTCATTTTCAGTTTTGAGTTGTTAGTTAAAACGAATGAATGTAACTTGTTTGATAAGTATAAACTTTATCAGAAGTAAATATAATTCCTGGATATTTCAACTTAAAATAATGCTGTGAGTTTTAATATACGTACTTTAAATTTTTTTCAGTAATTTTTCAATTACTCTCATGTTCTGGAGAAAACCTAGTGAGGAAATACATAAAACATGTATATGGCTCACATTTTTCCTTTTGCCTCAGACTTCAATATGGCTTGGCACAGCATTTTTTGAATCCTTTCAAATTTATGTATTATGTTCATCACGGCCTCTTTTGGCATTAATTATGACTTTTAGAATATTGTTTTAAAATGTCCTTTATCTTGATATTGAGTTTTTTTGGCACCCCCTTAAATTTTGCATCTGAGGCCAAGTCTATCCGGGCCCTAATGTAACACTCTAGTTTTTACCTCTAGAAGTTTAATTGGAGTCTTTTAAAAAATATCTCTCATGTCACTAACACATTTTAAATAAACTTCTTATTTTAAAATAGTTTTAGAGTTCTAAAAAACTTATGAAGATAGAACAGAGAGTTCCCAATACTCCACTCCCAGTTTCCCTATTATTAACATCTTACATTAGTATGGTACATTTACTACAATTACTAAATCACATTATTATTGACAAAAGTCCATAGTTCATTAAGATTTCCTTGCTTTTTACATAGTGTCTTTTCTTTGTTTCAGGATCCCATCCAGGTTATCACATTACATTTTCCCGCCTTATCTCCTTAGGCCCCTCTTGGTTGTAATAGTTTCTCAGACATTCTTTATTTTTGGTGACTTTTGACATTTTTTGAGAAGGATTGGTCAGATGTGTATAGACTGTCCTTCAACTGGGATTTGTCTGATTTTTTTTCCTCATAGTTAGGCTGGGGTTTTTGGAAGGCAGAACAGGTAGGTCAAGTGCCATTTTCATCACATCATATCAAGAGTACATACTGTTAACCTGCTGTATCACTGTTGGTCTTAATCTCAGTCACCTGGCTGAGGTAGGGCTGGTCAAATTTCTCCTCAGAAAAGTTACTCTTTTTTCCTTGTGTCTATACTGTACTCTTTGGAAATAAGTCACTATACACAGCCCACACTTAAGGAGAAGGGAATTATGTTCTTCTCCTTGAAGGTGGGGTGTCTACATAAATTATTTGGAATTCTCCTAAGGTGACTTGCCTCCTTTCTCCTATTTATTTATCGAATCATTTATATCAGTGTAGACTCCTGGGTGTTTACTTTATACTTCGGGTTATAATCCTATTCTACTTTATTTAGTTGCTCAAGTTGTTTTAGCTTTGACCACTGAGGACTCTTTAAGGTAGCTCCTGTCCCTTTGACATATGCCCATCTTTGAGGGGTTTTTCATTTATAATTTTCTTACTTTCTGGCACTCTACGATGCTCCAGGATCACCTTGTATATTCCTTCCCTGAGTTCTAGAATCACACATTTATCCAGGGAGTCGTGGTTCCTCTTAAAGGAGAATGTTATTAGAAACCAAGATCTAGGTAATAGATGTGTTTGTTGCTATAGAGTGATAATGCTTGCTTGACCTCTCAGCTAACAGAGCATGAAAATTTACGTATTTACCAACTCATGTATATACACATCTATAAGTATTGCTATATATTGCTTTTTAGATTTTTTAGGAGGGATAACAGCAGTGTCTATTCTAGACCTAATTATTACCCCTGCTGAAGCAAGACACTTCTGTGTATTCTTCCTGATGTCCATTAAATCTTGAGATTTTCCAACATGGCTGGTGGGAATGAGCACGTTCCTGATTTGTATGAGTGTATGTTTCCACTAATCCTTTCATGTGATTATTTGCCTGACTTACCTAATTTCCTTACACACATGTGCTGATCCCTGAAGATCCCTAGGGTTCTCTCTCTGTGCAGCCTTCTCCTCTCTGGTTCTCTTTCTTGAGGCCTGTAGCTACCTTGATCTCCTTGGACTCCAGGACCCTTTCTCAATCAGAGAGTCTGCTGAACTCCTCTGGGGTTCCCTCTCCCTGGGCAATGTCCTGGAAACTCTCTCAAGACAGTAAGCTGGAGCAGTCATAGGGCTAACTCACTCATTTCTCATCTCTAAGGAATCCCTGTCCTTTGTTCCCTAATGGCCAGTGTCTTGAAAACTATTATTTCACATATTTTTGTCAGGTTTTTTAGTTGACAGGAGGGTAATTCCGGTCCTTGTCATCCCACCTTGGCCAAAAGTGGAGGTTCACGTGTAGCTAGTGAGCACTTGAAATGTGGGTAATGCAAATCAAAATGTGCTGTTTTGTGTAAAATACACATCTGATTTTGACGTCTTAGTACCAAAGAATGATGTAAAATATCTAATTAATAGTTTTATAGTGATTATATTTTCAAAGAATAGTTTTGGATATTGGTTAAATAATACATATGTGATTAAAATGGGTTTTACTTGTTCTTTTTAAAATGTGATCGGTGAAAAATTTTAAACTATTTATATATTCCCATTATATTTCCATTGGACAGTACTGATTTAGACATTCCACAGAGCATCATGTTCATACACTGTAAATTAATAACAACATATTAATAATACTGGGGGAGCAGGAAGTGGAAAGTGCTTTGGATTTTGTGTTACAATACGTATGCTCCAGAGAGTGAGACGTACCATGTTAAGATTTCAGGACCGGCTACAATGATGAATTTTGCAGGGGCCGGTGTTCTTCTCACGCTCACACCTTGTGATGGGTTTTTATGACCGGAGGATAGACGTGGAAAATACCTGGGCCTGGTTCATAGATGGGTTAGCTTGATAAGTTGGCGTGAGCCAAAAATGGACAGTAGGTGTGGCCTTAAGGGCAGTGTTAAAGGGAAATCTTTTTATTGGAAATATCCTTAAGTAATACACTTGGTCTTTTACTTGACATGGAGAGAGAATTGGGCTGAGGTAAAAATACATGTGGAATAGTCAGGAGCCCGGATGGAAAAAGATTGAGACAATTGAGACGGAGAGTTTTGCAGAAGGGTAGGCTCATGGGAGTGGCTCAACGCTTGCAGATTTTTGTATCCACGGTAGTGCCTAGGGTTCAGCATTCACTTCAGAGGAGGCACTGAACAACCTACTGGATGTGATGATCTGTCCAGCCTCTGTTCATAAATATACCAGTGATTGTGTTTCAGGACCACAAACAGAGTGATTTTGGTTGCAGAATGGAGACTTGGCATTTAAGCCCAGAGCCTGAGTTCCCCATCACGGGTTCGTCGAGCTACTGATTTAGCTGCATATTGACCTGTCAGCAGCAGAGGCCAGCACTGAGCCATTGAGGAGGCCAGCCAGTCCCTCTGGGGCAAGTAGCTTTCTTCTATCACATCCCTTCTACCTTAGAGGAAGGAGGTGTTTGTCTTTTGGTGACTGACATGTGTTCTGGGTATGAATCTGTTGTCCTTGCCTTCAGTGCTTCCCTTGGCACCACTGTCTGAGGGCTCAGACATTCTGGATATTTACCTGATCATCGTGGGACCCCGTGTGACATTGCTTACAATCAAGTGACCCATTTTGCAATGACAGTCTGACAATAGGCACATGGCCATATCCATATTAACCAGAAGCTACGGACCTAATCATTTAGAGAACTTTAATCTGATCCAGTAAATCAAAATCGGGTAAAATAGGGGAACATCCTCACTGCTGATGGAAAAATACTGCAGTGGCTCACTCGTAACGGGTCAGCGGTGGCATCTTCAGAATCAGGACAGTGCATTACCATACAGACCTACCTCAGGGCAGAAAAGTAGATGCCCTGCTTTCCTGAGATTTCTCTTAGCCTCCAATCAAGGGAAGAATGGCATTCATATTCATTTCCTATGCAAATAATTGACTGTACAACCTTGAATATTCTTGTTTACACAGGTTATGATCAGGATTTCGGGTTACAAAATGACAAGCCTCATAGCAGATTATTAAATACCAATTGTGCAAGCTAAATTATCTGAAATACATACTGTAGTCCAATAGCTAAATTTTATTTGCAGGATAAATTAAATCATCACCTTTATACTTATGATTTTAACATTTACTTTTCTTTGGTACAGATTTCTTTTTCAAGCAACTTAGAGATAGAAGAGCCTGTTATTCAGCATGGCTCTAAATCAAATAGTGTGCAATACATTATAATTACTTTCTGGGCAAATGTGTGTTCCAGAGGGTATGTGAGAAAATATGATAGTTTCACGGAAATGGTAAGAGTGAGGTTGACCTAGCACAGTGGTTAACGCTGCCCTCACAGAGTGCCGTAGACGTGGATGGATGAAGGCATGGCTTTGAGAACTGGGGATGCCTCAATTCCAGTATTATTTGAAAGGAAAAAGACTCAGTCCGAGTTTCTTGTGTTATAGAGTGCTAATCTAAATTATGACTTTTATAAACATATTATCTCTGGAATTTAGGTATTTCCAGTTATGTCCAAAGCAATGGTGGGATGTGGTTCACTCAGGACTTATTTCAGTAGGACTTAAAGATCTTTCAAAGGCCTCATTCTCAGGGAATAGTCATGAAGCCACAAACTTGATCTGAGCAATATCCTTCAGAATTAGAGGAGAGGGGTGGTGAACTGTATTGCAAAATATATATCATTCAGATCATTGTTAAAAATTATTCCAATAAACTACTATCTGAACCCTCAGGAGATGATACAGTAAACATAGGAAGGAAGCATATACTACCTGAAAGAGAGGAATACAAAGGCAATACTGCTTTATAACTCTTACTTAAGAGTGTAGCCTGTTGGTGGTGAGAAAAGGAGGTGAAAACTTGAAAGGTATTTCCCCCATTTGGTAAAACCTAGAACAAATATTAATTGCCCAAGTCTAAGGCTGAGCCAAAATATTTAGACACTATAAGTAGTAGTAGTAGCACAGCAGTTGCAGTAGCTAACCCTTCTGTTACACTTTCCATAGCCATATACTACTCTCAAGCTTTTTGGTAAAGCAGATTTTCACAGAAGGCATTAGAGCACCAGAGAAAGATACTGTTGGCAGCCTTAGAGAGCAATTGGTGCCTGCAAGTCACACTAAAGGCATGTAAGCCTTACCGGAAACTATGGATTAAATAAAAGGAAAATGATGGAATCATAAGATAGCAGAGAGAACTGTGTGCATGAGCACATGTAAAACATACCCTGAGACGTATGGTCACCTTATCTTTGATAAAGGAGGCAAGGATATACCATGGAGAAAAAACAGCCTCTTCAGTAAGTGGTGCTGGGAAAACTGGACAGCTACATATAAAAGAATGAAATTAGAACACTCCCTAACACCGTACACAAAAATAAACTCAAAATGGATTAAAGACCTAATCGTAAGGCCAGACACTATAAAATGCTTAGAGAAAAACATAAGCAGAACACTCAATGACATAAATCACAGCAAGATCCTTTTTGACCCACCTCCTAGAGAAATGGAAATAAAAACAAAAAATAAACAAATGGGACCTAATGAAACTTAAAAGCTTTTGCACAGCAAAGGAAACCATAAGACGAAAAGACAACCCTCAGAATGGGAGAAAATATTTGCAAACAAAGCTACTGACACAGGATTAATCTCCACAATTTACAAGCAGCTCATGCAGCTCAATATCAAGAAAAACAAACAACCAATACAAAATTGGTCAGAAGACCTAAAAAGACATTTCTCCAAAGAAGATATACAGATTGCCAACAAACACACGAAAGGATGCTCAACATCACTAACTATTAGAGAAATGCAAATCAAAACTACAAAGAGGTATCCCCTCACACCAGTCAGAATGGCCATCATCAAAAAATCTACAAACACTAAATGCTGGAGAGGATGTGGAGAAAAGGGAACCCTCTTGCATTGTTGGTAGGAATGTAAATTGATACAGCCACCATGGAGAGCTGTATGGAGGTTTCTCAAAAAACTAAAAATAGAACTACCATACGACCCAGCAGTCCCACTACTGGGCATGTACCCTGAGAAGACCATAATTCAAAAAGAGTCATACCACAACGTTCATTGCAGCATTATTTACAATAGCCAGGACATGGAAGCAACATTAAGTGTCCATCGACAGATGAATAGATAATGTGGCACATATATACGATGGAATATTACTCAGCCATAAAAAGAAATGAAACTGAGTTATTTGTAGTGAGGTGGATGGACCTAGAGACTGGCATACAGTGTGAAGTAAGTGAGAAAGAGAAAAACAAATACCATACGCTAACACATATGTATGGAATCTAAAAGAAAAAGGTTTTGAAGAACCTAGGGGCAGGACAGGAATAAAGACACACACATAGAGAATGGACTTGAGGACACGGGGAGGGGGAAGGGTAAGCTGGGACAAAGTGAGACAGTGGCATGGACATATATACACTACCAAATGTCAAATAGATAGGTAGTGGGAAGCAGCCGCATAGCACAGGGAGATCAGCTTGGTGCTTTGTGACCACCTAGAGGGGTGGGATAAGGAGGGTGGGAGGGAGATGCAAGAGGGAAGGGATATGGGGATATACATGTGCATATAGCTGATTCACTTTGTTATACAGCAGAAACTAACACAACATTGTAAAGCAATTATTCTCCATTAAAGATATTAAAAAAAAAAAACATACCCTGAGGACTCTAGAAATAGTTATTGGTAGCAATCCTAAAGAGGGGGTTCAGAGGTTCTGTCATGGTGAGTGAGCATTATTTACCTTTAGCTTGGCACGATGCTGAGATAAATGTTGTGTGAAGAAAAATGCTAGAGAAGAGCTCTGAGCCAGGAGCTAACACCCTGCTCCACTTGTCTGGAATTTTCACTTCTCCATATTCGATTCAGATCTGGAAATGTTACAGTGGAGACTGAGGATACCATCTGGGTTGCTCCAGCCTTGTAGTCTCCTAGCTCTCTGCTTTATGTCTATTCCTAGTAAAAATAGTACTAATGGTTGTGATAAAGACAAAAAGTAGCTCCTATATATTCTCATTTACATGAAATAATCATTAAAGGGTGTTAAATATCTATACTGCTAATTATCATTTTTGGCAACTACCCTGGTCAGCTGCTCTGGAAGATGTCAGCTATGTTTCTGAGGTACTGCTAGATTCTCCCAAAGTATAATTTCAGTGTACCACATAGTTAATATGTAAGACAAAACATCCAAAGTTTACACTCTAATTTGGTATAATCCAACCCAGTATTTTCTGATAGTAGTGGAATGAATAGATAAATAGGAGCTTAATTTATATATTTATTACATGTAATACATTATATAATCAGATGGCTAACTGAATTGCCAGAAGAACTGAATTCAACATGATGAAGTATTTGAAAATTTCCTTGTTCTTTGGAAACTTTCCTTAAACTTGTATAAGACGAAAGACAGTAGGTGCAAATATTTTTAGAATTATTGTTCTGAGACTTACAGAAGTTTTCTTATATAATAAACCACTCCAATGCTAAACCTAGCCAAATTACTCTTTTCATTTGACTCTAAGATTAAGAAAATGATTCTTACAAAAAGTATAGTGAAGTGATGGATGGGGATGCTGTGCTACATTGGAGATAAAGTGAATTAACTACAGTAAAGTTACAGGCTTTCATTAATGTATATCTTTAATGAATGTTCAGTTTACAAAATCATAAGGTTAATGACCTTTTTAATCAGAGTATAGTTAAGCCCATAATAAGCACTAAGTATGTTTCCTATCACCCTCGCAAAGAAGAGTTATTTATAACTTCTTGGAGCATTTGGACATTCTAATGGTATTTTCTGCTTTTGCTGAGAGACTCCTCAGGAAATAGCTTATTTGCAGTGCCATTGGCTCAGTAGTTGGATAGGTTGATTGGCTTTGCATGCATGTGAATTGGTCCCCAGCCACAGGCTGTACCCGTAATCCTCAGTCTTTGCCCTGGTGGCTTTCTTTGAAATGCTGTTTCCTTAAACCTTCAAAAGGCTGACTTCATGTCATTCATGTCTCAACTCAAATATCAGCTTCTCGGTAAGGCCTCCACTAGCTCCTCCATCTAAAGTAACTATTCTAGTCGCACTATTACACTATGTTGTCTTGCTTTTGTTCATTTCGTTAAATATTAATTTATTCAGCAAATATTTTTTGGATACCTACAATGGGTCAGTCACTATTGAAGGGTCTGAGGATAATGTAGCAATAAAAGGGGATAAATCCCTGCTCTTCCAGAACTTACATCCTGAAATTCTTTTTAGTGTATTTGTTTACTTTTTACTCTACTTCCACAAGAATGTGTGCTCTATGAGAGCAGGGACCTTGTCTTTCTTGTTCTCCATTACACAGCCAGTTTCCAGAATTGTATCAATCAATAGGTCAGTAGGTGCTCAATACACTGTTGAATGAATGAAACCAATTTGTAAGAATGTTTAAAACTTTCTACTTCACTGACTTACCAGCACCCAACATTATTCATTCCTTCTGTAAAAAAAAAGAATAATACTGACTGAAGACCCTGATAGTGCCACAATAGTGGATTATTCTTTAATGTACTTGATTACTCTGCCATTCTTATTTGAGCTTATCCAGAATGAGTTTGCTTTCTCTCAAACTTGTTTATGGCAAATGTATTAGATTTTTGTTGGTGTATAACAAATCACTATAAAATTTGTGACTTGAAACAACATACATTTGTAATTTTATAGCTTCAGTGAGTCAGAGGTCTGGGCATAGCTTAACCTGATCTCTTCTTTCAAGGGCTCTCATGAGGCTGCAATTAAGTTGTTAGCAAGGGTTGCAGTTTCATGTAAAGGCTCATCCAGGGAAGGATGTACTTTGCAAACTCAGGTGGTTTTTGGAAGAATTTACTTCCTTGAGAATTGTTGAAATGAGAGCCTCACTTCCTAGCTGGTTATTGGTTGGACATCACCCTGACTTTATTGATGGCATCTTGTTTCATCAGAGCATGTAAGCCAAGAAGGCAGTAGAGTCTGATAGCAAGAGAAAAGTCACAATTTTATGTAAATTCCTCATGGAAGTGACATCCTGTCTCCTTTGCCATTTTATATTGATTAGGAGCAAGTCACTAAGCATCCCACACTCATGGGGAGGGAAATACACAACACTGTGAACACCAGGAGGTTGGGGTCATTGAGGACATCATAGACCCTGCCTGCCATGACAGTTGTACACATGCTATTCGGATCTTTTGTGTTAATTAATAGTGAAAACTATGATAGATGAGTGGGAAAAGAGAATTGTTGGCATAAAACCTATGTAAAGACATGATAAAGTAATTTGGTAAATAAGATGCTTTTGAATTATTTGTGGGCTAGAAGATTGTTAAAAACATTAGCAATCGGTAATTTTATACATAGGTTTGTTCACAAGTGGCTAGTTTCTTGTCTTATTTTAGAAATGCAAATCCAAATTATAAATTATAATTGATCCATCATGGATGTTTCTTAGGCAGCAATGTTGAAATTTCATTAACCATACTCAAAAAGGTCCTGCCATTGCACCAAAAATATGGGTAGCCCAAATATTTTTAATAAACGGACTTTAGTGTAGCTGTTGGGGAAGAAAATCATGGGGTCCACATATTGAACACCAGCTAGGAGAAATTACCTGCTGATATGCATGCTGTTCAGAGACTTGTAGAAGAGTTAAAGTCACTTATCAATAGAGAAAACTGGATTAGAGAGTAACTCTACAGAATTGGAAAAACAGATCTAAATGAGAATATGTCATATTTACTTACAAAAATAATGGCACAAAAACCAGTGTATGCAGCATCTAGAGTCAGAAATTCAAAGAAGAAATCACAGCAGTGATGTAGCTTATACCCAAATTGCTATTTTTTAAATCAGCAAATTCTAGAGCTTTTAAAACATAAATATTTTATCTTTACCAGTTTAGTGCACCTCCCAAAAATAAGCATGGATGTAGAGTGAGTTATTCAAAGAAACACGTGAGAAAAAATTAAGTTACATGAAAAGCTAAATTGTTTTAGATAACACATTTTCACAACTCAATTTGAAAAACTTTTAAGGTGCCATAAACACTTCATTTTTTTCTTGAATATGACATTCTTGATTCAGCCTAAGCATTCAGGAATTCTATGTATTTTAAAAAGATGATGCAGGCAGAATTTTTCCTGTTTTGGAAAAAAAAACCAAGAATATATGTCTTATGGAATCATTAGCATTCATTAAACAAAGACTGTTGTATTATTATTATGGGTTTAAATTCATACTCTAGCCTTTGATAGATAGAGATGAAAAATAATCACCTGAGACACACACACACACACACACACACACACACACACCAATATATGTATATATATACAGAGAGAGAGAGAGAGAGAGAGAGAGAGAGAGATAATAGAGTGCTATAACAAAGCCCAAACGACAAAAAATAGTTAACACTGTAGAGTATTAGCTGATTCGGAGACAGTTAAAGAGTGCAAAGATTTTCTGGAAGATGATACATAACAGAGGGTTTGTGGTAAATGTTCTGGCAAATTAAATTATTGAAAATGCAGAATTCCTACATGTATTGACAGAAAAAAACCCAGTTAAATATGAAGAAGTTATGAAATTCAGAACGAAAAGCTGCACATGGATTACTCAAAAAAGTCATAGATGTAATTGTACATTATATTGGCTTACAACTGAATGAACCAACAATATTCTGATAAAATTTTGGAGGGAGACTCCTAGAAAAGTATACTCCTTCTTCTAAATAACTTAAAATAATCAATATCATTAAACAATATCATTGCTTCATCAGGGCTGAGATGTCAATTTTAATAACTATTAAATAAAATAATGTATCTTAAATTCTTTTTTTAATGTATCCCTTTAAAACTTTAAAAAATTTTTTAAACAACTTTATTGGAGTATAATTGCTTTACAATGGTGTGTTAGTTTCCGCTTTATAACAAAGTGAATCAGCTATACATATACATACATCCCCATATCTCCTCCCTCTTGCCTCTCCCTTCCACTCTCCCTATCCCACCCCTCTAGGTGGTCACAAAGCACCGAGATGATCTCCCTGTGCTATGCGGCTGCTTCCCACTAGCTATCTATTTTACATTTGGTAGTGTATATATGTCCATGCCACTCTCTCACTTCGTCCCAGCTTACCCTTCCACCTCCCCATGTCCTCAAGTCCATTCTCTATGTGTGCATCTTTATTCCTGTCCTGACCCTAGGTTCCTCAGAACCCATTTTTTTTTATTCCATATATATGTTTTAGCATACGGTATTTGTTTTTCTCTTTCTCACTTACTTCACTCTGTAAGTCAGTCTCTAAGTCCACCCACCTCACTGCAAATAATTTAATTTTTATTTCTTCTTATGGCTGAATAATATTCCATTGTATACAAGTGACACATCTTCTTTATCCATTCATCTGTTGATAGACACTTAGGTTATTTCCATGTCCTGGCTATTGTAAATAGTGCTACAATGAACAATGTGGTACATGACTCTTTTTGAATTATGGTTTTCTCAGGGTATATGCCCAGTAGTGGGATTGCTGGGTTGTATGGTAGTTCTATTTTTAGTTTTTTGAGGAACCTCCATACTGTTCTCCATACTGGCTGTATCAGTTTACATTCCCACTAACAGTGCAAGAAGGTTCCCTTTTCTCCACACCCTCTCCAGCATTCATTGTTTGTAGATTTTTTGATGATGGCCGTTCTGACTGGTGTGAGGGGATACCTCACTGTAGCTTTAATTTGTATTTCTCTAATGATTAGTGATGTTGAGCATCCTTTCATGTGTTTGTTGGCAATCTGCACACCTTCTTTGGAGAAATGTCTATTTAGATCTTCTGCGCATTTTTGTATTGGTTGTTTTTCTTGATATTGAGCTGCATGAGCTGCTTGTAAAATTTGGAGATTAATCCTTTGTCAGTTGCTTCATTTGAAAATATTTTCTCCCATTCTGAGGGTTGTCTTTTGGTCTTGTTTATGGTTTCCTTTGCTGTGCAAAAGCTTTTAAGTTTCATTAGGTCCCATTTGTTTATTTTTGTTTTTATTTCCATTTCTATAGGAGGTGGGTCAAAAAGGATCTTGCTGTGATTTATGTCATAGAGTGTTCTGCCTATGTTTGCCTCTAAGCGTTTGATAGTGTCAGGCCTTACATTTAGGTCTTTAATCCATTTTGAGTTTATTTTTGTGTATGGTTTTAAGGAGTGTTCTAATTTCATTCTTTTATATGTAGCTGTCCAGTTTTCCCAGCACCACTTATTGAAGAGGCTGTCTTTTCTCCCTTGTATATTCCTGGCTCCTTTATCAAAGATAAGGTGACCATATGTGCGTGGGTTTATCTCTGGGCTTTATATCCTGTTCCATTGATCTGTATTTCTTTTTTTGTGCCAGCACCATATGGTCTTGATTACTGTAGCTTTGTAGTATAGTCTGAAGTCAGGGAGCCTGATTCCTCCAGCTCCGTTTTTCTTTCTCAAGATTGCTTTGGCTATTCAGGGTCTTTGTGTTTCCATACAGATTGTGAATTTTTTTTTTCTAGTTCTGAGAAGAATGCCATTGGTAGTTTGATAGGGATTGCATTGAATCTGTAGATTGCTTTGGGTAGTAGAGTCATTTTCACAATGTTGATTCTTCCAATCAAAGAACATGGTATATCTCTCCATCTGTTGGTATCATCTTTAATTTCTTTCATCAGTGTCTTATAGTTTTCTGCATACAGGTCTTTTGTCTCCTTAGGTAGGTTTATTCATAGGTATTTTATTCTTTTGGTTGCAATGGCAAATGGGAATGTTTCCTTAATTTCTCTTTCAGAGTTTTCATCATTAGTGTATAGGAATGCAAGAGATTTCTGTGTATTAATTTTGTATCTTGCGACTCTACCACATTCATTGATTAGCTCTAGTAGTTTTCTGGTAGCATCCTTAGGATTCTCTACGTATAGTATCATGTCATCTGCAAACAGTGACAGCTTTACTTCTTTTCCTATTTGGATTCCTTTTATTTCCTTTTCTTCTCTAATTGCTGTGGCTAAAACTTCCAAAACTATGTTGAATAATAGTGGTGAGAGTGGACAACCTTGTCTTGTTCCTGATCTTAGAGGAAATGGTTTCAATTTTTCAGCATTGAGAATGATGTTGGCTGTGTGTTTGTCATATATGGCCTTTAGTATGTTGAGGTAAGTTCCCTCTGTGAGTACTTTCTGGAGGGTTTTTGAATTTTGTCGAAAGCTTTTCATGCATCTCTTGAGATGATCATATGATTTTTCTCCTTCAGTTTGTTAATATGGTGTATCACATTGATTGATTTGCACATATTGAAGAATCCTTGCACTCCTGGGATAAACCCCACTTGATCATGGTGTATGATCCTTTTAATGTGCTGTTGCATTCTGTTTGCTAGTATTCTGTTGAGGATTTTTTTCATCTATGTTCATCAGTGGTATTGGCTTGCAGCTTTCTTTTTTTGTGACATCTTTGTCTGGTTTTGGTATCAGGGTGATGGTGGCCTTGTAGAATGAGTTTGGGAGTGTTCCTCCCTCTGCTATATTTTGGAAGAGTTTGAGAAGGATAGGTGTTAGCTCTTCTCTAAATGTTTGACAGAATTCGCCTGTGAAGCCATCTGGTCCTGGGCTTTTGTTTGTTGGAAGATTTTTAATCACAGTTTCAATATCAGTGCTTGTGATTGGTCTGTTCATATTTTCTGTTTCTTCCTGGTTCATCTCAGAAGGTTGTGCTTTTCTAAGCATTTGTCATTTCTTCCAGGTTGTCCATTTTACTGGCATAGAGTTACTTGTATTAATCTCTCATGATCCTTTGTATTTCTGCAGTGTCAGTTGTTACTTCTCCTTTTTCCTTTCTAATTCTATTGATTTGAGTCTTCTCCCTTTTTTTCTTGATGAGTCTGGCTAATGGTTTATTAATGTTGTTTATCTTCTCAAAGAAGCAGCTTTTAGTTTTATTGATCTTTGCTATCATTTCCTTCATTTCTTTTTCATTTATTTCTGATCTGATCTTTATGATTTCTTTCCTTCTGCTAACTTTGGGGGTTTTTTTTGTTTTTCTTTCTCAAATTGCTTTAGGTGTAAGGTTTGACTGTTTGAGATGTTTCTTATTTCCTGAGGTAGGATTGTGTTGCTATAAACTTCCGTTAGAACTGCTTTTGCTGCATCCCATAGATTTTCTGTCATCGTGATTTCATTGTCATTTGTTTCTAGGTATTTTGTGATATCCTCTTTGATTTCTTCAGTGATCACTTCGTTTTTAAGTAGTGTATTGTTTAGCCTCCACGTGTTTGTATTTTTTACAGACTTTTTCCTGTAATTGATATCTAGTCTCATAGCATTGTGGTCTGAAAGGATACTTGATACGATTTCAATATTATTAAATTTACCAGTGCATGATTTGTGATCCAAGATATGATCTATCCTGGAGAATGTTCCATGAGCACTTGAGAAAAATGTGTATTCTGTTGTTTTTGGATAGAATGTCCTATAAATATCAATTAAGTCCATCTTGTTTAATGTATCATTTAAAGCTTGTGTTTCCTTATTTATTTTCATTTTGGATGATCTGTCTGTTGGTGAAAGTGGCGTGTTAAAGTCTCCTACTATGATTGTATTACTGTCGATTTCCCCTTTTATGGTTGCTAGCATTTGCCTTATGTATTGAGGTGCTCCTATGTTGGGTGCATAAATATTTAAAATTGTTATATCTTCTTCTTGGATTGATCCCTTGATTGTTATGTAGTGTCCTTCTTTGTCTCTTGTAATAGTCTTTATTTTAAAGCCTATTTTGTCTGATATGGGAATTGCTACTCCAGCTTTCTTTTGATTTCTATTTGCATGGAATATCTTTTTCCATTCCCTCACTTTCAGACTGTATGTGTCTCTAGGTCTGAAGTGGGTGTCTTGTAGACAGCATATATACGGGTCTTGTTTTTGTATCCATTCAACCAGTCTGTCTTTTGGTTGGAGCATTTAATCCATTTACATTTAAGGTAGTTATCAATATGTATGTTCCTATTACCATTTTCTTAATTGTCTTGGGTTTGTTATTGTAGGTCTTTTCCTTCTCTTGTGTTTCCTGCCTACAGAAGTTCCTTTAGCAATTGTTGTAGAGCTGGTTTGGTGGTGCTGAATTCTCTTAGCTTTTGCTTGTCTGTAAAGGTTTTAATTTCTCTGTTGAATCTGTATGAGATCCTTGCTGGGTAGAGTATTCTTGGTTGTACGTTTTCCCTTTCATCACTTTAAATATGTCTTGCCACTCCCTTCTGGCTTGCAGAGTTTCTGGTGAAAGTTCAGCTGTTAACCTTATGGGGATTCCCTTGTATGTTAATTATTGCTTTTCCCTTTCTGCTTTTAATATTTTTTCTTTGTATTTAATTTTTGATAATTTGATTAATATGTGTCTTGGCGTGTTTCTCCTTGGATTTATCCTGTATGGCACTCTCTGTGTTTCCTGGACTTGATTAACTATTTCCCTACCCATAGTAGGGAAGTTTTCAATTATAATCTCTTGAAATATTTTCTCAGTCCCTTTTTTTTCTCTTCTTCTTCTGGAACCGCTGTAATTCAAATGTTCGTGTGTTTAATGTTTTCACAGAGGTCTCTGAGACTGTCTTCAATTCTTTTCTTTCTTTTTTTCTTTATTCTGCTCTGTGGTAGTTATTTCCACTGTTTTATCTTCCAGGTCACTTATCTGTTCTTCTGCCTAAGTAATTCTGCTATTGATCCCTTCTAGAGAATTTTCAATTTCATTTATTATGTTATTCATCATTGTTTGCTTTTTAGTTCTTCTAGGTCCTTGTTAAACGTTTCTTATATTTTCTCCATTGTATTTCCAAGATTTTGGATCATTTTTACTCTCATTTCTCTGAATTCTTTTTCAGGTAGACTGCCTATTTCCTCTTCATTTGTTTGGTCTGGTGGGTTTTTACCTTGCTCCTTCATCTGCCGTGTATTTCTGTGTCTTCTCATTTTGCTTAACTTACTGTGTTTGGGGTTTCCTTTTTTGCAGGCTGGAGGTTTGTAGTTCCCATTGTTCTTGGTGTCTGCTCCCAGTGTGTAAGGTTTGTTCTATGCATTGTGTAGGCTTCCTGTGGAGGGGACTTGTGCCTGTGTTCTGGTGGATGAGGCTGGATCTTTTCTTTCTGGTGGGCAGGACCACATCTGGTGCTGTGTTTTGGAGTATCTGTGACCTTATTATGATTTTAGGCAGCCTCTCTGCCAATGGGTGGGTTTGTGTTACTGTCTTGCTAGTTGTTTGGCATAGTGTGTCCAGCACTGTAGCTTGCTGGTCGTTGAGTGGAGCTGCGTCTTAGTGTTGAGATGGAGATCTCTGGGGGAGGTTTCGCCGTTTGATATGAAGTGGGGCTGGGAGGTCTCTGGTGGGCCAGTGTCCTGAACTAGGCTCTTCTACTTCAGAGGCTAAGGCTTGACTCCCGGCCTGAGCATCAATATCCTGTCAGCCACATGGCTCAGAAGAAAAGGGAGAAAAGAAAGAAAGAAAACTAAAATAAAAGTTATTAAAATCAAAAATAATTATTAAAAATTAAGAAATAATTTAAAAAAAGAAAGAGAGAAAGAAGGAAGAGAGCAACCAAACCAAACAACAAAGCCACCAATGATAACAAGTGCTAAAAACTATACTAAAAACAAAAAACCAAAAAACGGACAGTTAGAACCCTAGGACAAATGGTAAAAGCAAAGCTATACAGACAAAATCACACAAAGAAGCATACACATACACAGTCACAAAAAGAGAAAAAGAAAAAATATATGTATATATAAATAAAATAAAAAATGGAAAAGAGCAACCAAATCAACAAACAAATCTACCAATGATAATAAGGTCTAAATACTAAACTAAGATAAACCTAAAACCTGAAACAAATTAGGTGCAGAAAGCAAACCCCAAGTCTACAGTTGCTCTCAAAAAATATCCTTATATAGGAGACAAGACACTGAAAGAAGTTTGTAGGGTTGAAGACCAACTCCTAGATTCTCCCACAGTGGCATTAAAGATGATGGTAGCTGTGTGTTGTGAGAAGCAAAGGCTTCTGTACAAGTGAACACCATCACCAATAAGTGTCTGGTAATGACGATGCTGACAGAACTGTATCTCTGGTGGTGCTGCTGCCGTTGAAAGCTGATTGCCTTTTTATATTAATGGTCGATTCTGCTGAATACATGGAGAGTTCTTCACTTCAAAAAAACTGCACTTCTACTTGTCAAAGCTATTTTCTTCCTCACCCTGATCATTTTTGGCTACAGACATTAAATATTTACTGAAGTTATATATAACTGGAAATTATTAGTGATTGACCACAGCTATAACCCATGAAATATTAATTATATAACTTTAAATTATTTATTTACATTACAAATGTACAGGCATCATAACAGAATAAAAGTTGAGCATATTTTTCCACTGAGAACAATAGAAATTCTTTACTCACATTCTTTTTTCTCCTTATAGGAAGCTGACAATATTAATAAACTATATATTTTTAACTTCTTTTGATAATGTCTTGACAGATATCAGGAATCCTCTATGAAAGACTCATGGGTAGATTAATGCTAATAATGGCAAATAATAAAAATAATAACTGACACTTTTGTGGCACTTACCATGAACCATATAGTATTTGAGTAGTTTCCATGTGTCAGCTCATATACTCCTTATGACAACACTGGGAAGTACATACTATAATTATGTCCCTCTTATAGGTGGGAAAGGTAAAGCACAGAAGCAAGTCACTTGACCAAGAAGACAGAGCTCGAAGATGGCAGAGCTGGGATTTGAACCCAGGTGCTATAGTTCCAGAGCCCATGCATTTAACCACTATAGCAAACTGCCCACTATACTCATAATCCTAGATCTTACTAGATATTGGAGTGAAGGCACCTTCAAAAGGCTGGTCTTTATTAGAGCTGATCCACATAATTGTGAAGCATAGATAAGAAAATTAACATTGTGATTTCTAGCTAGAAATGTAAGAAGAGCATATAAACTTCCTGTGTTTTTGGCTTTGGCCCATAAGAAGTTTGTGGTGTGGCAGTAAATGGAAATTTGAAAGAAAGTGAACGAGTCTTTTTCAAAATTAAAGTGAACAAAGAAGGTACATTTTGGAATATTCAGAGGTGGGCAAAGTTTTCGTGAAGGTAGGTGTGCTCCAGAATGGATGCTCTGAGGAATGGAAGTCTGACACTCAGCTGCCAATTATGCCAATGAGGAAGCAGATGGGAAGGCATTAGAAGCACCAATCTGACTTCACAAGAAGCCACCCATCTTCAGATTTTAGAAGATCATGTGGCTTCAACTGCCAATTTACATATTTTTAGGAACCCTGAGTGAAATCTAGCCAAGATTTCCCTCCCAAACCCTGGCCCATATATCCAGCTGCCTGTTGGTTACCTCCATATGGTGTGGATTTACTCTCTTGGTTAATGGTATCACATCTTTCAATTTCCACTTAAATTCTTTCAGGCTTTATCTGGCTGTATAAATTAAAATGAGTTTGTGTTTTCCTTTAAATGTACTTAGTATAAGCATTATATAATTTTGTATAAATATTTTAATAAAATGTTTTCCAACTCTATTTAGTATATTACTTCCCAGTGGATTGGTAGAATTGGTTTTTTTTAATTAGTTAATTTTATTTATTTACTTTTGGCTGCATTGGGTCTTTGTTGCTGTGTGTGGGCTTTCCTCTGGTTGTGGCGAGCGGGGGCTACTTTTTGCTGCGGTGCATGGGCTCCTCATTGCAGTGGCTTCTCTTATTGTGGAGCACGGGCTTCAGGTGCACAAACTTCAGTAGTTGTGGCACGTGGGCTCAGTAGTTGTGGCTCACGGGCCTAGTTGCTCCATGGCACATGGGATCTTCGAGGACCAGGGCTTGAACCCGTGTCCCCTGCATTGGCAGGCAGACTCCTAACCACTGTGCCACCAGGGAAGCCCTGGTAGAATTGCTTTTTATTGACTAGTAAAACTTGTTGCTTATGCCATTTGCCTCAGGATTGCAAATTTACGTAAAATTTACTAGCCATGCCTGAGAAAAAAAAGGTGAGATGAAGCCTGGCCTCATCCTTGATGCCTCTACCTGCCTCACCAACGAAATCAAATTTGACTCTAATTCTGTATGTGTCTCAATTCTGACTTTTCTCTAGAAGTTTACCACCTTAGATTAGAACCTCATCATTTTTCCCATAGATGATTGCAACAATCTCCCAATATATCCTCCTGCCTCTTCTTTTGCTACCATTCAAACCATATTTTCCTTGTCATCAGAATGATGCTTATATATACCAATCTTTAGGTTCTGAATAGAGTCAGCACTCCTGCAGGTAACACATAGAGTACTTTGATTTGGCTCTTGTCCAGCGACCAGACTTACCTGTCACCATTCTGCATCACCCTCTTCCCTTTCTGAAAGCCATCCTCCAGCTAATTGCTAAAGACTTATTCCTGCAAACTATGTCCTTCTCCTTTTTTTTTTTTTTTTTTTTTTTTTTGCAGTGCACGGGCCTTTCACTGTTGTGGCCCCTCCCGTTGCGGAGCACAGGCTCCGGATGCGCAGGCTCAGTGGCCATGGCTCACGGGCCCAGCCGCTCCGCGGCATGTGGGATCTTCCTGGATCAGGGCACGAACCCGTGTCCCCTGCATCGGCAGGCGGACTCTCAACCACTGCGCCACCAGCGAAGCCCTGTCCTTCTCCTTTTTTCACAGTGAATGTGTGTGTGTGCGCGTGCGCACGCATACTTAGTGGTACATTGGGAGTTTTCCCATGATTATTATATGTCCTAGTGAAATTTGTGACTTGAAGTATTCTTCCTGGGGGCCTAGGATACATTTCCTGTGAAAGCTCCGCTTCTGATAAAATCGTATCTAAAGCAGTCTTTCGTCTTTGGTGCCAAATTGTATGGAATAAATCCACAAACCAGAGCAGAAAAAAAAAATGAGAAGTTTAAAAAAGATTACTCTGGCTGTTCTCAAGATAACACCCATCCAAGGGTTGAAGGCCTGTTTTGTAGATGAGAGCTTTGGCTAAATTTGTAGCCTCTTTTTGTATAACTTGGGAGAAGTCGTTTGGGATAATAGACTGTAGAAAGATGTTTTGACTTCATAAGCTGGCTTGTGAGGAAGTGTTTAAGTGGAGACACTTGAGAAGAGAGGGAGGTGGCACTAAAACGACATCCTATGCCTCCTTTCCTCTGAATATTCTTTTTGTATCTAATTCCTTTTTCACCTTAAAACGGTACATTTGACTGCCTTAGTGCATCGATGAGAACCTCCATTCTGGAACCATCGACAATCAATTAAAAATATGTATGTCTTCACCTATTTTTTGAGAAGAAACACCTGTGGACCTTACTCAATTTCTTATTTTCTATGTGTTCAGATTGTGATCTCACAAACTCTGTGCTTTTCCCCCTCGCATCATGTAGCTAATAGTCTATATGAAAGTTGATTAAGAAATTGCATCCATTAAATTCTAGTGTTCCCCACTGACTATATCATTTATTTTTAAATAGTATTGATTCTTAAGCTTTAAGTTTAGTATGTCAAAATAAGTCTTTTTTGATTGTTTGGTCTTTGACTATTAGCTTAATTTTCCTCATTGCAAATTATTTTAGCTACATCTTATATATCTAAATATTGTATGTATGTTTTTGGTATTACTATATTTTAATGAACAGTTCCTTTCTGAAATAAGCATTTTAGAAAATAGGAAGTAATGAAGAAGTAATTTAAAGAGCACTTTTAACTCTTCCACTTGGAGATAACTATTAACAAATAATAATTTTGGTATATTTGTTTCTAGTCTCTTCTCATTGGCATACATGCTTATCTTAAAATAATTGCTATTTTATCTTATTTGTAAGTTTGTATCCCACTGTTTTTAGTTAACATTATATTATGTGAATTACATGCTTCCTAAATATGTTTTTATTAATTCTTGGTTATTAAGGACATGATTTTCTGAACAATTAAGCTTTAAAAATTTATATATAAATACCTTTTATCCAGAAGAATGGATGGGAAATGGCTGCTCGGTAGCTACCATTCTCACTAACTTGGGTAAATACAATTAGAGAAAGAGAAGTTTAGGAGAGAAAGCTTATATCAGCCATGAACTATGTAGGATGTCACTGATGAATGTCCAATATCCAGTAATTTCTTCTACTTCATTTACATTAATTTTAGCCCTGTCTCTCACCTTTAAAATTCCTTTGTTATTAACCTATGGCTCTGTCTCAAAAATCAATTCACTTGACCTATTTTTCTTCTAAATGCTACTCATATTTCATACGATTAAGCAGAGTTTTCTTGAATCATGAGGTCCTAAATTAAGGATAATTATTGGACAACAAATCTTTTCTATTACTCTCTAAAGTTAGAGAAATCAACAGAGATTTAAAAATTGCTTCATTCTTATCTGGCTTATTGGCTCTGAAAGAAGGACTGCACAGTTTATCTCAGATATGTTAGCAGCTTAGCACATTGAAGACACTTACCCCATAGTATTTAATAAAATACCGTAATTAAATTTTTTTTTTGTTAACGTGCTATTAAAAATGAAAGAAGAGCATAGAAGAAAAAGAGACAAAAAAAATTAGAAAATGAGTAGATCAGATGAAAGTTGGCTTGTGGATGTTTTGCGGCATCGTCTTGAACATATTTGCCTTCCTGGGTTCTGCAAATGTGTGAATCTAACCAACTAAGATGCATAAGCCAAATCAACTCAACTTAGCTCATCTTTCCTAAGGTAAAAATAGGCCAAATCATTCCTCTTTTGAATTTAAGAATGCAACAATTAGAAAAGTATGGGTACAATTAGTTTTACATTATTTTAAAATAAAAATAACATGTAGTTTTAGAAAACAAATCTAATATAAAAATGTGTATAAATCATTTCAACTTATAAAGTCAGTTTGGATATAATCTGCCTTCCCAGATATTTACTGGGGGAAAATTTGGAAAGTACAGAGATCACCTGCAGTCATCACCTAGAAGTCAGCAGTGTTAACATTTTCTAAATATCCTTTATCTTTTCCCCATATATATACTGATGCACATTTTCCCCACTAAAATAGATTGTATCACACACATATTTCAACCTGAAATTTGCATTTTGTGTATTTCAAGTATGTTCTCATGGTTTTATTAAATAGCCTTTTTATACTATTCTAAAAATAATCTTGATGTGATATATTAAAACCAAGATTTGCCAGCCTGAAAATGATCTATATCTTAATTTTGATTACAGTATGTTGTGCCTTCAAGTTTTAAGGTATTTTGTTTTCCACAGGAAATTTATACTTTTTTATTATTTTATATTGGAGTATAGTTGGTTAACAATGTTGTGTTAGTTTCAGGTGTACAGCAAAGTGATTCAGTTATACATATACATGTATCTATTCTTTTTCAAATTCTTTTCCCATTTAGGTTATTACAGAGTACTGAGCAGAGTTTCATGTGCTATACAGTAAGTCCTTGTTGGTTATCTATTTTAAATATAGTAGTGTGTACATGTCAATCCCAAACTCCCTAACTATCCCTCCCCCACACCCTTCCCCCAGGTAACCATAAGTTTGTTAAGTCCCTGAGTCTGTTTCCGTTTTGTAAATAAGTTCATTTGTATCATTTTTTTTTTTTTATAATCTGCATGTAAGTGATATCATATGGTATTTTTCTTTCTCTTTCTGACTTACTTCACATAGTATGATAATCTTCCAGGTCTATCCATGTTGCTGCCAATGGCATTATTTCATTGTTTTTAATGGCTGAGTAATATTCCATTGTATGTATGTACCACATCTTCTTTATCCATTCATCTGTCGATGGACATTGTTTTAAGGTATTTTAGATATATTAAAAAAACCTTTTCAGATAAATGTTATGATACCTAAGAACAAGCGAAGGGCTCCTTAGTATTCTTTTGTCTCTAACATTTGGTGGCAGTAACAATACGGACATGTAAGGTGAAATCTGAATTTGCAGCATAGAGCCATGCCTAAGACAGATTGTTGTGAAGAGTGAAACATTCAGAAATCTGTAGTTATTGCTAATGGTAAAAATAAGCAAATGAATAAACAAACACATCTCAATACACCCCGCCCACCCACACACACATGCACAGACACACACAATACCAGTGAACAGGTGTGAGTCACCTATACTGCTTGACTGAATTAATTAAAGCTCTCCATGTGAAAAGCCAGTCTAATAACAGTAGAGTCTTCTGCACACCTAGAACTGATTTTTTTTTTCTGTAAACCGAGTATTTCAACCTTGGCCAGATTTTAGAATTAACCAGTGAGTTTCTAAACTACAGAATAGTCCAGCTCTACCCGTCAAAAACTGGTTAGTGGTGGAGCCTGGGTATTAGTTTGTTTTAGTAAGTTCATTGATGATCCATATTTTTAGCCAAGGATAAGAAGTATTACCTAAATGATAGTAAATTGCAAAAGTGAGCTTTGAGTGAGTAAAATATAATTTTCTGATTAAAGAATAAAGAAAAAGAATAAGATGAAGGCAATTAACAGTGTAAAAATATTTTTTTAATTTTTCATGTTCACCTGGGCAGATACTCGCAATGCAGTGTTTAAAATAAACACAGAACATTTGTCTCTAGAAAAGTTTAAATTTAGCCTGCACGTTTTTTCAGAATAATATTACATATATGTTAATATCTGTTCTTTATTGATGGAAAAATCCAAAATGCAAATAATTTGCTCTTCCTATTAAAAAATAAATCTATATATTTATAATGGAGGTGGTTAACTGCATAGAGTCTCATATTCATTTACTGACAGCAAACAAAGTAATTACTCAGTTTTTTGATGTTGTGAATGTATTCCAAAATAATTATTTTAAAATTTACATTTTATATATTACATTAAAAAATCACCTATTTTAAATTTGTGAACACCAGACAGAGGTAATGTCAAATAATTAAATTGCTGTTTTGGTTAAAATTTGATTAAATCGACTAGCCATTTTAAATGGGATTGGTTTAAATTAAATCCTTTCTTAAGTCAAGATAATAAAAATGTTCCAAGCTGATTGTAAATCCATTCTGAGAGATACTGGTAAATCCCTCTGTAATTAACTTACCTAAGGCAAGTTCAGAATGAAATTTGCTTTCTGGCTTCTCTACCACTGCCAGTAAAAATAGCCCCAAATCTGATTAACCAAATGTTGTTTGCCTATATTTTATATAAAACCTTCTACCTGACATACTTTCCATATGTCTTATTTCGTCGACTGTTCTTGAATATTAGTGTTCAGAAAGATTCATTTAGGGGTGTTAGTTAAAAATTCAGATGCCTGGTCTCCAACCTAGAGATTCCTAGGGATGGAATTTAGGCATCTGCAACTTTTAAGCAAACTTCACTGTCTATTCTGATGTAAATAATTCTGGCTCTCACTTGAGGAGATGTTCATCTCATTATACTTACTCTCAGATGTTTTGGGCTCATGACGCTCTGAAGTATACTTCTCAGGTGTTTGGAGAAAAGTTCATTGGCTGTTACTTTTATCCCTTTTACAGGTCCAGAGCTGTCCTTAACAAGGAGTAGGTCATCACCTGTGCCCAGTGAGTTTTAGGGCAATGCCTACTTTTTCTCTAAGGATTTATACTTCTTCCCTTTGTTGATATACTTTATATCCAAAAGGTAAAACCTTTAATGTGTGTTAGAGCTAAGGCTTAAATTAGAAATATCCATGAGAAAAAGGGATGACGCTTAAGTATAAATGAAAGGAATCTTTTCTGGAGAAAGAAGTGCAATGGAGAAGAAATTTAAGGTTGTAAGGGCACTGACACGGGACATCGACCAGGGGTGAGGCTTTAACAAGATAGGAAAAATGGCTCAGCAAGCAAAGTCTGCCAACATTGAAGAAACCATGCCTCTAACAGATTTACTCTGTTTAGGGTGGGGCATTCTCTACCTATCTACTGATATAAGTTTTTGAGGATAGGGTCTCTCTTTTACCTTGATTTTTCTGAACCCTTTTTGTATTTGACACCTAAACAGAAGACAACAATCACCTGATTTTAAATGATAAAGCCTCTGGGTCACTTTAAACTTCTTTCTCTCCCTTTTACTCCCTACCTTTAAGCAGACAGTGTGTGCTTCTCTCAAAGATTTTATTGTGACCTTCTACTGCCATTTCCTTACATAGCGCTGTAGTCATTTCCTGCCTGGCTTCCCTGATGGAGGCTTTTTTTTTTCTTCTCAAATTTGTCTTCCACTTCAAAAGCAGTGTTACCTTCCATGGCCTCCAATAGCATTCTCTGAATTGTGTTCCTGAGGACCCTTATTTCCAGAAATTGGAGCTCTATTTGAATTTGCCTCTTCAATTATGTTTGAAAAATGGTTTCTTTTCATTGTGATCTCTTAGAGCCCTGAGATGCAATGTCCTCTCCAAGGAGTCGTGCTGGTCAGCACTTCCCAAACTTATTTGACCAGCAGTTCATCATCATGGAGTATTTCTTGGCCTGTAAGAAGAACTATCCATTTCTTACCATGGCATACAAGCCCTCCCACAGCCTTTGTGTCTGTTCTTTTTCACCAACTTCTCCCATATGTTCCACAAACAGCAAAACTGAGATTCTTTTAATTTCTGAGACAGGATTTTAATTTCACATGCCTGTCCATGCTTTGTGGAGTCTGGTTGCTCTGCATGGCATGTTACCTGCTTTTAGCTATCACTCCAACCTTTACTTTTCTCTTACGTCTTTATGTTTTTTGGGTTTTTTTTAACATCTTTATTGGAGTGTAATTGCTTTACAATGGTGTGTTAGTTTCTGCTTTATAACAAAGTGAATCAGTTATACATATACATATGTTCCCATATCTCTTCCCTCTTGCGTCTCCCTCCCTCCCACCCTCCCTATCCCACCCCTCATGGTGGTCACAAAGCACCGAGCTGATCTCCCTGTGCTATGCAGCTGCTTCCCACTAGCTATCTATTTTACGTTTGGTAGTGTATATATGTCCGTGCCACTCTCTCACTTTGTCACAGCTTACCCTTCCCCCTCCCCATATCCTCAAGTAGGTGCTGTACTAGGTCTGTGTCTTTATTCCCGTCTTACCCCTAGGCTCTTCATGACATTTTTTTTTTCTTAGATTCCATATATATGTGTTAGCATATGGTATTTGTTTTTCTCTTTCTGACTTACTTAACTCTGTATGACAGAATTTAGGTCCATCCACCTCACTACAAATAACTCAGTTTCGTTTCTTTTTATGGCTGAGTAATATTCCATTGTATATATGTGCCACATCTTCTTTATCCATTCATCTGTCAGTGGACACTTAGGTTGTTTCCATGTCCTGGCTATTGTAAACAGCGCTGCAATGAACATTGGGGTGCCTGTATCCTTTTGGACCATGTTTTTCTCCATATATATGCCCAGTAGTGGGATTGCTGGGTCGTATGGTAGTTCTATTTGTAGTTTTTTAAGGAACCTCCATACTGTTCTCCATAGTGGCTGTATCAATTTAGATTCCCACCAACAGTGCAAGAGGGTTCCCTTTTCTCCACACCCTCTCCAGCATTTATTGTTTGTAGATTTTTTTGATGATGGCCATTCTGACTGGTGTGAGGTGATACCTCATTGTACTTTTGATTTGCATTTCTCTAATGATTGGTGATGTTGAGCATCCTTTCATGTGTTTGTTGGCAGTCTGTATATCTTCTTTGGAGAAATGTCTATTTAGGTCTTCTGCCCATTTTTGGATTGGGTTGTTTGTTCTTTTGTTATTGAGCTGCATGAGCTGCTTGTAAATTTTGGAGATTAATCCTTTGTCAGTTGCTTCATTTGCAAATATTTTCTCCCATTCTGAGGGTTGTCTTTTCATCTTGTTTATGGTTTCCTTTGCTGTGCAAAAGCTTTGAAGTTTCATTAGGTCCCATTTGTTTATTTTTGTTTTTATTTCCATTTCTCTAGGAGGTGGGTCAAAAAGGATCTTGCTGTGATTTATGTCATAGAGTGTTCTGCCTATGTTTTCCTCTAAGAGTTTTATAGTGTCTGGCCTTACATTTAGGTCTTTAATCCGTTTTGAATTTATTTTTGTGTTTGGTGTTAGGGAGTGTTCTAATCTCATTCTTTTACATGTAGCTGTCCAGTTTTCCCAGCACCACTTATTGAAGAGGCTGTCTTTTCTTCTCTGTATATTCTTGCCTCCTTTATCAAAGATAAGGTGACCATATGTGTGTGGGTTTATCTCTGGGCTTTCTATCCTATTCCATTGATCTATATTTCTGTTTTTGTGCCAGTACCATATGGTTTTGATTACTGTAGCTTTGTAGTATAGTCTGAAGTCAGGGAGCCTGATTCCTTCAGCTCCGTTTTTCGTTCTCAAGATTGCTTTGGCTATTCGGGGTCTTTTGTGTTTCTATACAAATTGTGAAATTTTTTGTTCTAGTTCTGTGAAAAATGCCAGTGGTAGTTTGATAGGGACTGCATTGAATCTGTAGATTGCTTTGGGTAGTAGAGTCATTTTCACAATGTTGATTCTTCCAATCCAGAACATGGTATATCTCTCCATCTATTTGTATCATCTTTAATTTCTTTCATCAGTGTCTTATAATTTTCTGCATACAGGTCTTTTGTCTCCTTTGGTAGGTTTATTCCTTGATATTTTATTCTTTTTGTTGCAATGGTAAATGGGAGTGTTTTCTTAATTTCACTTTCAGATTTTTCATCATTAGTGTATAAGAATGCCAGAGATTTCTGTGCATTAATTTTGTATCCTGCTACTTTACCAAATTCATTGATTAGCTCTAGTAGTTTTCTGGTAGCATCTTTAGGATTCTCTATGTATAGTATCATGCCATCTGCAAACAGTGACAGCTTTACTTTTTCTTTTCCGATTTGGATTCCTTTTGTTTCTTTTTCTTCTCTGATTGCTGTGGCTAGGACTTCCAAAAGTATGTTGAGGGGTGAGAGTGGGCAACTCTGTCTTGTTCCTGATCTTAGTGTCAAAAACTATGTTGAGGGGTGAGAGTGGGTAACTTTGTCTTGTTCCTGATCTTAGTGGCAATGGTTTCAGATTTTCACCATTCAGGATGATGTTGGCTGTGGGTTTGTCATATATGGCCTTTATTATGTTGAGGAAAGTCCCCTCTATGCCTACTTTCTGCAGGGTTTTTATCATAAATGGGTGTTGAATTTTGTCGAAAGCTTTCTCTGCATCTATTGAGATGATCATATGGTTCTTCTCCTTCAACTTGTTAATATGGTGTATCATGTTGATTAATTTGCGTATATTGAAGAATCCTTTCATTTCTGGAATAAACCCCACTTGATCATGTTATATGATCCTTTTAATGTGCTGTTGGATTCTGTTTGCTAGTGTATTTATTTATTTATTTTTTTCTTTTGTGGTACGCAGGACTCTCACTGCTGTGTCTTCTCCCATTGCAGAGCACAGGCTCTGGACCTGCAGGCTCAGCGGCCATGGCTCATGGGCCTAGACGCTCTGCGGCATGTGGGATCTTCCCGGACTGGGGCACGAACCCGTGTCCCCTGCATCGGCAGGCGGGCTCCCAACCACTGCGCCACCAGGGAAGCCCTGTTTGCTAGTATTTTGTTGAGGATTTTTGCATCTATGTTCATCAGTGATATTGGCCTGTAGTTTTCTTTCTTTGTGACATATTTGTCTGTTTTTGGTATCAGGGTGATGGTGGCCTCATAGAATGAGTTTGGGAGTGTTCCTCCTTCTGCTATATTTTGGAACAGTTTGAGAAGGATAGGTGTTACCTCTTCTCTAAATGTTTGATAGAATTCGCCTGTGAAGCCATCTGGTCCTGGGCTTTTGTTTGTTGGAAGATTTTTAATCACAGTTTCAATTTCAGTGCTTGTGCTTGGTCTGTTCATATTTTCTATTTCTTCCTGATTCAGTCTCGGCAGGTTGTGCATTTCTAAGAATTTGTCATCTTCCAGGTTGTCCATTTTATTGGCATAGAGTTGCTTGTAGTAATCTCTCATGATCTTTTGTATTTCTGCAGTGTCAGTTGTTACTTCTCCTTTTTCATTTTTAATTCTATTGATCTGAGTCTTCTCCCTTTTTTTCTTGGTGAGTCTGGCTAATGGTTTATCAATTTTTTTTATCTTCTCAAAGAACCAGGTTTTTTATTGATCTTTACTATTGTTTCCTTCATTTCTTTTTCATCTATTTCTGATCTGATCTTTATGATTTCTTTCCTTCTGTTAAATTTGGGTTTTTTTTTTTTTGTTCTTCTTTCTCTAGTTGCTTTAGGTGCAAGGTTAGGTTGTTTATTTGAAATGTTTCCTGTTTCCTTAGGTAGGATTGTATTGCTATAAACTTCCCTCTTAGAGCTGTTTTTGTTGCATCCCATAGGTTTTGGGTCATCGTGTCTCCATTGTCATTTGTTTCTAGGTATTTTTTGATTTCCTCTTTGATTTCTTCAGTGATCACTTTGTTATTAAGTAGTGTATTATTTAGCCTCCATGTGTTTGTATTTTTCACAGATCTTTTCCTGTAATTGATATCTAGTCTCATAGCTGTTGTGGCCAGAAAAGATACTTGATACAGTTTCAGTTTTCTTAAATTTACCAAGGCTAGATTTGTGACCCAAGATATGATCTATCTGGGAGAATGTTCCATGAGCACTTGAGACGAAAGTGTATTCTGCTGTTTTTGGATGGAATGTCCCATAAATATCAATTAAGTCCATCTTGTTTAATGTATCATATAAAGCTTGTGTTTCCTTATTTATTTTCATTTTGGATGATCTGTCCATTGGTGCAAGTGAGGTGTTAAAGTCCCCTACTATGATTGTGTTACTGTCAATTTCCCCTTTCATGGTTGTTAGCATTTGCCTTATGTATTGAGGTGTTCCTATGTTGGGTGCATAAATATTTACAATTGTTATATCTTCTTCTTGGATCGATCCCTTGATCATTATGTAGTGTCCTTCTTTGTCTCTTGTTATAGTCTTTATTTTAAAGTCTATTTTGTCTGATATGAGAATTGCTACTCCAGCTTTCTTTTGATTTCCATTTGCATGGAATATCTTTTTCCATCCCCTCAGTTTCAGTCTGTATGTGTCCCTAGGTCTGAAGTGGGTGTCTTGTAGACAGCATATATACGGGTGTTGCTTTTGTATCCATTCAGCCAGTCTCTGTCTTTTGGTGGGAGCATTTAATTCATTTACATTTAAGGTAATTATCGATATGTATGTTTCTATTCCCATATTCTTAATTGTTTTTGGTTTGTTATTGTAGGTCTTTTCCTGTCTTTATGTTTTTAATTCTTCTGAGAAGGTTATTATTATTATCCATATTATCCTCCACTTTTTACTACATTATCACTATATCTGCTATGTGTCTTCATTAGAGCACACAACACAATCTGTTTTTTATGGATACTTGATCTTCTCTAGAGTAAACTTCCTAAAGCCAGAAACAATCATATTGGTCTTCCAAGAAATGGTCCTCAATATATGCCAAATAATAAATGCACACATAAATTTTCAGCTCAACTGATACTGGATTACTAACCAGAAATTCTGAATTAAGTGACGTTTGCCTTTATAAAACTTCCAAATTCTACTTCTTTCTAGATTAATATGGTTAGAACATAGATTTGATTCCAGATTATTCACATCATCATTCAAATGTCCACTTGTTTCAACCATTGTTGTCTCCTGGACAGTCCTGGAGTGCACACTATGTGTCTCCTGGATGTAGATATTCTTGGAAGAGTGTGCTGTGTTTGAGAACAGATTAGTTATTTTTATAGGACTCTGAGATGGAACACTTACGATTATTAAGTTTTCCTTTCTCTTTTATGCTTTGGTTTCTTAAAGAAAAATATCCATCTCAGAGAGCTCTCAACCTCTTTATTTTACTCTTATTTAATCAACACATATGGTATATACTATGTATTAGTTTCTAAGCAATTTAGAGATATTAGCTTATGTAATTTTTATAAAAACTCTACGAGGCAGAAACCCTTGTTGTCTCTTTTTCACAGATGAGGAAACACAGGCACGAGAGGTGAAGTAAATTAAGAAGCAAGAATAGAATTTGATCCCAAGCAGTGTGGCTCCCAGGGTTGGTAGTCTTAAGCAGTCAGCCATGCCACCTTTCACTGTGCTCGAAGTTTGCAATATTTTTCAACTTTGTGCAGAAGAATCCCTGAGCAATTCTTAGGAGCTCATATCACTTTGCTGAAATTGCTTAAATTTTCTGTGAAAAAGAATATATTTTAAGTTTAGCTAGTTGCTAAAAAGGATATAAATCCATAAAGAAATGTAGGGGTTATTAATAGGATAGGATTTATGTTTCCAAATGTAACTGTAAGGACTTCTGAAGTCAAGAAAGTAAACAGATTTTTCAAATGGGGATATTTCAAGTCAGTTATAAAATATTTCTTTAAAGATTTAAAAAATATATAACTGGTTTAGTTATATTAATGGATTTTATCTGAGACTCAGTGATCTTAAAGAGCTTAAGCCAATGCCAGAAACCTTTACATGAGGAAGATGGACAGGTCTGTTGGCTACAGACTATTTCAATGCCCAATAAATCTTTCTAATGATAAAATAACCAAGGCCAGGTAACTTCAAAAATACAGGATGCCGTGGTGGTGAGGAAGAGTGGCAGAAAATAATAGAAGGAGGGGAGAGAATTATAAGCCGTAAAAGGGCTGGGCTTCATCTGTTCATTCACCTATTGTCTATATAATATGGTCTATATAAGAGCAAATAGTTGGAGTTCAATACATATGTCTTAAAAGAATGCTTAAAGGCGAGGGAAAATGAAATAAATGGATATAAAACAAAGAGGAGAAAAGAACTGACATGGAGAATGTAAATGTAGGGAGGTAGGTAAAGAATGGGTAATAAAAGCAGCTACAATCACAGAACATTCAGTATCAATGAGGAACTTTAAGTTATCATCTTATTTAATTACTACCATGGTCCATGGGGTAGATGCTATTATCACATGTTATTACTTAAAGAGTCAGAGCCACGATTCACACTGAGCTGTTGGGCTTCAGAGTGCTCTTAACCACGATACTATCTTAGTTCTGAGAGGAAGGAGCCTGGGAGGCAACCACATGCGGGTAGAAATCAAATAACGGCATCTTTCTTGGAGTTCATTATTGAGCTAGTTACTAATTACTCTGAAACATAGCAGCTGAAAGCATCAACTATTTGTTATCCCCCAGAGTCCAGGGATTAGGAATCTAACTGAGGTTTGGCTAGGAGCCTCTGGTTCAGGATGTCACGTGAGGTTGCAGTCAGGTTGTTAGCCGGGACTGAAGCTGTCTCGGTGCTCCGCGGGAGCTATAGAATTCTCCTCCACACTCACAGAGCTGCTCCAGGTCTCCCTTGGAATATTTCTTCCTAGCTCACTCCTGTGGGCACTGGCGGCCTTTACTACCATGCTCTCCCTGTGGGCCTCTACATAGGCTACCTGAGTGTCTCTACAACAGGGCGACTGGTGACTCCAAAGAGGGATAGAGTAAGAGTGTGCCGAAGATGAAAGCCACAGTCTTTTTGTAACCTCTTCTTGGAAGTAACGTTTCATTGCTTTTGCATGTTTTATTTGTTAGAGTGAATTGATAGGCCTAGCCCACAGTCAAGGTGAGGGAATTACCCAAGAGAGAGGATTCAGGAGGTGGGGATCACTGGGGAGCACTTGAGAGTCTGCCGACCAAAATTGTAATGGGCTTATTAGATATTGTTCCTTTTGCCTGAATCATGTTTCTCATACCTTCAGGATCCTAACAGAGGATGCTTGGAGTTGAAAGAGTTAATGTGTATTAAATCTGAGTTAATTACTTTTAAAACCAGACAAGTATTCAGTGTGGTTTTTCTCTGTAGTGTCATTTTTAAGTTTTGTCACAGTAAAAGAACAACTTGTCAGGTATCTCAAGATTAAAGATAGGATAAGAAGATTACGAAAACCTGGATGTACTATTCTGTGAGGTTGACAGGTTTCAAAAAAAAATTGTGTGTCTTTTGGTTAGTACAAAGAAACAACTTGCACCAAATAATTTACTGAATTCATTTTCATAAAGAAAATTTAGCAGAAAATCAAAGCTGGAAACATAGTCACATATCCTGGTAGCTTGTAGAGAAATTTAATGGAATGAAATAATTATTGTTTCCTTTTGAGGGATACAACCGTAATAACATCTACTTAATATTCATGTAGGATATAGTTTGGAATTTGGGTAAAGTATGGTGAACATCATTCATCTCAGGAGATCTTTGATCAAAAAAGTTTTTTGAGACCCTTCTGTGTGCAAGGCACTGGGGAAGTGTCAGTGAGATCCCTGAACCCTCATGAGTTGCAATTCCTTCATTCATACTTATTCGTCCAGGTGCTAGCAGAGAGCCTACTATGTGTGCAGAGTAGTAATAGTAGGGTGGACACAGATGTTTAAGATCCATCAGTCTGATTTCTGCCTTCCAGGATTTCATGCTTTCAGATTTCAATCTGAATCATCTTTGTATATTTTATAGCTCAATTACTGCATTTTGTTCCTGGTGGAAATTTAGTAGACCCATGCTGAATTATCTATTAAGCTTCTTTCAGTTCATCAATGTGTCATACTCTGTGCACTTTCCACCACCCTTTTGGAAGGTGCCTACTCATTTTCAGTTTTCAGTTTAGAAATCATTTCCTCTGGGAAGTTTTCTCTGACCACTTCAGGCTGGGATTCCTGCCCTTCCTTTGTGTGCTCCTAGCCATGTGGACTGTTCTTATATTGTTCAGTGCCCATTTGCTTTTGAAATCCATGGATCCCATTCTTGTTGTCATGCTCATCTTGTTATCACTGCATCCCTGTCTATTCAACAATATTTATTTAGTGTCTGTTATAGGCCAACCACATCTCTAGGCACTGGGAATGTAGCAGTGAACAAAATATAGATTCTACTTCTTTCTGTTCAGTGGAATGAGATAGACAATAAGTAAATAAATGTTTCTTTACTTGAGAAGTGCTATGAATACAAATAAAGAAGGGTAAGGGGACAAAGGGAGTGGATTTGAGGGAAGGCAGGACTCTTTTACATAGAGGTGTTAGAAGTCCTCTTTGAAGTGATGATGAGCTGAGAACTAGAGGAAGGGGCAGAGTCTTCCTGGAAGAGGGATGGTGAGTCCAAAGGCCCTGAGCTGGGAGTACATTGAGTTACTGAAGGGGCAGCAAGGAGGCCTTTGTCCCTGGAGCCAAATGACTGCCAGCGGGTGGGGCAGAGGGTGTTAAGGTCAGAAAGATTTCCAGAGGTCAGGTCCCACAGGACATTGCAGACCAGGACACCTGCAGCACCTAGCCCACACAATTGGCGTTGAATGAGCATACACTGAATGTTGTTACATTAAGGTTGGGAGTATAGGAGCAGTATTGTCTGATTATATGTTAGCGTTATTCTCATTAAAGTACTTGGAGCAGTGGATTGAAAGCTTTGCTGCTCATTAGAATTACCTAGGGATCTTTTAAAAAGGCTGTTTGATTCTAGGTCACAGGGCAGGCATGTGACATCAGGATCTCTGTGGGTGGCATCTGTATTTTTAGAACTTATTTACAGAACAGAGAGAGACCCACAGACACGGAAAGCAGACTTAGGTTACCAAAAGAGAAGGGAGGGAGGGATAAGTTAGAAAATGGGGTTGACATGTACGCACTACTATATATAATATAGATAACTAACAAGGACCTACCTTATAGCACAGGGAGCTATACTCAATATTCTGTAATAACTTGTAAGGGAAAAGAATCTGAAAAAGAATATATATGTATGTATAACTGAATCACTGTGCTGTACACCTGAAACTAACGCGACACTGTAAATCAACTATACTTCAATAAAAAAGGATTAAAAAAATAATAAAGTTCCTTAGGTGATTTCAGACAAGCATGAAGATCGGTAACTTAGATCAGTGGTTCTCAAAGTGTGCCCACCAACCAGCAGCCTTGGAGATGATTAGAAATACAGTATTTGGCCCCAACTCATACCCCTTGAATCAGAAACTCTGGAGGTGACACTAAGCAATCTGTGTTTTGAGAAGTCCTCCAGGTGCTTCGGCTGTGTGCTAAAATCGGAGGACCACAATCTCAGAGAAATGGGCCACATGCGGACAAGAGCAAAACAGATGATAGATTTTGTGATGTTAGTTGTAGAGGGCTGTGTTTCTATATGTGTGCCCTGGCAAGAATACCTAATATTTTACCATTTGAGAATTATTTCTTTGGATTAAACTTTCTCTCATATCCCTTTGTTTAAGTGAACCATTTCTCTGGGTAACATATCAAACCATAGTTATTTAGTAGTGCTTTAATGTAAAGGAGCATGTTAGAATCACTTAGCTGACATAATGAGCCATTCTGAATACAGGAATGGCGGCAGCTAGAAAATGTTTTTCAAAAAGGATGGAGATGGGATGATGGCACAATTTTCCTGTAGTCTCGAAAGTATGATTAGTAATCAGTATTTCATAATATTCAGGAAGTATTTAATAAGATTTTAAAATAATCTAAATATAATTTTCTAGTATTTACTCAGGGATATTTTGAGAAACATATTTACTTCTCTTTTAGCTGACTGTACACCTGACTCTGTATTACCTAAGTCTGGAAATGATGATTTAGATGTTTGCAAAGTTGAAATAATACCAATATTTGTAATAATTTAAGAATGGAATGTTTGTCTGGATGCCTTTTTTTTCCTTAAAGAAATCAAAGTCTTGCTGCCTAAGTTTCTCACTGGCATCGCTCTTCAAGAGATTTCCATGTGGAAACTCTCATCATCATTCATCCAGAGAATGTTACATTTTCGTTCACAAAACTCGAATATTAATACGTACGTTAAGAGTTTCTTTTCCCTTTCTTTTTATCTGAGAATAGTAATGAATGAGAGGAAGGGAATTAGATAGCTTTGGGGCACTGTTGAAAGGAAAGCTTGAGCAAAATGCTAATTTTTGTTTTAGTGTCCTTATGAAGCCAGCAGGTTCATTCAGATTTAAGAATGTGGTGTGAAAGTCTTTTGTTGTCCTGCTACACAGGTTTTCTCTTTTATAGACAAATCAGCTTTTTCATAAAGGCTTAACCAGAGGCGATACCCCGATATTGTCTGCAAACTGCAAGGAATATATCTTTGAAGCAATTGAATAATATTAGTACCTTAGCTGAGAACAGGAGAAAAAATAATCTATAAAAATAAGGATAATATGATTTTAAAAGAGAACCTTCTCATGCCAGAGGATTTCATTCAGCTTGGTCACAAAGGACTCCAGATATAAGGAGTGCTTGAGATGGAGCAGATGTAAATGCAGAAAGTATGTCTCGATATCTCCAGTTTGTGTCCTCATATGTTCCTGGTGTATTTGACTGATCAAAACATTCCTGAGATCTGCAACCACACATCACAATCTGTTTGCAGGATTTAAAAAAATGGTTTTTTTCTTTTTTTTTTTTTTTGTGGTACGCGGGCCTCTCACTGCTGCGGCCCCTCCCGCCGCGGAGCACAGGCTCTGGACGCGCAGGCCCAGCGGCCACGGCCCACGGCCCACGGGCCCAGCCGCTCTGTGGTGCGCGGGATCCTCCCAGACCGGGGCACGAACCCGCGTCCCCTGCATCGTCAGGCGGACTACCAACCACTGCGCCACCAGGGAAGCCCCTAAAAAAATGTTTTTCATTGAAGTATAGTTGATTTACAATGTTGCATTAATTTCTGCTGTGCAAAGTGATTCAGTTTGTGCTATTCAGTAGGATCTTGTTTATCCACTCTATCAATATATATAATAGCATACATCTGTTTGCAGGATTTTTAAATGAACAATTTCCCTCTATATCATTCAACCAAGCAATGTGCTTTCTTAATTTTCCCTCATATCATTATTTTGTTAAGGTAAATCTGCACCCTTTCCGGGGAGGTGAATGTCGCCTCTGTAATGTTATATTGCCCTTGTGGGAACACTTCTGTGACAAAACAACGTTCCCTTAAATGTCAAATTTGTCTTGTGGACTATTTTTGCATCAGAAGCCAACTTTAGTAAAACTGGAATCGTTTTTTTCCTTCCCCTATTTCTTTTCAGCCCACCTAAAGCAGTGTCATTTAATGTAGCATTCCATAGTTAGATGTCTTAAATCTGAATTCTCCAACTGTAAGTAGCATAAAACTGTCAAATGTCCTTTCCCTTTTGCATGTTTAATGGCTTTGTTACTACATTTCATCAGTCTCTGGCATTTATTAGAAGCCATCAGTGGCCTCACACTTTTTATTACTGGATCACAACGGACAAGTGGAGATGTGTCTATATACCAATAACTCTCCCCAGAGTTAATGTAAGCTATCCCCCAAACCACATAAAGGTAGTTTTTATATAACAAAATATAAAATCATTGTACAACTGATTGGAACTACAGAGGTAATGAAGTAGTGATACAGCTGTATTAATTCATCATCCAGAATTATGTATCTGTGCTTCCTACGTAAGACTAAACGACTCATTCTTACAGGTTGCACAGAATACACACAGTACCCCTACACAGAGACACACGTATTTTTTCTCACTTTTTCTCTTTCTTTTATACACATTGTGGATCAAATGCATCAGGTCTTAATGTCTGTCACATATTATCCAGATATTTACTCATCAATTTTTTTTGTTTGACAAGTATTGATCAAAGACGGGGTTCTATGCTGTGGATATAGATGTCTGTGCATACAGGTCTGTGTGCTCAGGGAGCCTCTTCTCTAGTGGATGAGGCAGAAAATAACCAAGTAAACAAATAAACAAGGTAAGAGGGGTTCTTAAGTGGGAGATTGAAAACAACAGAATAACGTAATAGAGATAAGATTGTGGATGTTATATTAGATTAATAAATACACACACGTCTACAAATGGCAGGACATTTGAGGTGAGTCCTTAATGATGACAATGAACCAGTGAGGAGAAAGCCTGGCAGAAGAGGGAACATATTCAAAGTCTGTAGGTGGGGAAGGGCTGGGTATATTCAAGGAAAAGAAAGAAGGGGTGTAGTGATCAAGGCGGGACGTGCTCTGAGATGATAGTGTAGAAGTAGTTAGGAGCCAGATCCTCAAGGCCTTGTGGGCCAAACAGGGTTTTATTCTATGAGCAACAGTGAAAATCTGGAGGGACCTATATAAGTTTCTTGGTGATGGAAGATAAAGGCTTGGACAAGAATTTTGAGAACAAATATACCAAAGATATATTTTAAAGACAGAAAAAGATTGACTATTCACAGTTCCCATACTGTTTTCCTTAATTATTATTTTTAGATACGCTAAACACAGCACAAAGGATGTTCCTTTTGAATGTCTAAAATATTACCTTGCAACAAAGATTGTTTAACTCTCAAGGAAGTCTTTTTGATAAAATCAGTTATTTAATGAAGATAGTAGGAAATGGACAAAACAGCTTTAATTTAAGGCCAGATATTTCATATACAGCTGTTAAGTTTAGTGTCCCATATCATGGTAGAGTCAAAATATTGCACAGGGAAAATACAATTTTAAACACACACACACACACATCTGTGTTTTATATCCACCTCATATTTATGAATGGAAGCATCATCACTTGTTTCAAGCGATGGTTTCGAGAAGTGTTGTATTCACTTCTGCTATGGACTGTGTATTTGCCTCCGCCCAAAATTCACATTGAAATTCTAACTCCCAAGGTGATGATATTAGGAAATAAGGCCTCTCTTCAGTCGCATGAGGTTACAGTGAGAGGACAGCCATTAAGCATCGGTAAGTTAGAAGCTGTGCTTTTAAATTTTGACAGTTTTACAAACAGCACTTATCTAGACTAACTCAGAGAGGGAGAAAAATCATACATATCCTTTTGGAATGTGGTATCAATGTCCAGGGGCAGCAGGCTTGCATTACATGCTGACGACCTCCTGGGAACATTAGTTCCGATTGACAAGCCAGGAAGAAGTATGTGATGCATAAATGGAGGAAACACAACCCAGATGCGTTAATTTGATAAATAAAAATATGAATGCAGCCTAAGAAGGGATCATGTGAAGTGCATGAGAGCACTGGCTTTGGGTTCCCAGAAACCTGAGTTTTATTCATGACTCTAAAACCTACCTAGTTACAGCATGATTTTAAGCAGCTTGCTTTACGTCTTTGAGCATCATGTAGGTCATGATACCCCAAGACTGTGAGAAAAAAAGGAAAGAAACAATATACGAAAGTGCTAGCAAAGTTCAGGTGAAAGTTCTCCCAGATGACCTTATTTAAAGTTGTAATTCTTTCGCCTCTCCCTGTGTTCTCAGTCCCCCTTACCTTGCTCTACTTTTTCTTTTTTTATATAGCACTTTATCACCTGTTACTATACAATGGGATTTGTTTATTGTATTCACTGTTTATTGTTCTCTACTGGATAATGTAAGCTTCACAAGAGAAGGGATCTTTCTTTGTTTTGTTCACTCTATGTTCCAAGACTCTAGAACAATGCCTCACACATCATAAACACAAATGAGTGTATTCAATGTACATACTAAAATCCAGCTCATAAGTAATAATCAGTGTTGACTCATTTCTACTCCCCCTAGACTCTCACTCTCCTCACAGGGAGAGTCCAAGTCCCTGCACAGTAGGAAGAGAGGAAAGAGAGAAATCTAAATCAGTGGTTCTCAGCCTCGGCTGCAGGTGAGAATCACCTAGGGAGCTTTAAAAAAAATCTAGATTTTTCTCTATTTTAAAAATTTTCCATTATGGTTTATTACAGGATATTGAATATAGTTCCTTGTGCTATACAGTAGGACCTTGTTGTTGATTTATTCTAAATATAATAGTTTGCATCTGCTAATCCTAAACTCTGAATCTGTTCCTCCCCACGTGACCGTGGCAACCACAAATCTGTTCTCTATGTCTGTGAGTCTGTTTCTGTTGCATAGATAGGTTCATTTGTGACATATTGTAGACTCCACATATAAGTGATATCATATGATACTTGTCTTTCTGACTTACTTCACTTAGTAGGATAATCTCTAGGTCCATCCATGTAGCTGCAAAGGGCATTATTTCATTTTTTTATGGCTGAGTAATATTCCACTGTATATATGTACCACATCTTCTTTATCCATTCTTCAGTCAATGGATGTTTAGGTTGCTTCCATGTCCTGGCTATTGTAAGCAGTGCCGCTATGAACACTGGGGTCCATGTATCTTTTCAAATTACGGTTTTTCTCCAGATATATGCCCAGGAGTGGGATTGCTGGATCATATGGCAACTCTATTTTTAGTTTTTCAAGGAACCTCCATACTATTCTTCATAGTGACTGTACCAATTTACATTCCTACCAACAGTGTAAGAGGGTTCCCTTTTCTCCACACCCTCTGTAGCATTTGTTATCTGTAGACTTTCTAATGATGGCTATTCTGACCGGTGAGAGGTGATACCTCATTGTAGTTTTTGATTTGCATTTCTCTAATAATTAGTGATGCTGAGCATTTTTTCATGTGCCTCTTGGCCATCTGTAATGTCTTCTTTGGAGAAGTGTCCATTTAGGTTTTCTACCCGTTTTTTGATTGGGTTGTTTGGATTTTTTGTTGTTGTTGTTGTTGTTATTGAGTTGTATGAGCTGTTTGTATTAAAAAAGCTAGATTTTTAAATCAAGACAACCAAACTCAGTAGAGATGGGAATCAGGCATAATCATTAAAATTTTTTTCTGTATTTCACTGTATAGACAAGCTGGAAAACCACTGATCTAAGCCACAGGCTGTTACAGTTGCTCTAATTCCCAACCAGTTATGCTGGTCAATGAGACCCATCATTTCCCACACCAGCTCCTTCTTCCTGAGCAAAGTGTGGAAGGGTGATGGTAAGATAGTGTTAGCTTGCAAATTCTTGACATTTTGATATGACTTTTAAGCAAATTGAGGGGATAAACAATAAATACGGTGAGGACCCAGCAGCTGAGAGCATGCATACTCAATATTAATCCTTTGTAATTCAAATTCTTTCCTGTCATTATCTTACCCCTTCTTAAGAGACGTCTCTTCAGATTTCCTCCAAGACCCTTGTATCTCTGATTCAAATGACTATTTGCTTTACCTGCATGTGATTTATCGCATTGCAAGACTGTTATGGCAATGCGTGGTGACCTCATTGTTAGGACGACTGGGAGTGGTGTCTGCTCACCTTAGCTGAAGCTTGATTCCCCTGGGTCAGCTGTTTTGTTGGTTATCCTCAACTCCACGCATCCAAAGGTGTGAAAACCTCTGTAGTGCTGCTAGCTTTCCTCCTTGTTTTGTCTGTTTTGCCACAAAGATTGAGTGAATGATACATTAGCTCCCTTAACTTGTATTTCTGTTAAATATATAAATATGTTAAAAATTTGAACTAAGTATTTACTTTACCTGCAATATTACTGTAACTACTAATGAGGGAAATGTGATTTGCTGAACTTCATTAGTCAGTGGTAGGATTAAAGCTAGAACATAAGCATTTTGTTGAAAGATGAAAAAAGAATTATTCAATTCCACATCCCTATGCATAACGTAACGAATGTTGAAATTTTTTCTGACTCCTATCTCTCTTTTTTTTTTTTGCGGTACGCGGGCCTCTCACTGTTGTGGTTTCTCCCGTTGTGGGGCACAGGCTCCGGACGCGCAGGCTCAGCAGCCATGGCTCACTGGCCCAGCCGCTCCGCGGCATGTGGGATCTTTCCGGACCGGGGCACGAACCCGTGTCCCCTGCATCAGCAGGCGGACTCTCAACCACTGCGCCACCAGGGAAGCCCTCTGACTCCTATCTCTTTATTGTTATCATTATTAATCAGATATATCCTCTGTGGCAAAGATTATCCAGCTGCTCACCAAACCAGATTCCTCCTCTTCCTGAGTCCATAGATTACATTTCCTAAAAGAACTTGCAATTAATAAGCCCGTGTGACTGAGTTCTAGCCAATAGAATGTGAAGAAAAGTGTTGCACACCATTTCCAGGCTTGGCCCATAAAAACTCCAACACACAGTTCATTCTCCTTCCCCATTCCTTGCCAAATTCACATGACTCTGAAGCCCAAGAAGAGAAAGGAGCCATAAGATAAAAGGGTCCAGAGCATGACCCCTTGGAAGGCTGTCCACCAATCAAGGAATATCTGTTTTGGACTTCCTGAGAGCAAAGGAATAAGCTTCTGTTATGTAAAGCCACTGAGATTTGGAGGTTTATTTATTACATTCATTCATCAAAGAAGTTATTCTAACTAATGATCATGATTTTAAGAATGCCCAGTGGAGCTTAATGATAAAAGTGCCCCCTTCCATAGATTTCTTTACAGTATTCTCTGACATTCAACTCTTCTTTCTTTTTTTTCATACTCTTCCATTCTCTATGGAGACAATCTCCAAAGAAATTCATGGTTATCTGTTCTTCCTATTTTTGAAATATCTTCAACACTTAAGAACTCAAAAAATCTTTCTACTAATGCTTCACAAACCTGTCGAATTTAGCCAAACCACTCACCCAACTCAGATGAACACATATAAGTTTCTTAACTCACTAAGTCTACGCTTTCTCCCATTGATTTATTACTTAATTGGTATGCTATTCAATTTTTTTTCATGTTCTACTCAAGAACTCTCACACTTGTTAGCTTTATATTAATTTTAGAATTTATAATTCTTTTTTTTTTTTTTTTTTTTTTTGCGGTACGTGGGCCTCTCACTGTTGTGTCCTCTCTCGTTGTGGAGCACAGGCTCCGGACGCACAGGCTCAGCGGCCATGGCTCACGGGCCCAGCCGCTCCGTGGCATGTGGGATCTTCCCAGACCGGGGCACGAACCCGTGTCCCCTGCATCGGCAGGCAGACTGTCAACCACTGCGCCACCAGGGAAGGGAAGCCCCTGCCTGGAATAATTCTTACCTAATTTTATAATAAAAAATCTTTAGGTTTAGGTAGCCTGGGCACTGCATTTGCTCATGTTTCTCCCTTCTCTCTTCTCTTCTACATCAGTGCAAATTTTATTTTATTAGCAGAGGTACAAATTTTACACATTCTTCTAGGTTTCAGCTCATGTTCTAATTTCTCCCTTAGTACTTTTCTTTGACGTAGTCAATATTTACTGTGAATAAATCTTGGAATTTGCTCCATCTAGATGCTCTCTGAGGGCAGGGGCTCAGTGTTACATTTCTTTGGTTATAGAAAGTACAAATACACATGAAGTAGAAGCAATAATACCAAAACCCCAATGGCTTTAATATCTTTGCTTCCTCAAAAGCTTTCATTCAATTCTCAGGGTTCATATTCACTTTCTCAAGACAAACCTGAATTAATATGCTCTGTACCTAGACTGTTTCTTGACCTTGAAATCATCAAATTCTTGTTTCTTTTTGGTATACAAGTAAAGTGTTTATACATTAGATTGATTACACTTCCACTAGTACCTTTCACAGATCATACCAAACTGTATTATTTTCCCCTAAATATCTGGATTATAAATATTCTCTATCCCTGGTGAGGGATCTCTGGGAAACTAGATTTTTACGTATAACTCCTGGGTAGAACTGAAGAAACCTTTTTGAGAGGAAACCTCAATCTCTGCAATTAAAACTAATGTTAGTTTATCTCCTCATGAGCTCACAGAACTAAAATAAATGGATTTCCTAATGCTTCTCTGAAGTTATGCGGTGCCAAAACTTTGGTTTCTTTAGAATCATTCATCCAATTTAAAAGCTGTATCAGGCTCTTTCTAGATTATATTGGACAGAGTCACCATGGCTCTGAACTAAAGATAATTATTAAAACATATATTTGCAGGGCACTTTTCTTGATGAACATATCCTCTTTGATATTGCAAATTTTGGAAGAACTTTTTCAGTGGAGGAGGTAAAGAGATTGTATTGTTTGAGGAGTTTATTTATTTTATATCTTTATTGGAGTATAATTGCTTTACAATGTTGTGTTAGTTTCTGCTTTATAGCACAGTGAATCAGCTCTATGTATACATATATCGCCTGAGGAGTTTATTTAAAAGTTCCGTAATTAACAGCATGACCTCAGCTGACGATCAACTGTAGGTAAGCAAAATTTAAGCTGCCCTTTAGTACATTATCAATTGATACATGTTGGAGAAAAAGTAATTACTAAAGAAGTAATTTTCAGTCAATTCAGTTTCATCAGCTCTTGGTGCTACTTGGGCAAGATCCTGGGTTGATTCTTGTATGGGACTCGTGAGCTGTACAAGCCATAGATGATGTCACCAACTCCAGTTTATCCTTTAAAACCTTTTTACTAATAAGGAGACACCGACTGGGGTTGGAAGGAATATTTACCACATTGAGATTCATCACAGAGACTAGAAGATCAAAAAAGTCCATTGAGTGTCTGGCACAGTATGTCATTTAAGAGGCCCTCAAAATGCTCCATTGAATGTGAATTCATTACAGAATGTCAGTGGCTTAATCACCTCAAATAATGAAGTAGCTCAAGGTAGAAGACAAGTCTGAATTAAACCTCCCGTCATTAGTGGATTAAAACAAGTTGTTTTTGCAAATTTGGAAACTGTATGCAGAGAGTCACATGAAGTAAACAGGTATGCATAAATTTTTTAAAAATTGAGCTTCCTCTCATGTTGTTATATTATTGTCTATTTGCTTCCATATATTTTCATCAAAAGAGGTGCTGAAAAAATAATGCTGTGTCAAACTGAGTGCTGGACAAATAATTATTTGAGCCTCACAATTGGAATACTACCTTGCAGTGACATAGAAACCTCAGATTGAGGTAACCGCAGATTTTGTGTGATATGAACTACACCCCAGTGACTCGGGAGGGATTTGCTGGTCCTCTTTTTTTTTATTGAAAGAAATAATGAGAAGATGAAGTAAACTAAGAGAAAAACATGCATATTGAGAAGAAATGAATTTATGGGAGGGTGAAACCAAAGTGTAGTTTTAGAGACCTTCCTAATTTGGCATTTCTATTTTTTTTAACATCTTTATTGGAGTATAATTGCTTTATAATGTTGTGTTAGTTTCTGCTGTATAACAAAGTGAATCAGTTATATGTATATATATATACCCATATCGCCTCCCTCTTGCATCTCCCTCTCACTCTCCATATCCATCCCGTCTAGGTGGTCACAAAGCACCAAGCTGATCTCCCTGTGCTATGCGGCTGCTTCCCACTAGCTGTTGTTTTTTTACGTTTGGTAGTGTATATATGTCCATGCCACTGTCTCACTTTGTCCCAGCTTACCCTTCCCCCTCCCCGTGTCCTCAAGTCCATTCTCTGGTAGGTCTGTGTCTTTATTCCCGCCTTGCCCCTAGGTTCTTCATGACCATTTTTTTTTTTTTTTAGATTCCATATATATGTGTTAGCATACGGTAATTGTTTTTCTCTTTGTGACTTACTTCACTCTGTATGACAGACTTTAGGTCCATCCACCTCACTACAAATAACTCAATTTCATTTCTTTTTCTGGCTGAGTAATATTCC